>NW_020455415.1:6283908-6316980 GCF_003342845.1 Nothoprocta perdicaria | reverse complement strand
CACACCGGGGCTGCCTTCTGTCACCAGAGCTTGTGCGGGGGTCGTAGCTCTTCCATAAGCGCCTGTTTTCTATCTTTTCTTTCTTTTTTTTTTTTTCAGTGACTCTGAGCAACCCTGTGGAAAAAGGTACGTGAGTTTCCTTTGGCATTTAGTCCTTATGTGACAATATTTGTGAATAGAATAAATGCCCTTTAAGAACACTTTTGTATTTTGCTTATCTGCAGCTGCCCATGGGGTAGATGTGAAAGGGCACTGTCCCTGGGTGCCTAAACACTGGCCCTGCTAGTGCAGGAAGAGAACAAAGTGTAAAGGATTTGGAAAAAAATTGGCCTTTCCCCAGTCCTGTCAAAGTGAGTCACCCCTTGAGGGTTTCCTCCCAGGAGCTGCAGCTTTTCCCAGCGTGTCTTGCAAGGAATGCGATGGGTGTGTTGGGAATTCCCCCGGCTTAGTCWGGGTGACAAGGAAGGGATCAGTGCAAGGCAGTGACCCTTGCTGTGCTTCCCCCAAACCCTCTCTGAGTTTATCTGTGCGTGACCACAGGCCTTTCCGCTCCGTTTTCATCCTCCAGAGCTGTTTTTGTAAGTTGAATTGGAAACACCGATTCCCCTTTGCAATCCATGTGCTGTTGGTACTTTCAGTGAAAGCTATTTATGAGTTGTTTTTTTGTTGTTGTTGTTGTTTTTGCTTTTTTAATGTAAAAGAGATACTTTTCCAAAAATTTTACATTTGTTTCCATTGGCTGTAACCACTCATCGAATGCCAGGATCCAGCCGTCGTGACATTGCTGAACAAATCAGGCAGGGAAGCAGAGTTTCTTGGTTATTAGACAGTTCCCTTTGCTGGAGGGCCACAGTCAGGCCCTAAGAAAAGGAACTAGTGGCAATTTCGGTAATTTCTCCTCCTCTAGGTAGGTCAGATGGCCTCTCTTCATTTCCTGTGCCGGGGCTGCAAGGAAGTTGTGGCTGGTTTCAGCTGCCGGGTTGTCCCATGGAGAGATGCTAAAGATCCTCCGGGTTGCTGCGGGAGGGAAATTCTCTTTGCACAAGACAGATGTCCTGATGTCTGAAACCCTTGCAGAGAAGTTACAGAAAGGACAATGTTAGTGATTTGTTCAGCAGGAAAAAATGAAGGGAAAAGTTACTTGCCAAATCTGTTGTGCCATTCCAGGTCAGTTTCCTCTAACGCGCTGCTGGATTGCCTCAACAGAAGGAAACCTGTTGCAAAATTCTCTCCTTAAAAAACAGCTTAAAATTGACTGAACTATGTCTGCATTTAGTAGGAGTAAAATAGTGAATTATTACTGATTCATATGATCAGTCCCACAATCTGCTGTGGTCTTGTGAGCCCGGATCATTTGCTGTGTCACTYGAAAGTGTCAAAGCTTTATGTTGGCCTATGTTTGGCCTTCATGCCAGGTGAATTTTCTCCCAGTCTGCCTGAGAAGTTAGAAGTTATTTGGAGCTTGGATTTTTCCAGCAGGAGTAATTGTTTTAATCAGTTTAATCAATTTAATATAAGACAGTTTTAATTAAACCCATTGTTTAACTGCGAGAATAACCCAATTTTTCCTATTTCAGTTATAGTTCAAATGCTAGCAATTTCAGTCTTGTATTTGTATCATAATGTATAATTGAGTCTTGGGTATTAAGAAAATAAAAAAGTTTAGCCATAGGAGAATTGTCCTTTGGCTTTCTGAGCTGTTGTATGCTTTGCTTGTGCCCAAAGTCTTTGAAATCAAGTTTGCTCTGAGGCATGCTGCAGTTCATGTGATAATGTTGCATCTGGGGGATTACTGTTCTTTCTCAGTAATTGCAGGGCTTTGCTTACAATCTTGAGATTTTATTTTTTAATGTGAGCTGTGGCGGATCTAAGACATTTAGCAAGAGATTTGTCTTTTCCTGGCTATGTGAAGCTCTGCTAGAACACATTATTATTTAAAGTCTCCTAAGTGGTGTTGAATGTTGTACCCGTAATACTTTTGGGTATTGTTTTTACTGTCATTGTGAAAAACTGGAGTTATGTTCTTAAGTGAACCTCTGCTTAAGAAGTGATTGTTCTCTTCCTCTATTTATTTTTTTTAGTGGCCTATCTTACAATATTCCATATTCTGTTCGTGCTCTTCGTGTGGACATATTGGAAATCTATTTTTACTCTTCCRGTGCAGCCAGATAAAAAGGTAGGAGCCCAAGCACTTTTCATACATTGCAAAGAGGAAGCTAAAGAAAGAACTCAAAAATCCATCAGTTTTGGACAATTGATCTGTTTCCTAAAGAGACAAAAAGTGACCTAGACTTCACTGGAAAAGAGAGCAACTTACCATTTTGAGAATCCTTTGACTCCTCAGAGGATATAACTTAAATCAGCCACACAGCTAACTTCTGGAGTGGCCTTTTCAGATGTTCCAGGAGAAAATTAGATTTTTAATGTTGCGCATAATAGGATTTATGTTTATTAATTATTTACAATGTCTTTGACCTCCAAGCATTTAACAAGTTGAGCCAATCCTAACCTTATTCAGCCTAGCATTACTGCAGACATTTGAGTAAGGACCTCAACTTTGGGATTTCACTCTCTGTTGAGGATGTTACAGTGTAGACAGAAACAAGTGCATCTTGTAGAGGGTTTGTCACCTCCTGAGCCAGCTGTCCCTCACATCTCTGTGGCACACATGTGAACATTCAGTTTCTCTAGAACTCTAGCACTGCCTGCCCTGCTGAAAACCCTTTTCAGATTTGAGTAGCTGCTTTCATAGTAGCTAAGCTTGTTTCATTTGTCATTTTTTTCTCTTTTTCTGTTTTTCATTTTTCCTCTTCATTATACCCAAACACTAAGGATACTAAAGGAACCTAAAGACAAATTTAACAGCTAATGAGGCATTGCATTCTGCCTGTCCAGTGCTTGCTGTCTCTCGTAATATCTTCTTAAACACTTTTTCACATCAGATTATTCTTGTATGATCTAGGGAGTGGGCAATAAAAGTGTGTCCAGACATAATATTTGAAATATTTCCCCTGCTACACGAGTAACTGGTTCTCTTGTAACTTCTGTTCCTAGTTCCATATGTCCTACGCTGACAAAGAGCGCTATGAAAATGAGGAAAGGCCAGAGGTGCAGAGGCAAATTCTTGCCGAAATCGCGAGGAAGTTGCCGGTGTACACGAGGACGGGGAACGGAGGTCAGCTGAGCTAAGGACTTTGTTTCTCTCAATCTAATCAAGCAGGCTCGGTGGCATATGTTGGCGATGCAGATTATGCTGCAGATCTGCAGMGCCTTCCCAGTGTTCCTGTATGCACTGCAGAGCTCTCATACCAAGACTTCTAATGATTCCTCTCTCTTTGTATTTGGGAAAATATAAGTATATTTGGAAAAAGCACAAGCCTTGAATACTTCAGTGGAGTACTAGCTGCTGGCTTTGAGCAGCAATATGTCACCCTTTGTATTTAGGACGTATTTATCTTGTCTCATGTATAATAATAGCCAAAATCTACGGTAATTTTTACTTAAGATGGAATTCAAGATGGAATTTAATTTAATTAAGATGGCAGAACATAATTCTCTAAACAGATTTTCTTTCTGTGGTTAAATGAACACTGACCTCCTTTCAAAGCTTAAAGGCAATCCATGTTCAGATAGGAGCTTCTGACCTGTTCACTTCTACTCAAAAAGCCAAAGGATTCTGAAGCAAAGAACTGCTCTATAGGCAATTACAAAATTGGAATGTCTTTAAAGTCTTGACTAAGGATGGAAGTCAAAGGGAAGCGTGCACTTTTGTTTTACGATATTTAAGCTGATCCTATACTTTAAAATGAGGATTGTCTCCCTCATCTGCAAATCCTTAGAGGAATTATGAGCATTGCTTATCTGATCTTGACCTGCCAGGAAAGCTGCAGTGCACCCATCTTTTAAAGTGATAGAGGAAAGAGATATAAACATTTACAAAGTGTGCAGAATAGTAACTAACAGGCAAGGAAAGATCACTTTACTCAGTGCTAATATTTCTTTTAATTTCAGGTATTCGATTCTGTGATAGATGCCAGCTAATAAAACCTGATCGCTGTCACCATTGTTCCGTTTGTGCTATGTAAGTTAATGGGTTGTTTTCACTGAAGGAAATATAATATAGGAATGAGCTGGTCCTTCATGTATCTTTCCACGCATGAAGGGACCAAGTAACTGCTTCTGTAACAGGCACCACTGTATAAACCTATGTGACAGCATTACCATTTGCTCTTGTGCTCTTTGCAGCCCTACAATGTTTGCAGTTTCCACACCTAGAGATATGTGAGTGTGAAGCTGAAAGAAACTGTGACRTCTAGTGAAAAATTAACCGGCTGCTCTTAGCAGGGTGTTTTTTGTTGGTTTTTTTTTTTTTTCCCCAAATGTTCCAGGCCTTTAGGTTTTCCCTGTGATGTTTTCCAGGGTTTAAGCCCTCCATGGCAGGAATCATCTTCATGTTCTTTTTTTATCCTCCGGAGTACCAAAGACATTGGTAGATCTTAAAAAATAAGTGTCTTAAAATGCTTACCTTAAAGAATTCAGAGAAATAGTATCATCTTAAACTTCAGATTGTAGAAATCTGCTCAAAATACCAGAGGCTTTTGCTGTAGACYTGCAGTTGGCAATTAAGTACCAAATACAAGTTTTCCTTTTTTGTTTTTTTTTTGTCCTTTTACAGATGTGTGCTAAAAATGGATCATCACTGTCCATGGTATGTCCTAGATACTAGTTTGTAATCTTCTGAAAATAGAGGCTGCTTAAATGCTTCTACTCCTCAGAATCATRTTAATATGTGTGTCTCATTTTAGACCATATATCCCTTTATTTTGGGAAATTTATAAAATAAGCATACTTTGAAATTGCCTGAAATACTTGATGTTTTTGAGAGACAGATTATTCGTATATTTGTTCATTAGCTATGCATAAAAAGCTGTTGTATTGACRTAATTTAAAACACAAATACTAATTCAGTCTTATTCAGATTATTATTCAAATTTTAAAGGCAACTCAACTTAGCTTTTAAATTTGGATATATAATCCTTGGAGCATGCAGTTAGTGTTTGCTTTCAAGAGTAGTATTTGCATGCAGTTTGTTTCTGAAATGATGCCTGCCACTTGTGCATGTTAAGGAGAATGGTGCATGGTCCTTAAAAGGAAGATTTCG
This sequence comes from Nothoprocta perdicaria, assembly GCF_003342845.1. Lineage (NCBI taxonomy): Eukaryota > Metazoa > Chordata > Aves > Tinamiformes > Tinamidae > Nothoprocta > Nothoprocta perdicaria. The sequence continues at coordinate 6,311,819 of NW_020455415.1, read as the reverse complement.
GAAATTATAAGCAACGCAGACATATGCCCACTAGAACCTCCCTGGTGTTCCTAAATTTAGAAGGATTTTGCAACCTGAATTCTGAGACAAATGTGCCTACTAATTTTTCTGCATTCCTTTGTACCTCTTTGGAGTTGTTCTATGTGYGGTGAATTATAATCAAATAGCAGGTTGATATGTCAGGTATATAAGCAACTCCAGGTACTGCCGTGGTGAATGTGACTCCTCAGTTTTCCRAACAGTAGACATAAAGTAGAAATTCTAAATCTGATTACTTTTGCATACCAGAAATAGGCATGAGTAAATAAAGCCTGCAGCAGTGACACATTTACCAGTGCAGCAACTGTAAAATGAATTTCAAAAATATGAACAGTATTTTGACTTGGCATTACTAGCCATCAGGTGAAAAGCAAAAAATAATTTGATTTACATTTCCTTTTGACCACTAAGGGGAGCTATTTATTGAAGAAATTCTGTTGTATGATTAAGAACCTTAARTATAAAAAGAAAAAAAAGTTATTCATTGTCTTTATGTGCTATACATATCCTGATTTCAACTTTGCTTTTATTCTCTAGGGTGAATAACTGCATTGGATTTTCTAACTACAAATTCTTTCTACTGTTCTTAGCCTATTCTCTGTTGTATTGCTTGTATATTGCTGCAACAGTCTTCAAGTATTTCATTAAGTATTGGACAGTAAGTTGTGCAATCTGGTTACTTTTCCATATCTTCTGAGTCTCGTTGGGGGTTAATCACTSTTTCATTACTTTGTTTACTTTCAATTCATTGAGGCCTTTTTCCTATAACCTTTTTTTCCTCAGCCCGTATATGAGTAACTCCCATTTTATGTCTGATATCCAGACTGAGGAGTACATAGATTTCAAGAATCTCAGCTTATAGACTTAGCTCCTGGAAAAGAAGTTAGTTGCATTCTTTTCTTGTACAAACCTATTAGATGATATGTGTGTCAAAAAAAAAAAAAGAAACTAATCACAAGTTTCTTAATATGGAAACATCAAATGTAATTCAAAAGGAGGCACACCTCACTGAAAGAGAGCTTTGTCTTAAATGTGGTTAATTTTCCCAACTTCAAATACAGCAGCTATTAGCTGACCATATCTCCTCACTTAAAAGGAGAAGAACAAAAGCCTACTGATTAAGGAAATAATTGTCTTCTAAGTAGAAGTTCTCAACTGTCAACATTTGGCACTTTTAAAGTGGTTGCAAGAATGCCACCTACGTGTTTCAGTCATATTGCAATAAAACATTAATTGTGGGTGSGTGGCATTCTTTTTATGTGGTTTCCTGAAAATGCCCAGGCATATATTTTTTTCCAGCTTTCTTTGTAGTGTTATCTTTGGATTAGATTTCTTATGCTTCGGGAAAGAGCAGACCCCAGGGTACTACCATATTTTTGCTGTATGTGGTGGTCTCCAGAAGCTGACTTTTTGAAGACTCTGTTCCTTTCTGTGCTCTAAGATAAAGCAAAACGTGCTGTCACTGACTTGTACATATTTACACAACAATATGTCATTTAAAAAATCATATTCATTTTATAATTCCCATATGACACCTTTTTAATATAAAAGCTGACCAAAATACAGCCTGCTCCTTACTCGGTTTCCAGTTAAAATTTATATGCAAGCAATGCCAACTGACAGCTCCAGTATGAGACTGGGCCTTAGCTCTCTAGGTTTTTATGTCTGCTGTGCTGCTAACTCTCTATAACTGTGTTTAAATAACTTAACTTTGCCGTGCATTAATTTATTAATTTCTTTCTCTTTTAATACCTAATCACTTAAATAAAATGCGTCCTGAGATACTCATGGTATAGGGATCTTCTTTCATATGAAGAAAGACACAAGGATTTTATCTGTGTGCTAACACACATGGGGAGCACAAGGACTTACAAGAAACTTTTTAGTTTGAGGTCCCACACAGTCTGTCTGTAGATATTTACTTACAAGGACCTCAGTCCCTTGCCTGTCCTACTGCAGAAGGAAATAACCTCTGAGAACTTGTTTGACGTTTATTCCTCCACAATGCAGCTATGTTCAGCTCTACATTTGCCTCTTTTGCTAGTGCTATAGCTATGGAGAAGGTGAGGCTTTCTTAGCATCCCTTATATTGGAAGAGAAGAAGTTATATCCTTCTCTTGTATAAATCTGTTGTTGAATGTGTGTATCTCAGTTGTTTGAAGCTAATGACAAGCTTCTAAATTTGGAAAATTTTAATGTGACCATTCCAAAGACGACACGCTTCCCTGAAAAAGAGCACTGTTTTAGTGCATGTTCAGGAAAGTATGAAGATTAAGGGAAGCTTAGCAGAATGCAAACAGGATTTCAAAAAACTCGTACCTGCCACTTTCACTGTGGGTATAGGATGTGCTTCCTGGATCCAGATGGGAAGCTGTGATCATACTGGCTCTGTTCCATCCAAAAAAGTGATAGCAAAAATCCCCACTTTTTCTGCTTGAGATGCAGCGGGGAGAATGAACCAGATTATTTCTTCTTTTTTCTTTTCCCACTTCTTGCAGTAAGGAATGGGTTTTTTTATGCATGCAAGTTAGAAAACTCAAAGTAGGAGTTTTAGAGGATATCTTTGTTTTTCTGGAGTATTTTCTTCTTTTATTTGTCCTTCTCACTTGTTCTGTATTGCTTTTCGTTGCAGGGCGAGCTGACTAATGGACGTTCCAAATTCCATGTCCTTTTCCTTCTCTTTGTGGCAGTCATGTTCTTCGTAAGCCTGATGTTCTTGTTTGGCTATCACTGTTGGCTTGTCAGCAGAAACAGATCTACCTTAGGTAAGACTGAGTGTGCGTGTCCAGTAAAGCAGTGGTATAAGAGAACAGACATTTGTGTTCTGCTTCTAGATATTACAGCTGGTTTATGAGGACAGGGAGAATTGAAAGATTTTTGCACAACGCTGCAGGAATTTCTCTCTTTAAAGGGATGCATTTATTGAGATGAAAGCTTTGTTAGGAATACTGGAGCCTTAAAGTGTAAGGGCCCAATTATGCCAATATGCATAAGTGTAACCACACTTGCTGCGACRTCAGTGCAGCATTTTAGTAATGTGCTTATTCGTGCTCATGTTCTGGAGGGCATCCTGAACCAGCTCAGCAAGGCTGGGAGAAACTGTCCTTCCCTGATGAAGGCAAAGAAGTCAGGTGTGTAAAATCAGACCAGTGAACTGGCAATCTGAAAAGCTGTGAATCTGGGGCAGTCATTTCTATTTTCTTGCGCAGGTAGTGATTATTTAACTAGTAAAGTTTTGTAACRAAGTGCACAGTATTGAGAGCTCTGAGCGGATATGCAGATTTTGTAAAATGATTAACTTTAAAACTCATTTCAAGGGGCACYGAAGCTCATCTAGCACAAAACATCAGACCTCTGCAGCAGCTTAGAAGGTAGATAAAACTATTTCTAGTGCACTTGAGGTTCTCCTCCCCTCTCTTTCTTTTCTTRATTTTATTTTTCACCGTAACAGAGGGTCTATCTGCATATGTTTGTTCCTAATGCTTATTCATTATATTATTAATGAATGAGGCAATTTAAATCTCCAGTGCCACTTCAGAAATATGCTTTGAAGACAGACCTATTTATTTTGCAGATTTTTGATTTAGAAATTGGTAGTGTCACTGTTCCCTCAGAGTTTTAACACGAGTCTTATGTAAAGTTTGTTAAAATCTCTGCTGCAGATTGAAAAAATGGGCTTTTAGTTGGGTTTGTGCTTCCATAACTCCATATGTTTCATTTGCAAGAACAAATTCCTGCTTTTCATTTGAAAGTTGCGTAAGTATTTACAGGCTTTCAAGAGCATATTACTTTCATACTTTGGATCTTTGTAATGCTAGTTCACAGTACAGTAGATCATGTGTGCATGTTGTAGTCATCTTTGGATGCACAATCGTGTTTCAGTGTATTTGACAATAATTTCCCTTCCCCGCCCCCACTGAAATTGCATCTATCTTTAGAGGCTTTCTCAGCTCCAGTGTTTCAAAATGGCCCAGATAAAAATGGATTCAATCTAGGCTTCGTAAAGAACCTTCAGCAGGTGTTTGGAGAAGAAAAAAARCTCTGGTTACTACCTGTTGTCTCTAGGTGAGTAATAATCAAGTCAGTGCTAAAAGCTGATAAAATTAACTGAAGACACTGASTTTTAGATGGCTGCTGCAGCTGTATGTGCCACATCTGTGCTTGTGTGCTTAGCTAACTGCTATCAGGCATCATTGCAAATGCACCTGCAAACGCAGGGTGAATTTATTCTCAAACACTTGTTTGACAGTCACTCTAAGATTGGGGCCATTTGCCATTAGGCACGGTTCAGGTACAAAAGTAAAATCTGTGGTATAAATAGATAAAAAAGATATAGATTTTCTACAAGCATGGTTTTATCAACCGCCCTTTCTTTCTAATTGTCCTTAATTAGTCTTTTTTCTCCTCATTTCAAAATAACTTGACTGAGGCACATGGATTTCTGCTAAAAAATAGCTTGTAACATCATTTCTAGTCTCCAAACACTTTGCAGGAATTCAGGATCAAAACTACATGGTATCTGAGCTGTCACAAAAATAAACTCAGTATTTCTCAAATCTTAAAAATATTTTAAAGTAAATGTTGGGAATATAGACGAGAAAACCTGTCATATGCAGATGAAAGCTAAAACAAGTGTCCAGGTTGATTCTTCAGGATTTTCATTCTTCAGAACCACTTGCTGCTTTCACAGTGTTTCTCTCTGCCTTTTTCCACGTAGCCAGGGAGATGGACACTTTTTCCCGATGAGAGCTTTGTGCGAAGCTCAGAATCCTCTCCTAGCAAATGAAGAACAGTGGGAAGATGATGGGATAGATGAAGAGCCACATGGTAAGGCAATACAAAAAGAAATTAGTTGTGTCTTGATGCACAGGGACTAGCAGATGAGTTACAAGTGCTGGCTAAATCACTAGGCAGCTCTGGCTTGATCAATGAATAAATAGGCCCTTCTTTGAAATCAACTTTTTTATTTCAAGATAAAGCTTCAGACTTGCAAATAAATGGACTGAGAGGTTGTTACTCTCAAGTTGCAGAGAGAATTTGAGATTTCCTCAAACTGTGAATTGATACGTAAATTCTACTGCGTGCTGCACAGCTACTGGAGACATGAAGTTGTGCATGCAAAAACAAAAAGACTATGATTCTTAAAAATAGATTTTTTCTGAGAGCTTATGCAAGTCTGCATACRAACACCTGTATGCAGAGATACCTTTGGGAAACTATTTTATACTTAGCTTGCTCTGCTTTAGTATAAGAATACAGAAGAAGTTCATTTCCTCTTCATGTTTGCCTAGATATTCACTGTCTAATGTATAAAAGACATATATATGATACAACATGTTGGCTCAATAGATTTCATCACTTCTTGAAATATACTTTTTATGCTATGGACCATCCTATTAGGGGAAAAAGCTATAAATATCTATTATTCTGTAGATATCTCTATATATCTGTGTATCTTTTATTTGACTGCTTTGGTTACATGCATGCAAAATGAGTTTGATAATTCATTACCATTACTTTTCTGCCCTTCAACATGAGGGGACTTTCTCACTTATTTAACTCCAAGCTTTGGGCTTTGGAAAAYACACTGTGTATCAGAATATCAGGGTTAATGTCAAAGCCCCCATTTACCATGTTCTGAAGGTTCATGAATCTTGTCCCAGCATTAAGCAAGGAGTCATGTTTTTTTCTGTAGTGCTCGGATGTCGTCCGCATTTATTTGGACAATAACACTGCACTGATTTGGAAGCCACGTTCCCTTTAAAAGGAGTAKGATGACCTCACTGTCCTTTTCCCCTTCAAGAATGGTGAAAGCGTAGTTAATTCCCAGGTTACTATAACGAGGGAACCAAACAAGTACACTTGGAGAACCAGAAATCACAGCTGTATTGTTCAGAGATGGGATTTCCATAGTTACTCTCTTTATTGCCTCAGTTTTCAGGCACTTTGCCAGGAACGTTCGCCTTCAGGCATACGCTTTAGTCATATGTGCACAGCCCAGGAGGAAGTCAGTAGTCTTGGTTAGAGGCTGTAACAACGACTTTTCCTGTGGGCTTCTGTTGTTGTCCAGTCTCTAGTAAGATTGTATTTGCAATTTTCAAATTATTCCACTGCAAAATAAACAACCTGTATTTTCCTTCACCTACTGGTAGTGCTGGCAAAATGTGCCCCCCAGCATAAGAGGTTCCTTTTAGCTTTAATTCAGAGAAAAGCAGCTTGCTTTAATTAGTATGTGTGTGTTAGAAAAATACCTCTTCCTCCTGATGGGGTGTGTGTATAGCTGTAGCATAAATCAATTTTAAAAAATAAAGAGTTAAAAGGGAGAGAATAGACTGTATACCTGCAGTTATGGCTGACCTTACTACTTTGGTCCATGATCAGTGAGGCTTAATTTTTTCTGGCTTGGGTTTAGATAAAGGTGGAGACTCCAGATATCCAGATAAGGACATTGTATCCTTTATRTCTCACCTGCCAGTGACTTGGAGCTGCAATTCAGCTGCTGGAGCAAACAGCAGGGGATCTTGCCTTTATTTCTCTTACTGCCAGGCACATCTTCCTCTCTGCTCTCAGCCTGGGCACCTGAATCCAGCAAGAGGAAGCCCCGCGTGGAGATGTGAAGTAGTTTTCTGCTACAGGATAAATCCCTCTCTTAGGGCATTTTGCTCTCGCCTCTTGAGTGCTCCATTCCCGCCGTGCAGATAACAAATGTCTGTGCAGCAGGAGGAAGGAGGGCTCCTCTCAGCCACGGTCCCTCTCTCCAGGCTCCTGCAGAAGAGGAGAGAAACAACAAAGAGATAATTATAAGAAAAGGGAGGGCCGGGGGAGCTTGATGAAGTGTTTCTTTGTGTAACATTATCCTGCCGAACTGCATTACTGCAGTCTTTTATCCATCCAGATGTTCTGGGTGTGCAGAAGGCAGTGCACTCCTAAGGCCCCGCGACCGCAAAATCACATGGCTTTTAGGGGAGAGGAACCCAAAGGGGACTAGGAGGTCAGTGAGGAGAGGGCAGGCCCCGCTGGCAGCAAGAAGGGGTGGCAGCCCAGGTCCTGAGAGCGTGCAGGCCTTTTTCTCAGCTGTCTTAACCAAATTCTTGTTCTATTTTTTTTTTGTTGTTTTTCGCCAGAAAATGAAAGCACTTGCTTCTGATTTAATGTTAATTTGAAGTTTTTTTTCARAATTATTAATGCTCATCCTTTATTCACAGGCATCTGTTAAATCGTCTAGTCCGGAAGCTGCCCCAAATCACATGCTGGCAGCTCATCAAGTTATCATTTTTTTTCAAAGATATCACTTATAATGTAATTGAAAGGTTGATCGTGGATGAGTCAAAGCAAGTTGTGACACAAGGGATGTTGTTTYACTCTCATTGCTGCTTTTCTTTGTCCTGTAGCATCAACAAATCAAGAGTTTGCAAATTCTGTGTTAGAAAATCTTACTGCTTCCCTTCCCTAACTTAGAGATTGAAATAGTCCATTAAAACAGGAAGATCTTGATATGTCATGGTCGCTTTAGAGCGTGTGACATGGCTGTTTAAAAAAAAATAATAATAATGAAATAATCTCAGTTTGGAAAATGGTGTTTGGTTAGCTCTGACAAGGGGTTGCCTATTTTCATTTGGTGTGATGCTTAAAAACACTTTTCTGTACTTAATAAAGAAGGAAAGAAATGGACTTATCTCTAACTGCTTTATTTTTCATTGTGTAGATGCCAATGAAGCTTCATCCCTTGCCATAGAAAAGGAGACGTAGCGATTTGACAATGTGACAGCACAAAGCTTGTTCAGAAAGGTCAGTATTTCTTTCTTGGTTATCTTAAAAGCAGGATCTCTGCAGGGAATTTAATAGGTGGGTCATCGTGGACAGATACTGGCTCTAAASGCCAGCTCTGTTCCTGAGCCACGTGAAGCCCAGAGATCTCTCACCACAGCATCGTGTTGATGCAGCTCTGCAGCACCGTGTTTCACTAGTGGTGCTACAGCTGACAGAGAAACTGGTGTAGGAGAAGCTAAAGGGGAACAGTGGCTGGGCCAGGTGCTTGCCCAGTTTGCTCAAAAGCTGAAAGGGGCAGGTTGTAGGGGATGATATAAACCTGCTGCTCCTCTGGTGGATGACAGCCACATTTCTTGCCACCAAGTTCTGCAGTTTTAAAAAGGAGATCTGTGATTCATGGAAGGTGGAGATAACAGCCTTGAGAGAAACTGAGTTTGAGAACGGCCGTGTTGCCAGCTCAGCGCAGCTGGGAGTAAGTGCGAGGGACTTGCAGTGTCCTTCTCTGCCCGCACATTGATCTAGTTTTTCTTCACCCTGACAAAYGGGTGCAACAGCAGATGATACATGGTTTGGAGAAGATGCTGCATGCCAGGGTGGTCACTGATGCATGATATGCTCTGACTTTTATGAAAGTGGGGAAGGACCCACATGTGTCCCAGTGCAGTGAGCTGTAGCCTGCGTCCTCCTCAGGCTCCATGAAAGACTTGTACAGTGAAGTGTCACTGAGGAAGATTTGAGAAGCATCCTCTGCTCTCCCCCTTGCAGGAGGTGTAGTTGTCAGCTACAGCTTGCCGCTTAATTAACTGGATGTCAGGTAACTCTAAATTGTATGTGGAAGCACTGTAATCCATTGCCTCRTTTTCCACATGGGTAGCGCAGCACAAGATTTTAATAAATGGGTTTCTTGCATGCTTTAGGTAAGATTCTATTTTCTTCCACTGAGAGGGAAGCAAACAAACAAACGTTTCTGCTGTTGATAATTGGTGAAAACTAYAGAATACCTTTCTACCCAGGGAGTGAAAAAGCAGCGTTTTCCCTGTCCTTCTATGTGACTTTAAAATAATGGTCAAAGTCAAGGTTATACAGCCATATATTGTAGCTCATAAGATCAGTGCTTACAATTGCACATTTTCCTTCCTTTAAATTTCAGCTTCCCTCTCAGGAGCCAACCTCCTTCTCTTCTTGTGGACTTCAGTTCTGAGGGTCAGCAAACAAATGGATCTTCAGGATGAGAAAGCATCATGAAGTATCATGTGGTTGGGATCTGCATTCTCGAGTGCTTCTCCAGAAATCCTGCTGCACAGATGTTTTGAGGCTTTATAAGTTTAAGTTATGGAGTGAAAAGAACAATTTTATAGAGTGATTCTGGCCGGTCTTCTTTGGCCTGCTCTCTTTATTTTATAAATAATATATATTTTTTATTCAAAATAGGTGAAAAAACAAAACTGATGTGAGTGCATTTCCAAAGGCCTTTTCATTTTGCAAACATCAGGGACTYGAGCTCTCAGAATTCTTCCAAGCCATAATATTCTTGGGAAATCTATTTATTTTGAAACTGATTCTCCAACCTTCTCTAACAAGTGGCATTTTCTACTAAGTGTGTAAAGTCCTATCTGAATAAGTTTAACTCAATGAGAAGCAGACTTGCATAAATTTGGGGCTAAATTGGTAGTCGTGTGCGTGTTGAATGTAAAAGTGCTGAACATGCATAAACATGTGCAGCTGTGTATGGAAATAGAGTAGTTGGGCGTGTTGGCAGTATCGAGATTCAAGAATATTGCGGCTGTCGGTGCTCCCTCCCAGGCGGTGTCATTGCTGCAGCCTTGGAGTTAGAGCACCCTCGAGGCCAAATCCCACTCCAGGTACCTGGGGGCATTTTAGTGCAGTTTGCATTAATCCCTAGGGCCAAAGGACAGAATGTGCAGAACAAAAAGAGCATTATTACCTCAGGATCGGCGTTGAGTGGGAATTTTTTATATTTATGGAGTTAGAAAGGAAGGTGTTAATTTGAAATACGTGAGTTGGATTTTTTTTCTCTCCCTAACACCCAGGGGGTGATCAGATTTTTTTTTTCTATTTTTTTGACTCCATTTGCAGTTAAAAGAAAGCACCAGTATTTTAATTCTGCAGCATGGACCTGAGAATTTGCTGTCTGTATGATATGCAGTTTTCTAGATCTGAGTCCATTTTTTTCCTTTTAACCTGAATGGTTCGGATCTGGCAACTCCATCACTCATGTTTGAATTAGATGCATGCTTCAAGTATTAATATGCTGCCTTTCAGATCATCTGTTACACCATTTTCTCTCCATTTTTATGTTTGTTTATTGCCYCTTTGCGTTGACAGTGACTCAGCAGCAGTTGTGCACGTTGTGATAAGAGACCGGGTGAGTATCTGCTCGGTGACAAAGGCCTTGGCCACATACAGGATCTTTTTGCCTCTGTTGACTCGGCTGCAGCCACCTGTATCTCCACTGGTGGCACATTAATGAGGCCAAGGAGTCGTGCGGAGGTTTTCTGTCCCTAAGAGTAGGCATTTGATTATCTGATACAACACGTCTGTCTAAAAGGCATGGTTTATATCAGTGTGTAATCTCTGCAGTTTGGTACAGAGCAGGCAAGGTGTTCTATAAAATGTCTGCTGCTACAGTTTGAATCTTAAGAGACAGGGTAAGTTCTCCAGTCTTGACGACAATGAAGGTTGTTCATCCTGTTCCTTGGAGTGTTGCTCCCTGGATGTCCCTGCTGCTGAGGCTGCAACTGCTTCTCCTTGGTGGTTCTGTAATTGAATGGTTTTTGATGGCTGAATCCATCCCATTTCTAATAGTTCTGTTGCTGGATCTTAGGTTGCATTTGGTGAAGGACAGCGGTAGAATGAATCACCTCATTTCTGCCAAAACAAAATGGGGTCTTTAGAGCAAGGTGGCAGTTAAATGCACTAGGAATTCATAGGAATTTAGCTCCTGCTGTTACTTGTGCCTTTTAAAATGTTACAGTCTCTAAATTTCTACTACATAAAAACAGGAAGATGATTTGGCAGCTCTCTGCTTCATTCCACCAGCTTAAGAGTATTTTTAGGCTAGGAATATCAGAGCTTGTCTGCAGGCATGTGGAGCTGCTAAGAGTTTCCTGAGCAGGTTCTTGACTCCTTTCTGCATCTGCTTCTCTTTAGGGCCATTTCCTCCTTTCAGGGTTATTTCTTTGCAAACGGGCAGTCACAGAACTGCCTAAAAGACCTGCAGGCAGTTTGCTGTCCAGCTGCAACACTGCTTAGTTAGTGAATAACATAGATTGTCTTCAGTTGTGATTATTATTAAAACCTGTATCTTTATGATTATGTTTGGAAACAGCTTTAAATGTTTCTGAGTATTTTTAAATGATGCTTTGGCTTTTTTCCTTAGCTTGCATACTGTTATTAAGTAGCTTTTCTTGTGACTAGGTATAGCTGATTTTCCATTTTCCTTACAAGCAGCTCAGCCTGTACCTGGTTATAACAAACTCTTGTCCAGGCAGAAACAACGAGCAACTTGATAGCTTCAAAAYCACTCCAGGTCTGTATTCACACTGGTCAGATTTTTGTAAGCTTCACAAATGAAACAGAAGAATTGAAAAAGAAACAGGAAGCTTGTGTTAAAATTAAGCAGGACAAAATGTAGAGAAGTTCAGGTATGTCAGAGTGACCAGAAAAGCTCCGTTTTGCTCTTCTGCTTCCTTAGAGGCGAAGCGTCGATTCTGTGCCCAGAGCTGTGCTGTTCTGCTCTGCCTTCCAAGCAGCAGTCGAGTGGGGCAGGTGCCTCTGCAGCCCAAGATTTATTAAGGCTGAATAAAAAAGGCTGCAACAGAAACGGACAGTCAGATCTGAGAAAACTTGGTATTTTTCAAAACATTGTTCTCCAGATCTTCTTGCCTTGTGCATTATTGCAGCTGGTGTTGAGTGTGATTTCAGATTAGCTACCAAGACAAACACGGTTATTTCGGTGAGTCTTTTGGGCCGTTAGAAACACTGCCCGATAGAAATCTAATCTAAGCATAAAAGCAGTGATTTTGATTGCACCACCTAATCTTATGGGTTTAAAGGTGTGTTTCTGTTTGCTTTCTGTTTCCCTGCTGCAGGTGTAGGYAAGTTTCCRTGAGGGTGTTGGAGCTGGGACGCTCCGTGTGAACGTGCCAGGCAGCCCGCAGGTAGTAATGGTGCTGGGAGGCAGCTGGGCTGACCGAGAACCTTCCTTCCCGACATCAGACCTTCACTGGGAATCTTTTCCAAAGTGTTGACCATTGATGGTCTYGCTTAGATTAAGTCAAGGGCTTTGTCTTCTGTACAGCATGTCCTGCCTTTCCCTGGCCCGTTGCTGTTTGTATTTCACTGTTTTACAAAGAGGCCTCCTGTCCGCAGGTCCCAAGRCCCCCATGGGCTGTAGGCGGCTCTTGCAGGTGGGCGTCGTTGCGGGGAGGACGAATTTCCCGGCTGGATGCAGCCRCGTCGCTGCCGCGCTGCTCCTGTCCCGGGGTGATGCTCCCTGGAGAGTCGAGCGCCCCAACGGGCTCCCAGCTTCCCTCCCTCCCTCCGCTGCCCATTGCATCGAGACACACTGAGCTCTCAAAAGCATCATATGAGGCATCATATTGATGTCTCCCTGGGTCATCTTGTGGCAAGCCCTGCCCYTTGCCAGGGGGTCTGCGTAAGGAATTGGGGCTTGGACAAGCACCGCTGCGCTGTGGTTTGGYCTGTGGTCTCCTGCTGCATTGCTGGGTATGTTTTTGGAAGAGGACAGGATTGTCCCTTTCAACAGGGAGTAGCACTGTACTTTTTTAATGGGTTCTCCTAGCGTGTACTGTGACTGCTAAGGCCTGGGAGGTTTTCTTTTAGCATAGCAGTAATGAACATGAGCTTCCTGGAGCTGATTAGAAATAGGAATCAGCAGAATCTAGAGCAATTAGGCTTTTAAAATTCTGCATTCTGAGGTGGACCTGAAAGCCCAACGTAGTAGTGGTAGTTACTGAAGTCTGTAGCACAGCCTGAATGTCAAGCCTGAAACCTCCTCAGCCCGGCCAAAGGGGCCACGTGCGTTCCAGGGGCTCTGGGGGTACGAACTTTTGAAAGTGGTCCATAGTACTTGAAAATACCTTGATTGTTATTGGTATTTTTCCAGGTATATCAGCTTTGTTTTGTTACAGAATACTTGTGAAAATAAACTCATTTTGAAACCATCGATTAAAGCATTTGCATGGTAGAGTGGCCTTTTTCATTAAAAATCGTGGTCTGTCAGGCACTCGGCAGGGACGAGCACTCCAGGGTTGTGGCACTGCCATGSAGCTGCTCCTGCTCCAGGCTTTGACTCCTGCTCTGCTGGTTATCACTGAGCTCAAACCCCCTGTCAAATGCTTTTATTCTTGCTCTCCTTTCTACTTCTTGCATTATGCTGAATATGCAGTTAAAATATATCTGGTTTCAACTATTTGTGCTGTTTTCTCTGGAGAATAAGAAGGTAAGTAAATATCTATTTCAAAAATTGTACAGTGTTTCATTTGCAACTGGACTTACTGGTGGCCAGGTTCATGGTTCCTATCCTTGACAGCTTTGCTCCAAGCAGTGCGATCCAGCTTTCTGTGCTGCTTTTATCTTCTTCCTTAAAAAAAAAAAMCTCCTTTCTTTGTTTTGCAGCTTCAGTTTGGAATGTAAACTGTGTGAAGTAAAGCCTAAGTTTACATTTCAAATATGAATCTGTAAGTTCTTTATGCTTCATGCCATCATTTGCTTTTTTCCTGTATCAACTGGAAAAAACCCAGCATTTGTAAATACAACAGCTTTTGTAAATACAACAGCATTTGTAAAGCGTTAGGTGGATCACAGCCAGTCAAAAAATGCTAAGAGCTCTGTGTAAAAAACCAAAACCCCAAAACGAGGGATCCTCTTTTTCTCCTTCTTCCACTTGTGCTTGAGAAGACAGAGTCTTGTACCAGGTACTAGTACCAGGCAGCTCATAAAACACAGAGGTGTTTTAGTTGATGGAATTGTTGCTATTTAGTTCTTACTGGACTTTCAGTTTTTGCTTCCCTGGAAGCATGGGGAGAAGAAGGTCTCTGTCCTGCCTGGCTGCTTTCTAAAACGGAAGCCCTGCCTGTGCAGCKCCAGCTCGGCGCTTTCCTTTGCAAATGGAAGCAAAATCCTGTGGATTGTGGACAGTGTTGCTGGGCTGTTCCCCTTCCCAGAGGATCCGGTGCTGCAGCAGGTGTGCAAGAGATGCAGGTCCTCGTTCATGGAGACGCAGGTCCTCTCACAGAGATGTGGATCCTCCCTCCCGCTTTCGTAACGAGCCACCTGCCTTGGTGCTGCCGACGCGGCCTCCAGCAACAAGGAGATTTCATGAGTGGCGTCATAAAGTCCCCRCGCGAGGAGGTAGGTGGAACCTCGTGAGCTGCTCGGCACCGGCCCCAGCCGTGGGAAGGGTTTTGCAGAGGCCACGTTCACTGTGGACTTGGGCGGTTCTTGCTGAGACCTGAAAACAGCCAAACCAGGAGGTCCAACCAGCGGCCCTGGTGGAACAGGCAGCTTCCATCGCAGCTTCCTCCTTCACTGGAAGCATGTGAAACAGGAATTATTTTATGAATTCATTTAGGTATTTTTCAGCTGGAAGAGACATATTTATGTTTGTTTTTTGAAATGAGCCCTTCAAATATTAATTGAAGTTCATGATTAACTAATCCAGTTAAAGTTCAGCTGTCTGGCGAGTTATCCCTTGCTTCAAAGGGAACCAAAGTGGCGTCACTCATTGGTGTTCAGTGCTGGCCTTCGATTTGGCAAGAAACCTGGTGATAGATAGAACAGGAATGGGCAGAGCTGCTCGTGCACCAGAAAGCTGCTGGGGAGCCCRGTGCTGCCTCCCGCCTGGGTCACAGCGACTTCTGCTTTTCCTTCTCACCGCTAACGCTGTAGGGAAGGCAGGCAGGCTAACGTGGTGGGTTCTATGTCAATAACGTAAATTATTGGAAATATTAACAGAGATTCCATTTTATACATTATATTACCGCATTCAGTTGCTTGTAGATAAACCACGGGACCTGATGTTGGTATTTTTAAATATTTTGAGTCTGCATAATTTGCATTAAGTGCTGCTGCGTTCGGCTAAGGATGTGACACATCAATCAGAGTTCTGTTGTTTAATACTCAATYATTGCTTAAATTACTAAGATATGAATGTTATAAACAGCCTCCTGGCAACACGTTTAGTCAGGGGAGGACTTTGCTGTTGCTGGCATTGAGACTTTGGGTATCAAATGGGTTTTTACAAGAGATTTTGATACGCTCATTTTTACTGTTGGACAAACGTTGTCTTTAATACAAATGCTTTGTGTTTCCCTAGCACTCCTGAAGTGTTTACATGGTTTATACAGTTGGATATGCAGTGTGTGGGGACTTGCTGTTTTCTGTTATTGTTTATACTAGAAAGCCTGCGTGGTTTATACTGTACCACAGGCAAGGACTGCATTAAACCATTTTTGGCTAATTTATTGGTTATTGTGATTGGCTGTTTCTCTGAATTAGCGCGTGCTCAGGAAAAACTTCAGCTCGGAAGGAGCCAAAAAGCAGGGCTTTGCAGCGGAGGCGGCCGCCGTGTTCGGAGCAGCCCGGCGGGGCCGCGGGGCGGGAGCRCGGCGCTCCGGTTCCGCAGTTCTTATAATGTGCATGTGTGCAAAGAAATCACAGATGGGCCCTGCAAATTATTTTTTCCTAATTTATAGAAAAAGAAGATGCTAGATAGTTTTTAGGGGTTAGAGATCATGTGCTGAGCTTTAAGAGCAAAGAAAGTATATTTCTATACATTGTATTGAAGCACAGAGTTGTGCCAACCCTGATTCATACAGCTACTGCATTCAGTATTCTGACAGTCTGCTAATAACTAAGGCCACATTTGTGCTGTGTGTTCGTGCACTGCTGCTGCATGAACAGAGCTCCAATTTGAGTCCAGCTTTTTGCCTTGCCTGGAAATGGTCAGTAATATTTGGTTGATTCAGTTGCACCAGATTTAAAACTTAAACTCTGCATGCGCAGAACTTCTGCAGGCTGCACTTCTCCTGTTCTCCAGTTTGAGCCCCAGTTTACAGTGTAATAGGAAGTCTGCTGGGCAGATAAATGCTTCTTTCCTCAGTACCATCCAGCAAAACAATGACAAATTTTTTACTATTTGAAATTAATCCAGAGCAAAATTCAAAGGTGCATCCTTGRTTAATGGCCACCATCCAAAGACTGGAAATGCTGCCAGAAATGTGATGTGATTACATTGAGTTTGAAGTGCCTCCATCCTTCTGGAATCGTTGAGTGGCTGCAATGGCTAAACTGGAGCAATACAGGCATTAGCAAGAAAAATTAATAAATGCTTTGATTTAGTTTTATTTGCTTTTGCAAGCAGCCACAAAACAGGCTATAGAAGAATAAATAAGTTAAAGCAGAGTGTAGCAATTTATACAAGTACAACATTAAGATGATTTTGGTTTGTAATGATTCAGGGTGTTGTGTTACTGCATTTGATTCCACGTTCAAGCAGTAACCAACTAGAAGTAACAGGTCAAATATTTCCCCCTCCCACCCCCGCCCAAGAAATTTTTAAATATGCCCTTAACTAACTCTGCTATCAGTAATAAAACGTAGAAAAAAACTCTTGTAATATCATACAGCCATATCAGTTTGTTGCAAATGTGTCAGTCCGTTCCAAAATACTTCTGTCCGAAGTGTGTTGGTGCAACAGGGTGAACTTCTGTGGTTAATATTGTGATTTCTGGGAATTCCTGGATGATAGACTTGGCACCTTTAGAGAAAGGGAAAAATGGAAGGATTAATAGTGCATTGCAGCAAGACTCCAGGAGAGCCTGTTAACTTGTGATTAGCTTTCTGTGTATGAGCCAGCCTCTGTTCTTCCATCTCTGGTTCATGGTTCTGGCTTAGCTTATTGGTTGTGAGGAAAAACTTCAGAAACTTGGTTCTCGTTTCAAGCATATATGTACACCTTCAATCTACTGAGAAAAAAAGAATATTTTTGGAACACCTTGTGTGCTTTGCAGTGTTTAGCATGCAGCCAGTACAGTTCCTGACTATTCTGATGACCCACTGGACACAAGCCGGGCTGCTCCAGCCCGGGGCGAGAAGGATCTGCAGGTTCTCGAGCACGGAAGCGGTCCTGCCCTGGCCCCAGGGTGTTTCGGAGTCTAGAGGTTCAGTTACAGCCTTGCTGGTGTGACCGGCCTTTTGCTTGATGCTGAGCAGCTCCACTGCCCACTCCAAACGTGCCCTGTTCATTCGCAAAGTTCACAAATTCCATAAGCAGAGAAAAAATTCCCTCCTGAGCGGAGCGCGGGACAGCTCTTCCCGCGACGCAGCGTGTGATGGTGCAGCTGTGCCCCGCGAACCCCCCMGTGCTCGGAGCCCTCGCATCCCCTCCCTCGACTCACCGTGGGGTGTGGAGAAGAGGCTCAGCAGGATGATGACACTGGGCTGCACGCCGTGCTCTATGAGCACCTTCACTGCCTCAATTACAGTGTTGCCCGTGCCTGAAAGGGTAAGGATGGAGGTTTTAGTTTCCCCAGTTGAGAGAGAAACCAACTGAGAAATCAGCATTAATGCCGTTGTGGGGCTGAGTGACAATTCTCTCCTTTTCCACTGGAAAACTATTACCTTCATATGCATTAATTATAGAAAAATTTGGTCTCCTGATGGAAGAGCTTCATCTCTGTACTGAAATAGCAGACTTTGWCAGGTTTTAAGCACTGAAGTTGATGAATTTTACTAAAGGCAAGAAATCTCACCTGAAATATTCAAATACTAATTAAGAGCTCCTTGTATAGACACAGAATTAAACCTTAAGGCTGGAAAATCCACTTCATCCCAACAAACTCCTTGCCAAATTGAGTTTTTTTCTTTTCTTAGTATTAGTTGCATTTAATTTTAAAATAATAGAGCTCTAGGATTATAGGACTCATCAAGAAAAAGTCTTTTAATTGCATGGTCAAAAGTTGAAGACTTCTCGTGACAGAATAAAGAAATGTTAAAAAATGTAATTTACATCAAATCTTAAAGCTTGATTTAAGCTTTGCTTAAACAATTTGCTCTGCATTCACGCTAATGGAGTCTGACTGATGCATATTCTGGCACAAATTTGATATATTCTGTACTATGACACTTAAAACAAGCCATCAACCTAATACAAGCCCAGGAAATTCCTGAATTTTCTTCTAAATACAGAACAGAGAGGTCTAACTGTAAATAATTGTGCAAGAAACTTACTTAGTATTGGGTACATAAGAAGAACTTTTCTCCTGTAGATGTCTGGAGGGAACTTAGCATAGTAAACCTTGGCTCTCTGAGTCTCTTCGTCGCTCTGTATCAGGATTTTTCCTATGCGGATGGATCTGCAGCAGTCTCGCAAACCTTGCTCCATTGCCTCTCCTCAAATTGAACAGCAAGCAAAACCCAACAGAAAACTGTTACATGCTAAAAAGGGCACAGTTACAAAATTCTACAATTAAATTGACAGCCATAACATGGCATTGGTGAAGAGTTTTAAAGAGCATATTTTTAGCTTATTAAAAAGACTTTCTTTTTTCTTCTGTTTAGATGGAAAATCCTCCTCAGTGTCACTTATTTTCTGACTTTTTGCATCCCCATATACTCGTGTTAAGCAAGTTTTCAAAGAAAAGATGCTAARACTTAAATACAAATAATGCAGTAATGCCCTTCTGGTTTGAGAAGCATTTTTGAAGGCTACCATCACGCAGTAAGTAGCACAGAAAGCTGTGGAGCCACTGGATTTTATATCAGAGATATGAAGAGTCAAAAAGTACTAGACAGAATAACAGCATCTCTACCACTTAAACAATTTAACAAAGCTTATTTATCTTTAAGCAAAAAAGGTTAGTGGTAAAAAATGGAGGACAGTAATCCCAATAGGTTGGAAGATCCTCTAATGTTAAACTGTTGTGAGAGGAAAAGTCAGAGGAAATCCACTGCAGCTATTTGTCTGCTAAAAATGTGAAACGTGCTCAGGGTACCTAATGAAGAATGGCAACTGGCAGGTTTGGGTAAAAGTCGASCGCATTTTTAAAATAATGAAGTTGTTCTACAAGATGCAAAAGCTTCGAACTCATTGGACAACCAAAACTTGCCTACCACTTCTCATAATGCTGACGCCGCAGTTTCCCTTTTCAAATTTCACTCCTTCATACTTGTATCCTAGTAGAAGAAAGAAAGACCAAGTATCAGTRGAAGTGACTGTTCCCTTCTTGTCCCGTTTTACTGCCCCTTTAAGGTACTGTCGTTTTAAGTGACATTCATGAGACTGGAACTGATACCCCCTTTATGCCTTGGGTAGGACCCTGAGTTGCAAGTTTTGAACAAGTGGCACAAACCATTTTTTTGAGGCTGCACATCAACCCCTGCAGCCCTAAAATAAGCGATAGTCACAGGACCAAAACCRTAACTTGGTAAAGGATGGTGTGTGGGTGCCACAGGCTCTGTGGGCGCGCACGAGCTGCTCGGGAAGGCTGCTGCCCTCCAGGCTTTCACCGTGTACCTGCGAGCAACGCCTGCACCCTCACACACCTTGAATCTTAACAGGAGCAGACCAGCTCTGTTGCAAYGGGTTTCCTCTGGTCTTACCACAGCCCCTTTCTATTTCCTGCCTATCATCACTCCCAGCTGGCCCTGGCTGTAAACAGAGGCAGATTTGAGCTGGCATTGCAAAACTGCTTCTGCTGAGTATTCTTCTTTAACAGGCATGTGAAATGTCATCAGTTTTAATTCAACACTGTGATAAGGGTAAGCAAGCTGAGACTGCACATAGCTGGGGGAATTCTCATCACCATTTTGCGAGGCTGATTTTTAAAACCTCAGTAAGAGGACAACTATATGTTTTGCTGAAGCGCGTTACACCTTCCAGCCTACAAGACACTGTGAAGCTCAGCTGTCGATGCTAAAGTGTTTCTTTAAAGCTGAGTGCCCGGGCCCTGGCGCAGGSGTCCCGCTTACCCGTCGGGGTGGTCACCGTGCACTCCGTGTACGGCAGCTGGTTCAGGCCCTCTTCAACCACCAGTCTGATCTGTGAAACCAAAACAGGAATCGGAAACTTCAGGGTTTTCTTTCAAACGATGGAGATGGGACCCTAGTCGCTAGTGATTTTGCACGCAGTGGGTGAACACTTGTCAGCTGCTCTTAGCAGCAGTTGGGGGGCACTTTGGGTGTTTTGAGGGTGATGTGTGTGTTCTGTCCACAGATCAAATGTTTGCCTTACAAATCCCAAGCGGCAGGAGCTCCGCTATCGGCTCAGCCCCGGGGTCTGTTTCCACGCCGGTGTTTCTGTGCGCGCGCTGCAGAGGGGCCCGAACRGCCTCGGCGCTGCAGCAAAGCACCCGACCGCGCCAGCCCCGCGAGCCGGCCAGGGAAGCTCCTCACGGCCCCGTTGCTCCAGCCCCGCTGGGCACAGACCGAGGGCCATCTCCCATGCAGGAGGTGCTGGCTGAGCAGAACCGGGCAGCGTTTTGCTTGTGAAGCCAGAGCTCCAAGGCTGGCGTCAGTGGGAGATGAAACCCACCGAGCAAAAGCCGCTGCACGGCAGCAGAATGGAGGCGGTCGCTCCCGGGACCAGGCAAGGGTCTCTCTCATTTCGGACACTTCTAATCCCAGAAATGGGGCAGAAAAGGCTAGAAGATTAACCTTTTCTATTCTGCCCTACTTTGCAGCATGCAGSCACGTATGGAATACTAGGAATTAGCAAAGGTCTCTTTAAAAGTCTCTCTTGCAATAATCTTTTTAGCAATTTTGGAACTACAGGACTTTTTACCTAGATTTAGACTTGTGGGAAGCCAAATTCAGGGGCAGCAGTCAGACCAAACCAGTGAGGAGCAAAGATGGTGGAATCCACAAATAAAGAAGGGAGCAAATTAGCGAAAAAAGCAACTCACACAACTAACAGCGCACGGGGTCTGCAGCTCCAGGTCCCCGCGCCCAGCCCGCTGCCCTCTGTGCCCCACTCGCTGCACGTGTTTGGCAGCTCCAGGCAATGAATGCCAGGCAGCAAGTCCTAACACCTTCCTCCTCCTCCTCTATATCTAGAGTTTTCTTCCTCAGTCTTTTCCGGAACGCTTTAATACGGAGATTGAAGGCACTAGTGTTTCTATCTGGGAGAGAGAGCTAGTGGAAGGACATCTTCTGACAGAAGCAAACCAAGAACCCCTTGATTTAAGTGTGTGTTTCTGAGACATTTGGACAGAGCACAGGGTGTTAAGCACAGGGTGAAGCTGGGACCACGGCTCTTTGCACRCCCCTTGGGAAGTGCCCTTACAAGGAGCTCACTGGTTCACCTTTAATGTTCTTGCAAACGGGAATATAAGAAACATGCTCAGGAACGGAAAAGCAGAGGTGAAGTGGAACAACCTGCTGGTAAAAAGTGCTGCAGTCACAACCTCAGGCTGTGGCCAGGTCCACGGCAAGGCTGGATCAGGATCATGGATTAAGACAGGGTCTCTCACTGGGAGCCTGTCTGCCCTAGCAGCTTGTGCTGCTCTGAACTCTGCAGCCTTCACTAGAGGGAGAAAATAGGGTTGTTCCTGTTGATCAGTGTAGAGTTACAAACAGGAAACTACTTCTGGAGTACAAGGCAGTGTATGTGTGCGAGTGGGTGTTGTGGGTTTTTTAAAGCATGTAATTTAACTGAGATAAATGTTGCATTACAAATAGCCTTTGTTCTGACTTACTAAAATGTTTGAAAACTTTAAATTGCCTTGTCCCTGCTAGTAACTACCATATGGTTAAAAGGAAACTCGCAGTGTGGGTGCCCCCAGAGTTACAAATCTAATACACAGTAAGTGCCAAGAGGCACTTCTTACGGCCTAGATGTTAAAACTAATTGCATACAGGAACCATACAGCTCTGTTCACAAGATCAAAAGTACTGTTTCAAACTCAATCTGAATTATCTCCAGCCCCCGTGCATCTGTTTCCACCCAGTATTCTCCATTACTACTTCTCTTTATCCTGAAGTAGTGATGTCTGATAATAACACGGTGTCTGGAACCCTTTGAGATGAAAGCAGTCGGTAACAAAGCACACGAGTCCCTATACAGAAAACTGCTTCCTTTGTGTAGCAATGTTGCTCTTACGCCACTATTATTCTACCAAGAAAGACCTGTTTTATTGAACAGTTACAAAGCAGAACACCAAGAAGAAGAAATTCTTCACCTACCAGACGATCTGCAGAAAATACGAAGTCTCCTCTACTGGCTGTCCTGAAAAAGGTAATAATTTCTATATTAAATTGTGAATAATCGCAAGAACATCAATTAGCTACAATATTAAATCCAAGCACAACATACTCTAAGGGAAAGTCTCCTGCCATACACTAGCTTTAGCAGTTAGTYCTCATTCCATAGTGATAGTTAGTTCTAATTCCGTAGTGATTCCGTCCTGCACAGTGTGTAAGAGAGGTGGCCTCCTCGGGCTCCCCCGCGGAGCCGCCCCGCGYTGTGGCTGCCGCTCCCCGCACCACGGCCACGGATCGGGGTGCCGGGCGGCCGCTTTTCCGCAGGTTTCCCGCTGTGTCCCCGGCAGCGCTCCAGCCCCGCTGCCCGGAGCCGAGGAGCGCAAAGCAGACCCATGTCAGCCCTGCCCAGGTCTGTGAGCCCGGGGCTACAACGAGCAGGGGTACCCGAGGGAAACACCTTTTTGCTAAAAACGAGGAAAATAACTTTTTGCTGAAACGGCTGCTCCGCTTTTGGCCTGTTCCAAGCTCCCCTCTTCCTGCAACGTGCTGGGCAAAGAGACCACGTTTAAAGCCTGACTGTCAAAACCAGGTTCTTAGCACCTTGCTCCAGCTCAGGACAACTGCCACTGCACAAGAGAAGGACAAACTTGCATTGCAGATTCAGGATCCACCAGTCAAAGCATCATAGCCTTAAAAATACTGAGAAAACATCAGCGTAATGTTCAAATTGTGAGATGCAAAATTGTAAGATTAAGCAAAATTTCCTTTTAATCGTAAGCAAATGCCTCTCGTTTTCAAACTAAGATACTCTTGATGTCTCTTTAAGTTCCCATAAAGAGAGTTTTGCATTTAATCCCCAAATTACTGCAACATCTTACTTTTAGATGAGTGAAAGTCAAGAAGTTTGGCTGCTTATTTCCTGGACAACTGGTAACTTAGCCACACTAAAAAAAAAAAAAAAAAGATTTTTTAAAAAAGACTGTCATCCTATTCTAATTTCTTTCCTTGTGCTACTAATGCATTATTCATTACTAAAAACGCTGCCTGTTTTTCTGCTTTTACCTCTTTCTGGCAATGACAAGATATTCATAATTTTCTTCCACTTTGATATAAACCAGAAAAACGACACTCAAAAAATAAAACCTTACAATTGTACAAATTCATTTTGTCTTTTTGGGATTTCTGAAGGAATTCATATTCCCATCTGAGATGTGTGTGTGTATATATATATATATAATCTTATATATAAAATAGTGAAGTGGCAAAGTATATATATGGCACATGCAGATTCTTCTAGACTGTGACATTTCAAAATAGCCATATTTAGTGAATGGGTACTAAAGCAATGTCCCAACTGCATTTTGCTTGCAAAATAATACACATTTAGAGTGATCACCACAGTTACTTATACAGATTACTGGGYTCAAATTATCCAATTTATCCTTGCAGAGACATGGATGATTTTATGCACAGTCCATGGAACCCTTGGTCAGTTCTGCCCCTTTATTGCAGGGACAAAAGGTTACAGAAAATGGTGGCACACACAGAAATTAAGAGATAAAGAGGAAAAATACTGAAAACTACAGACCTCTTGTACACCAACAGCTGGAAAGCTGTGAGCAGATCATCACCATACAAGAGACATCATGTAAGAATTGCTAGGGGCCAGAAAAAGGCTCAGGTGAAAACACTGGAATTGTTCATCTTAAATACTAGATAGCAGTATACAAAGTAATGATTTATGGTACACTAGAAGCTTTATTTTTTCTTAACAATATAACAATATTCAAGGATGTGACACTAAAATCTGAGTGTCACAAGGCATAGAAAACAACATGAAAATTGTATTAAACAAAATCAAATTTCTTTTTGCTTTTATTCCTGAAAAGATAGAAGCCTTGCTGCTGTGTATGATAAAAGTCATTAAACAAATCTTAAGAATTGAGAAAAAAATGTTGTTTTTTTTGAAAATGCCCCTTGCACAAACCTGACTGCATGGGTGTAGGGRTGCTGGGTACCCGGGTTGAGGGCTGGCCAGCTTCAGTAAATCCTGTTTCTCTGTCACATAGACCCATGTCTCGAGAGACCCCTACAGTGCTGGGAGGACAGGATGTGGGAAAAAAAGGCCACTTTGAGCAGAATTTGTGAAAAATCTTGGTAAGGAAACTTGCATATGGAGAGGACTGTTGCCTTCACAAGGAGATGATGCAGTTAGGGAACAGGGTCATGTTCAGTTTTTTGGGACAAGGAGACATGAGGGACTTGAGCGCTCCGCATTTTTAGTTCCTGTGCTACGGCAAGCAAAATGTGAAAGTGATTCCGCCCTTCCTGCCTGCAGAACAGTCATCGTTACTCATCACCGACGAGTTATTCGCTGTTGAATCATCCTGCTCTGAATGGCAGTCAGGACCGCGTGTCCTACTGCTTTATATTTCTATATTGTTCACTCATTTCCACAGGGAATAAGGAGTCTAAGCAGGACACAGCACTACAATCTCACATGAAAGACACAATAACCCTCAAATACCTACATTTCAATCATGTCTAGTGTTAAATTGGGGTTTAAAATTAGCTAGCAACCTGAGCTAATGCATTTGCTTCTACAGGAGCTAGAGATCTATCCCGCACATTTCCACGCTGCTTGTTTTCGCTTCTAGATGCTCATCCGTGCAGGCCAGAAAGGAATTTGTGATGCACTCCTTGGAAAGTGGCCTCAGAAGAGCCAGAACCCAAGGGGAACACACAGACTAGAGGGCAAACAGGACAGGGAGGACGAGCCAACCAAGGCACGCGTGGATGCGGGAGCTCCACCGCATCTCCCGGGCTCTGGCACGCCGGCCACGTCTGCCTTACCTTCAGTGATAGCTACAGCAGAGGAGGCAGGAGAAATACTGCTAATTTTAGTGCAGCAAATTACCCTTATGATTCAGTCGTTTGTCTCAAGTGTTCTCTATAATAGAGTGTATTATCACAACAACTTTGACTTGCTAGTAGATGCTGTACATAGGATAATATCAAAAGTCCTATTTGTCCCAGTGCAGTTCTAAGAGCCTACCTATAAGAAGGGAAGAAGCCCCATTTCCCTACTGCTGATGATAGACACTGCCCAGACCAGCCCACGGCTCTGCAGCAACCTGCACCTTCACCCCCTGCAACAGCATTTAACCAAAGACCCTCCTTGAATTCATGCACCTGCTTTCCTTTTCCTTTTAATGTAGAAGATAAAGTGACGGGTATCTAAAGCCTTGTAAATGACACAGCTTTCCCCTCTTTCCCAAGGAGCRTGAGTGAAAATACCCTTACATCACTTTAAATCGTGTTGTTTGACCAGGACTTCTCTCAGCCATAAAACTGCTTATTCACATTGTGTTTTATCTTTTAGCACTTGATTCAAAAGCAGTAGTTGTTCATACATCCTATAGGCCCAAGAAAAGGTTGGTGCATCAATTTCTAACCAGCACATAACAAGTCCTCTCACCCCAACAGCCCAGCACATTTTCACATCTTCCTGCATGACTGGCACTAAGGTAGGGCACCCTGAGGTCCCTTCTTTCCTGAAATGCAGCCGCCTCTCTGGGGCAGAGCATGAAAATAATGGGCCCCTATTGTTGTCACAGACAGAGCCAAGAGAGCGTGGCTTCTCATTCTGGGTGGGAAAKGAGCTGGGGAGTCGTCACAGCCCCTGCCACGCCAGGGTCCTGTTCGGAACGGAGCCCAGTTCGCTGTCACCCCAGCTGCTCGGAGTGATTCATTATTTACAAGTCTGATTCCACACTTCCCCTTAAGGAAGTATTGTGCAATGAATCTGACGCAACTTAAAAGAAAAAAATCTCTTTGAGAGTAAAATGTTAGTTGACWTACTAAAATATCAGAGAGTAACTCGGTGTATTTGCAAGAAATCAAGACTTACGTGCAACAAAATACTAATAAAAGCCCCAACTGCATGCAGTAACCACACTGCTACCACCCTTCCTGATACCAACACTACACGCTATTTCCTTTTCATTAACCTTAAAGCCTTTCAGAGGCCGAAGCAAGCCTAGTGTGGATTCCTCCTCCCTTTCTCTCTGCTTAGCCTACTCACAGCTTCCCGTTCAGCTCTGCAGGGGAGCTCCTAAAGAGATATTCTCACCTGTGGAGATACTTTGTGTGTTCTTGCCACAGCTGCCCCGCTGTACGGGGAGGCGGCATGAGCTCTGTTTGCTCACGTCTGCAACAAGAGTTGCTTTTCTCACTGCTTTTAAGGTAAAATTAAATTATAATAGCTTAAAGTAAAAAATAGCAAYAACTAAATACACAAAATAATATCATTAATGAAGGTCTTTCAGAGATGATGATTAGCTTTGTATAAAAACACATTAGTGTCATTGCAGTTGGAAAGCTAAGCACTCAAGACCCAAGAAACACCAAAATACGGCTATAAAGCCAGGGCAGATCTGAAACAAGGGGAAGAAACGTGTCGGTGCTGCGTTACTTACACACGTGTTAGAAAGCCAAGGCGCTGCACGAAGGGAAGGACGTGTTCAGAACCCGAACACGCTATCTACACTCCAGATTTCACACCTCTGTGATGGGGATTCCCGCGTAGGGGCAAGTCCCAAGCTGTGCTCTTAAGAGGTGCCTGCTGCGTCTGTTTGTCCTATATTGCACGTTATATTTAATACCTTGTAACATTGCCTTCCAAACGCTGAGCGAGCAAAGCTGTGAGTGCAATCAATGAGCTTTCCACGCCTGGAACACCACGGAACATCCACAAGCGCATCAGCTCTTGAGCACACGGGACATTGAGCAGTAGGGGCACAATCTTGCATGGATTTCTGCACCTTGGTTGATCATTTGGACAACCAGGACATCATCTTCATGCCCCACAAGGTCTGGCGGCAGCAAGGACTCTCAGTGACACCAAGGGACAGCTACGAGGCCTTCTAAAAAGGCCGTGTCCTTTGGAGGGACGTGTGCCCTCGGTAAACCCTTCTCCATCACCTGCCTCCCACTTTGATTCGCTTCTCTCCCAAGGCCGTCATTCTCCCTCACTTCTCCTCGCCCATCCCGCTTTTCTCCAYGTCTCCAAACTGTTCTTCCTGCTGGATCACTCCCAGTCTCTGCTCCTCAGGGCTCTGATGTGACTCCATTCCAGCCAACCCTGCTCCTCTCCAGGCGTTTTCCTCCTCCTCGCTCAGGCTGCCCTTGTGATCTGTGCTCTTCCATGCGCCCTCCTCCCCCGACACCGCTCCGCACATCCTCACCTTGCTGGGCCCAACCTCCCCCCCGCCCAAACCGGCCGTTTCACAGACATCCACCCCCAACGCCGGCACCCGTCCCTCGCCGCCCCTCCAAGCCGCTCCGCTGTCCCGACCCGCTCCACGGCGGACGGAATCCCGGCTCCCGGCATACCGGGCAGTGGGGGGSGAGCCCTACCCGCTCTCCGCGCGGGCGGCGCAGGTGACACCGCCTCCGCCCGGGATGCGGCGGCGCCGCCATGGCCGCCACGCTGGCGCCGCCGCCGCCGCCGCGAGGGGAGGCCCGGCCGCGGCCCCGGCCCCGGCCCCGCGCTCACTTGTCCCTGATGATGGTCTGCAGCTCGCGGATCTGGTCGTTCATGGGCAGCAGCTTGAGCTGGGCGCCCAGGTGCGGCGCGGCCGCCTCGGGCGGCGGGAGCAGCCCGTTGCTGCCGCTGCCGCTGCTGCTGTCGGGGCTGGGGCTGCCGCTGCCGCTGCTCTCGCCGGGCTCCGCGAAGCGGATGAGCCGCGAGCCGCCGCACCCGCCGCCGGGCCCGGGCCCGGGCTGCGGCTCGTCCTGCGGCTGCTGCTGCTGGCGCGGGCCGAGCTGCGGGTTGTGACAGGGCATCGCCTCCATGC
>NW_020455415.1:6274336-6283483 GCF_003342845.1 Nothoprocta perdicaria | reverse complement strand
TTTTTTTTCTGTGAACTTCTGTCACACCAATTCAGCTCTTCAATGTTCCTTAGGATCTCTAGGGTTGCTGCTTCACTTACTCATCAGAA
Organism: Nothoprocta perdicaria; assembly: GCF_003342845.1. Classification (NCBI taxonomy): domain Eukaryota; kingdom Metazoa; phylum Chordata; class Aves; order Tinamiformes; family Tinamidae; genus Nothoprocta; species Nothoprocta perdicaria. The sequence goes on along the minus strand of NW_020455415.1, from coordinate 6,283,394 downwards.
TATGCCTGACTTGRAAGCAACATCCAAGCTAGGAAATGATAGGATTGTTTTTTCTTCAAAATTTCAGGCMTGCTGGCCGATCCATGAGCAGACGTCTTCCCTCGGCTCCACTTTTCCCTCAGGAGTTTGGAGCCGAGGCGCTATCTGCCGCCTTTCCCTCTGCGAGCTCCCTTCAGCCCCTGCCGCCTGTGACATGGCAGGTTGGTCCCACACAGGGACCCTGCGCTCTGTGTGGTGCTGATGTATAGCCCAGCCTATAGATATCCCCTGTCAGGGSTCACTGGGGCAAGCACAAATGCCATGGATGAGAAAATCCAAATGCACCCAGTACTGAAGTGATTGCTTTCATCTTTTTTTTTCTATAAATTGACAACATAGTTTGAGTAAATCTATTTTTAGTAAAACAAACCCAAATGTTTCCTGTGAGCCCGTGTATCAGACAGGATGTTTTATAGACAACAGATTTCTTGACAGAAAGGCTAACAATGGAAATGCCAGCAGAGCCTTAAACATAGGGACSCAAATACACATCCCTTGTTGGGCTTGGAATTTTTGATTTTGCGGTAATTAAAGGATAGATATCAGTTATTTTGTAGGCAGGTGTCTGTTAGGACAATAGGGTTTTAAAAAATGAAAGCTTTGGCACATTTTAATTAACTTGTCAGTCTATTTAAGTGAGAATTAAACCTGCAGGAACTCTGCAGAGTTGCAACAACATTTAACAGGAACTTATTGTGGGTTTGTGGCTTATTTAATAAAAAAARAAAAGTGAAGAACAGTAGATGAAAACTGAGAGGGTGGAATTATTACAACAATCTGCCTTAGAAAATCCTAATTCATTTATATTGTCTTCTGACTAATATGCCTATGTTCTTCTACCCCTACGTGCATYCCTGTGAACCTCAGCCAGACCAGTATGAAAATGTGACCTAATCCTAAAATATAGCCTAAACTTTAATTAATAGGAAATGGAGTAGAAGCCTGATGATTTTTGCCTGAAACTGAGTCTGGGACTCAGTGAGCTATTGTGAAATAACTTTTTTGTGAAAGGTATTTGAGGTTCTGGGAGTAAGGGGTATGATCTGGGGAAGCCTGAACCTGTACCCGTGAATGCTCAGTTGTCATATGTGTGAATCATTCCCTTTTCCCCAAATAAATCTTAAAGTAATTCTTTTTTATTGTTATTATTTTGAAACTATTTGGGAAATTTGTCATTTTTTATTCTGTTTGGCAGTGGAGAAGTGCAGGGGAGAATTTAACCACGTACAGTGGCAGCTGTTTGAGTGCCAAGTCAATGATGGAGCAGTTGCTGGTTCAACCACATTCACCAGGATTCCGGATGAGAGGACTTGACACTGAGGTTCCAGAGGCAGGATATCTAACTGGATAAAACAGACACCCCAAGGGAACGAGTAGGCAGAGTAAGAAGCATTAAGCAGTATACTTGGGGATTATTTTTAACTGCTTGTGCTTTATTATGTAAGTAGGGACTGTCTGTGTTGGGAAACTGCAAGCAGGAAAGCAGGACTGATTGTGGAACAAGGATGTGTCCAGGAGCTGCTTGGGAGGACCTGAGGCTTTAACCCAAACACAGTCATGACTGYGAGGTCTCTAACGTCAGAAAAGGTGCCAGACTCCGAGCCACTATTTTATGGAATTAATAAAATGATGTGCTAACTACCATCTTTCTGAGTTTCATAGAGCTACGTCAGTTGATTTTATTTTTCTTGGCTCAAGTTTTGTTAACTGTCAAAACTCAAATTTCAGAACTTATGTGTATTATGCTGTATCCTAGCTACTGTTCTTTGTATGCTTATTTTTAACCAAACAAGGAAACTTCTAAAATGCAAATTGCTAATTAGGCAGCACTGCATGGCCAGTAATTCATGTCAGTATATCAGGTTTCAAATGTCTCATATTTAGAGTGAAAACTTCTAGTTCACTGAGGACAAAAAAATATATTGAGCAGAAGGCAAACAAGACAGCACACAGATGGGAAGAGGTAAGAAAAGGGAAGGCAATCCCTCCATGCTGTAGGCCCGCTCCCCATAAAAAAAATAGTAAAAAGCCATTTCAGTACTACCCTTAATACCTGAAAGTTCATTTTTTAGTATAGAAAGGCTAAATGCATAGTGTGGAATGAATGTGTATATTTTCTTGTTGTCTTCCTCCTGAGTTCATTTTCTCCATTTAGCTGCAATTGGCTTGTGTGTAACTCTGCTTATGTCAAACTGGTATCAAAGTGATGGGCAGAGATTAGAGAGAACATGAATTATACAGGAAATAAAATTTTATCATTGTATATTCATATGTCCCATGTTAAAGCTGAAGGACTGGAGGGAAAATAGCACTTTCTTAACTATATACTGATTGCAGCTGTTAACACTGAACAATTTGAGTATGCAAGTTGTTAGATTAGTTTGAAGATATGTCCTATATTTACAGCTGCTCAAGTAACAGTTTATAAAGACAAATTTCAAGATGTGCTACTTACATAAATGAACTTATTTTTAATTTCATGATTCGTGATGAGTTAGTAAAATCACATTTTGTTTTACTTCATCTCAAATTGGCTTAACTTCACTTTTTTGCTCAAATAAGAGCACACTTACTTCGTGTATATAAGTCTCTCTGAACATTTATTTGAAAAAGAATGTAGCTGAATGCTTACAGAAAGCACCACACAACTGAAAATCCCTCAAGCCATGAACAGTGTTGCTGTTCCTTCCAGGCTTATAGGCACAAATATTTAGACACTTATTTTTAGTATTTGTTTTTCTAGAAGTTTTATTTCCTCTGATTAAGCTCATAGATTTGCAGAAGATTAATTTTGAAATGACTTCTTGCAGTCATCTCTTTGAAATCCCTTGCCTGTCAGGGTTACCTTCAAAGTTGAATCATTGTGCTCAGTCTCATCCAGTCATCTTTATAAGATCTCCAGGAGTGAAGATTTTCGCACTCTCAATGTGATTTTTTTTAATTTCCTTTTGTTATAATGTGCAGCTGTTACATCTTTTTTGTTTGTTTGTACCCATARGAAGTCTGGTGCTTTTTCTCTAAAAATGTACTTAAGGTGGTTGAAGATAGCACTTGTATCCTCATTCAACCTTCCCTTCTCCCGGCCAACAGAAATATATCACAGTGCCTACTTGAAAATGTTGCTGAGAGGGGCTAAAATATCTTCTTGACGAAGAAGGTATGCAATCTCCACAAATCTTGTGACACTAACTTCCTTTGGATGGAAACTGGTTGTGTGAGGAGACTTGTCCTTTGTGAATTTAAGTCAGATTTTCTGCGGTCCCAACAATTCCTGTAATTTATCCTGAATGCATTAAAATATAAGGGTTTATTTCAAGCCATTGGCTACTTATAATGGGATGAAAAGAACTCAGATATTTGGAGTTCTCAGGTGTGAGTAGGTTCTGCTTCTGATGGGCAGTTTCTGTCAGCACAGAATTGGCTGGAAGCCTCTCTAAAATACCCAAACCTCTGAGCCCCTTCCCAATTGTTCCTCTYCTCCCATGAAAGCCCCTAACATGGGATACATCAAGAACATGAGTTTGGAAGCTTTATTTCTCAGAAACTGCAGGGGTTCGAGCATCCTGGCACTGTTCAAACCAGTGTTGCTGACTGTTGGATAAATGCATGAATTAATTCTCTCCCAGATCTTTATTAGCAGCTTTCATAAAGCATTCCATCCTCACCACAGCCCCATTAAATTCCCTGTGACAATTACAAGAATTTGCCTTCTGGTGAGACTAATTCATGCAAGAGACTTAATGAGTGTTTTTCCCCCTCCCTGTAGGTCTGTGCTTAAAAATCCTCTCTCATGTTGATAAAAAAAAAAAATGCAGTTGCAGATTATATCTTTAAAGATACAGTTATGTTGGTGTGTGTTACAGGACTGTGTTTCTTATCAAGCTGGTAATGAATTCACTGTTTAATGTTAAATGAATGGTCTGATTATTTTTCAATGCATTGCATTACATTTGCAATTCCATTTTCATCAAGGCTCTTTTGGAAAATGTAGTGATATGAAAAAAAATCTCATGTTCTGTTCTCATTTAAGAGTAAATGTAGTGTTATCTTGCATTTTTTTTCCATTTAGTGCTGTAGACTAGCCATCTGCTCTAGTCACTGCCTTCATTATCAGCAAACAGGAGAATTTATTTTTAGGTTTATATACAGTGTACTTCAATGCTGATCCTTAGTGCCTGTTTAATTAGCTCTTCCATATTATTATGAAAAAGTATTTGAGAACAACAGAAGGAAAGTATCAATAAGGTATTCTGATTTGAGGAAAATTCATGATGTTACATTGTAAGCCTCTTTACTAACTGCCTAGTGAAACTGTTAATGCTCAAGGCATTTAAAGCTCAAGGAATCACTCAAACATGAATGAGTCATCAAATTATTCTTCATTGTCTCTTAACCATCTGAAACTCATCAGGCACATAATATTAAACAAATACTGTGCTGCTGGTTTTGCAAGGGATGGTACACACTCTCAGTGTGACCTCATATTATTTCACTGAGATGGAGAATTCTTTAATTACTATTTTTGTATGCCTTTTCTTTCCTTGGTTGTCTTGATGTTGTAATGGGATGTAATTCTTCAAAAGATGCATTTTTCACCATGGTCTTAAATCCAGATCTTAAAAGTGTTAGGAGCAACAAAGATGGAAATATTCCAGATCATTAGTCATTGGTAATTAAGGTGCTTGTGCTTACAATGTGAGAGGTTAAATGATTTTTTTTACAGCAGTTGGCATTCTGGACAGGATCTTGTAGCCACGTGATATTTAAAGTGACTGACTTAACTATGCTTTTTTTTTCCAAATAATTTAAAATGTATTTAACATGATATTCATGCAGCATTATAAGGCATTTGCCCCTGCAAAACATAGGACAAGTCAGGGTGAAAAAACTTTCTGCCTAAAAATTTTTCTACCTGCAGATTTTCTATAACATTTATCTTTTGTCTATCAAGTGGTATTTTAGACTTTGATCCTTTTGTGTATGTGGGGGACATCCTACCCAAGGCCCATGGAGAATAGCACATAATTTTAAAAGTAATATAAAATAACTCAATTATAAACTTAAAATAACTTGGCAAATTCTAGTAGAACCCATTCATAGTGTACTGCCCTTAACCCCACTTTTGATTCTCATTAATTTCTTTTCATTGATTCCSTTTTCGTTCATGTGCTTTACTGAGGCACTCCTCTGCTTGTGTGTATACCCCTCCTTTACAGATTGTTGGAAATTGAGATTGAGTATTGCCGCTTTATCTGCAAAACCTGATTTATGATTAGATTCTGGAGGCACTTTCATTCAGTCTGATGTGTGCCATACCTGGAATTATGACATAGTGACATGTCACTATGTGAAATAGAGGTTTTAGCCTCCCTATAGCCCACTTCTTTTGCACACAGTGTTGATCCTTACTATTTTATAGGAATACTTAATAATTATAAATCTCAGTTCTATAAATAGTTTTTTAGGGAATTATTGTTTTTTATAGCTGGAAGAAATAAGTACTTGTCACTGCAAGTGAAGTTCGTTACAATGTTATAATCGTGTTAAATACCTTGGAAGAGAGAATTTTAAACCTTTAATAAACTCTAAATAATAAAACCAATTTCCTATCTTTAGTGACATGTGTTGACAGTTCCCTATACATAACTGATAGGATATGACTGACTCCAGTGTTTTTATTGCAAGATGCAAGCTGAACCCTTGTATCTGTGCATATTCCCAGTCTTGTTATTTTATATGTAAAGCTTAGGATTTTGCTACCGTGCATATTTCACTTCAAGTAGCTCTCTGCCATAGTACAAATCTCCTGTGAGGGTAGCCTTGATGAATTTTTGCAGATAGTTTTATTCCACTTACGTTGCTAAGACATTTCATATATCTGTGTGCCAAACTGTCAAAAGTGTGAGTGTCTAAATGAGGCCAGAGCTGCCACCCTTAGGAAATGGAGAATGTAGAGATTTGAGGACATAATGCTAGAGAGCTTTAATATCCTGCTGCAATGTAGTTTAGATTTCTTTTTATTGAAGGTCTGGAATACTTTAAAAAAAATAAAAAAGTGACCACCAGTCAGAGGTAATTGGAAATCTCAAGGTTTCTCCAGGGTGAAACTGTGAACCAAGAGCAAAAATGTGTCAGTTTGTTTAAGGCTGCAGAACTGAAAGACTGTCAGGGAAACCAAAAAGGTGCATCCTTTGTCTGAAGGAATAAATTCTCCCTGTTATTAGTGCAGTAATTCATTATATGTAAGTACTAAAGCAGGCTGGTTATAAATAAGAGTTATACCCTGTGCTGTTATGCTAATTCTCAACTGTTACGAGCTCCCTAGGCTCCCTCGGTGTGTGGCACCATCACCCCTGTCTTGCTGAATCCTAATCAGCTTCTACTTGATCTCAGAAAGACTTCCCTTCCACATCAACACCCCTTACCAGCTCCAGTGCTGACTGGYGTGTGAAGCCTCGTGGAGACACACCTGTACTTTTTTCATTGCCTGTAAGAACTGTAATCCACCCAAAGGCCCACAAATTACAGCAATAACCTGGACTTGAGGACCTTCGTGTCCATAACAGGGGTTTGTTTTCATGTTTACCCAATATCCTGAAACCATCCAATGCACATGATAAATAGAACGTAAAAATGAAGGAAAAAGCTAGATATGGTAGTCCATGTGTCGATACCATAGTTACTACATTTAAAACCAGCATAAAGCTGTATATTAAAAAAAAATGCTGCTATTTACCTATGCTTTGGATCAGCTCAGAGGTTTTTGTTTCCTCCTGCTTTCCAGCTGACAGATGGTGTCATAGCTCTGTGGCTGAGATCTGTAACATCGTCCTGGGTTTAGCATTCAGTGAAGGGGATCTCGAGCTCTGGGATGTGCATATCCAAGCTGTTCCTGGGATTTTGTGCAAACCTTTCTCTTCCAATAATTTCCTGAGATTCTTAGGTTTGGATTCATAACTGGCTTTAATGCTGCTTCTGAAGTGTTTAGACTATCACAATCCTATGTTTTGGGGTTCCGTTTTTTTTTGGCTGGAGTGAGTTGTCTGTCCATCCAATAAATGGAATTTGTTTTAGTAGTTCTTCTGGTACTTTAAAAAATAAAGTCCAAGGTTGTCATTGCCTATTGGCAGTACCTTCCTCTGCTTGGATACGTTATTTTTCATATAGCAATACTTGTGCTTCATCTAGATGTGCAGGTTGTCAGCCCTGCTTTTTACAAGGCTATGAATAAGTATGTGGCTTGTTACTATTTCTTAATCAGGATTAAGTACAATCATAATCAAGCAAATTCAGGGTGAGAATGCGCTTATAAGGAATGGTGTCAGCTCTGGCTTTGAGGGCTCTCTGATAACGATGCTCTTTGCAGAATGGCTGAATTAATGTCCCTGTGGCAAGGACTTAAGCCACTTTTTTAGCTTTATATRAAACCTCTTGTTTTTAGTTTTGTTGCAGAGTTTATTCTTTCATTCTGCTCTGTATTTTACAATTTGCATCCAGCTGCACATGACTTTGTCCATTCTGACTACATTTTCCACCCATTCATCTACTTTGAAATAAATGGAAGAAATTAATTCCTGCTTATTGCCTCTGAAATGCCTTGGTTTTTGAGGTCTGTATTAAGCATCTCCACAGCAGAATGTGTCTGTTTGTGCTATACACTGACGTATGGTTCCTTCCAGGGAAAAAAAAAAAAAAAAGAAAAACAACTAAATATTTATAATATCCTTTATTAGCCAGATGATGCTTTCAAAGTGTTGTGAAAACATTAACAAATTAGTCTTAATATCAATGCCCAGTATGTCAGGGCCATCTTCATTTCTTTTTCTTTACCGTTGTGTCTACGAGGCTTCYGCTGCCCCGTCCGTAAGCCACACTGGGTAAGGCCCGGGTGCTTCTCTGGTCCGGATTCGCTGTCTGCCTCTCCTGGCAGGGCTGAGGGTGCTCCTCAGCTTGGCACGGTGTGGTCTTGCTGTGGTGTTTTAGTGTTAAACGTTTTAATGTTTCAGTAGGAGTGGGACAGCGCTCTGGCACTTTGGGAGGTGAAGCCCAAACTAGGTGTCTTTTAGGATCCTACTCACAAATCATTGCAGCGAGTTGTTTCCATTCTCTGCCCATCTGTTTTTTGATCCAACTTCCTCTGTGTTTTTGACTGCAGAGTCTGGATCTTGCCTACACAAGATGATTCTCTCTTTCTGCAGTTAAATCTGTATTGCTTGAGTGGAGAGGCATTATCTAGATTTTATTTTTTTCCACGGCAAGCAGCACCACTTAATTAAACCGTGCAAGTTAACTCTCCTGCTAGCTTTCTATGTCTATGTGGTGGGCTTCATTAGCTTGCTAATCTCATTTTAAAAGAGGGAATAGTTGTACCCCTGACTGATACAGCTACGTGGCCTCTCCCTTCTGTGGTGCGCTCACTGTTAGTGCACTGTCTTGTGCAGGTTGAAATTATTGTTAATGATAGCAAGAGGACAAAGCAAGAGAGTTGCAAAATCAGAACTGGAAAAAAGTAAMAACAGTTGGAGAAGGAAGCAAAAGCCGCAGTACAGCAGGATTATTAAGGAACAGCAGGCAAAGGCAATATATTAGAAAATGTTTTCCCTGAAAATTAAATAATCACCCTCAATGTAGGGAAAAAGTAAAGTCAGGTGCATTAGTTTGCAAGATACAAATTATAAAGCTGCTTGCTCAGCTCATGGTAATGAAATGTCAATATTAATTATACGGTTTTATATCAAAAACCCACATACCCCTTCTAACTAAGGCCACATTTTTTGAGCTGAGACCATTTCCCCGAGCTGTTTCAATTTTAAAATTCCATTTAAATGCCCTGGGCAAGGCGACACTTCCTGAGGCGGCCCTGGCCCCGCCCCCTGTCCGGGCCCCGCCCCCGTCCTGGCCCCGCCCCCTGTCCGGGCCCCGCCCCCGTCCTGGCCCCGCCCCCTGTCCGGGCCCCGCCCACAGCACCGCCCCTGCCGCCGAGTCCGCCGGCGTCCCAGCACCCCCCGCGCGCTCGCTC
>NW_020455415.1:6221031-6274152 GCF_003342845.1 Nothoprocta perdicaria | reverse complement strand
GCGTGGGGGCCCCGGGGGGGCGGCGAGGCCGGGCCGGCAGCGGCGGGGCCCGGGCTCCTCGGCGGCCTCTCGTGGCCCGCGGGTTTGTGTGAAGGCCCCCGCGTTTCAGGCGGCCTCCCCCGTCGCAGGGAAGCTGTAGCAATAGCCCGGTAGTCAGCCTGGCGCCCGCGGCGGGGGAGCTCGGGGGACCGCCTGCCCTTCGGCCCCGGCGGGCTCGTCGCGCCGCGGCGCATTACCCTCCCTTCGGTAGCGCTGTCCTGGCCGAAAAATGGTCATTGTTCGGTTTGCGGCCCGCAGAAAGGCCGCGTAGAGAGCCCTGCAGCGGGGTCATGTGAGCTTGGATGCTGCTGAGCAGGCTGGGTCTTGTGTGTTAGGAGGAGCTGCGTGGAGGAGAAAATCGGGGACTGTCACGAGCACCGGGTCGCCCTGGGACCGACCAGCCTGCCCAGCCCGAGGTTCTCCTGGAGGCAGGTCCCCAGAGCTGCTGCAGTTCGTTATCTCTCCTATGACACCCTCTTCCCTTATGTGTGTGTTAAACTTGTAGTTTTAAGAAGATTGGCATGTTCTGTCCTAAGGTGCTTTTCAAAGTGAAATCTCTGTTTATATTAGATTGCAGGTATGCAATGCAGGTAAAACTGCATTTGTGTYTGACATTAATTATTCATCCCACTTTTTAATTTTTATTGTATTTAAGCATGAGATTAAGAGATCTATGTTGAGAAGACCATTTCATATTTGTTAATGCTGAAACACATGGGTTTTGTGTATGTACCTTTTTGTCTCTTTGTCTTTTCTAAATCAGTGAGGACTGAGCTCTGTGTTTTCTCCTTTTTCTCGTTGATGACCTTTTCTGTTGTTGTCTCCCATCAGTTTCTTGACACTTAGGAATTCTGCCTGGTTGGCCCCAAGTGTTTAGTAGTATTCTTTCAAAAACTTATATCTTTCATMGCTCCCTAGTAGCACAATATTAGAAGGCTAGATCTGAGCATCTTTTACAACTTAAACGCTTCCATTTTCTTGTTTGGATTTTAGTTTTGTTGGTAACTTCTGGCACAATGGAGGCCTGTTTTGTGCCCTAATGCAGAGTGTGGGGTACAAAACGTGTTTGGTTATAGACTACTGATAATGACAACTGTGGTGTTGGACAATGCAAATTCGTATATGTGAGGGTTAGTTATAACTAATGTACACACAGAAAATCATCAGTGGAAGGCTGTGGTAACATGTTCTAAGCAATGGTTTACTTTCTTTCCTCAGCTCTTCCCCTGGCTCCTCTTTTTTTTTTTTTTTTTTTTTTTAAATTGAGCAAATACCTCAAACTGAATGGATTTAATTTTTGAAATGAGTGAAGGAAGTGTATCTCAAAGTCTGAATAACTGCGCTTGCCCTAGACTCAGAGCTATTAATTTTATTTGATAATCATCTTAAACCTTTTTTTTCCTCCTCCTAGAGTATAACTGTTTATGAAAAGCTTTTCATTGTCGTTTGCCCTGATTAATTGCCCGTGACAGACAGAATTTGGTCACAGGCTAAAGGCAAGTTCTTATTACGTAGAAGAGAAGATGAGCAGGACTGAAGCAGTAAATTGTTGGGAGTTTTAATTTGGAAACTTGTCTAAGAAAGAAGCTAAGAGTTGAATTTGATGCAGACCAAATTTTCAACTATGTATGTGCTTCATGATGTCCAGCGCTCTTGGAAACTTACTTTAAATGTCTATGAATAAGCAACTGTGCAAACATGGTAGTATAAAAAAAAGTATTTAGCTTAATACTGTTTTGCCTTTGCATGGCTGTATTTTTACAATTTTATAAGTAAACTTTTTWCCACATGTAATGAATAAATGACAAGGTTTGTAGAAGCCTGCTTAGCCCAAACCAATTTATTTAATTATGATCTAAGAGACAGCTCAAACTGAAGCTCCTGGACTTTTTTGGTTCTGATGCCCTTCAACGTTTTGGGACTAGCCATCACTCTTTAACCATTTGTTCGTCTTTTGACAAAGGAAAATGCACTGTTTTGCTATTTCAGTACCCATTTTGCATTTTCACTTTTTCAGCTAGTTTAAGAAATGTTTGCTCCAGCCAAAGCAACTGTCAAAAGCTATTTCAGAGCTTCAGCAAACCATAGTTTGGTGCGATTAGCTAGTGATTTTTCTTGTTTAGACATTAATGAAGACTGTTTTTTTCTAATGGACAAATTCTGAAACCTTGTGCGATTAGCTAGTGATTTTTCTTGTTTAGACATTAATGAAGACTGTTTTTTTCTAATGGGCAAATTCTGAAACCTTTCTATATTTTTAAAAGTTGAAACAAACAACGTTTTTGTTTTAAACATTTAAAACAAATTACTTTTGTTTATAATTACCTTAAGTTGTATGCCTCATAGTGAAAAGATTTATTGAAGTTCACAAGCTATATAGCTTATATTCTTGTGGAAGTCTGCAGGTTACCATGAGCTGACTGTCAGCTTTGATCTAGGGGCGYTTTGTGGTCACTTATGACTTCTGCTCTTTAAGCACTGTGGTACACCTTAAGAATAAAGTTTTTGAGCTGTCATAATTGCAGATTGCATCCTCGAGTAACAATGAAGAGGCAGAAATGCCTAACCTGCCTTGCTGATGTTTATTCAGCAAGTAGTGCAGGTTCTTTTGGGCATGGGAAAGCTCCTTCATGCCTTTACTTCTGTAGTCTGGGTATCGGGCATGGATGGCTTTGGCTTTTTGCTACCTGGCAGACTATAACCAAAGGACAGGAAATGCAAAATACGTCCTCATGAGCCAGCTTGCTAATATCATATGGAAGAGAAGACTGGCAGAGACCCAAACAGGTGRTAAATCCAGGTTTTAACAACTCCGTCTTGTTTATCTTGGTTGTTTCTGGCTGGGTTGGCAGCTTTTCAGAGAGCTAGAACAATCTATGTGCTTTTTGTAGCATCTAGTACACTACAATTTAAAGATAATAAAAATTATTTAGTGCTGTTGCATTGCAGATGATGACCCAAGTCTGCTTTCCCTCTTAYGTTTTTTGATCAGTCTTGCTTTTCTGAGTAATGAGAGAAGTGACATTTGCCTCTTGGAGAAGAGGAAGACGGATGCATTTAGGAAGRGGAAAAACAAACGTCGTAAATAAGCGTGTGTTGTCTCTGACACATCATGGGATGGTGATCAAACTGCAGTTCTTAGGATTGAGGTGGATTTGTATTTCTACAAATGTTACTCTTTCCTTTGCCCTTTCCTTTGATATTAATTGCATCAGAGCAATTAGATCACTGCTTGGTAGAAATATTGAGAACCAGCTGATTGGATGAGGTTCCCCTGTTTGGGGAACCTGGACAAGTGACTAAAGAAGGACTATATTTTTGTTTTTCCAGGAAGTTTAGATTTTTTTTTGTAAAGCAGTTTATGTGCATTCAAAATAAAAGCAATATTAAATTCTGTTCTCTCTAGAACTTGTAGAGGGGTTTTGTTCAGAGCTGACTTTGGCAGTTGTAAAAAGCAAGGCTGTATAAATTATCATAAAGTGTAACAGTAAAAATAGAAGAGCCTTTTTCCTTGCATTATCTTTGCCTTCCAGCTGCTACATGACGTGTGATAAGGAGTGTGTTGTGTTTAATTTCATAGTAGTCCTTGCTGTAAGGAATTGCAGTAAGAGAAGTTTCAGGTATTTTGGTTAAACTTATTTGCATTTTGCCTTCTCCCTCTGGCACAAAAGCCTGGTCTGTCCTTCAGAGTCTCCAGTGTTCATTGTCTGCACATTTCATTTCCGATATCTGTGTGTGTTGCTGAATTCCTCAAGACTTTCTGCTGTTTTAGTTGAACAGTTTGACTCATGGGGAGTATAAGTCAACCATCTCTGTCATCTCCTGAGCACAGCACATACCACATGAAAGAAATACAGCAAGATCAGAACTTAATTCCCTAAGATTTAGTTTGTTATAAAACCTTTCTTCCAGTTTCAGAACTGATGGATGTGTGCATAATAACGTAGTGTAGTTGAGATTGTTTCAGTTTTCTGTATAAATCCCTTTATAGAGGAAGAAATGCTACTGAACAGGGAAATGTTTTCCTGTTTGTCTTTGAAACTGCACCTCTAATACTGTTGAGAACTGTTGCGAGGAAGGATAGTTTATGAAGTAGAGCAGGTGGAAGCAGGGAAATTCGCTCTGAAACTCGTATGGGAAATACTGGGCTTGTAGAGAGTTAGGAACCCACCCCATGGTGGATGATGCTGTGCTGTGAATACTGCTTAGGTAGGCACTTGAATCCTACTTTCGTTTATCTTTTCTAGTACAATCCGTTTTATATAATCCCCATTAGATTTATGCAGTAATCTCTGTGTGTACCCTGACTATCTCACTAGTGCGCTTGGAAATTCAGTAGGGAAGCTTCTAAGTAGGGATTTGACCTTGAACAAATGTTTAATCCCAATTGTTTGTGTTTATGCTGTTTAACCTACTACCCGCAGTCATGAAACTTTAGAAACATGCCTTTTATGTGCAGTTGTACTAGACTGCATCCTTTAAAGTATATGGAATCATTTCCAAAATAATGATTGCAAAGTCAGATGTTCAAAAATTAGGAAATGACCATTTCCTCTCTTAATTTCTCAGGCTTAGAAACAAACGGGAGTTGCTTCTGCTCCTTCAAAGYAGTAATAAACTTTTATCTTTTGTAATATGGTACAAATTTGCCTTCCTTTTGCTAGCCAGGTCTGTTGAAGGACGTGCAGTGAGTGACAGTGGAGCCCCAAGCGCTCCTCAGGGAACGTGGGCTCTTTGGTCAATACTACTGTGATGGCTGCAAGATCTGCTGGGAGTGCAGTGGTCACCTTGCCAATGTTTAATTATTCTCAGTTTGTCTTTTGCAACTTGCTTTTCAGCAGGAGCTTGGGAGAGGATTGAAGCCTTCCGCCTTCAAGGCACTACACTGAAAATGAAAAATTTAGATTTTCTTATGTAGCTTGTGAAAATCATGTAGCCTTTTTGCTATATTCCTCTGTTAACCTCTTGACGATTTATAGGTTCACTCAGCTAAGTAAGCTGTTTAACAGTAATTGAGAGCAGATCTGTCAGTGTTTTAGTAAACTTCTACAATATTATGTTCCTCTTGCGCTTCAGGCAGAAGGGATTTCAAGGTCGAAGGATATAAACTATTAATAACCTATTACTTACGGTGTCACTTAGGTGTATTTTTGAGGAACAGTAATTACTTTCTTTCCATTAGGCATTGAAGCTTCAGTTGTCTACCCCTGTACGCTAAGAATATTCAACAAAAGAAAACATTCCCATTTAAACATCTGAATTTCAACTTTTATAAAAATGCAAGAACAATATGTTATTTTCTTCTTGTAAAGCCAAGCAGGAGAGGATGGTATTGCACAGGAGAGGTTCCAAAATGAAGTGGTCAGCTGCTAGACCTCTTTGACATGGTATCTCTATGATCTTTTATGAGTATAATTTATTTAAAGGAAATAAAATGCTGGCTGGAGACAGTGGTGGTTTCAGTGTCTTGATTGTCTACTACTTGGTAGGACACAGGAACAGAATAGCCTGGAGCCGTGTGGGTTTGCCGGTGGGTTTTGCGCTTCTTGCTGTTGGGAGACTTGTCCTGGATCGTGCTTCTACTATCAATCCTACATTGTCGTGGTTTAATGCAGGCTTCTCGCGGCCTTTGCCTGGGGAAGAGCATTGCCTTGCCAAGATAATCGCCTTCACTGACTTTGAGATTGCCGTCAGCTTTTGTCCCCTCTACACCTTAGACTCGAGACTTTTTTCCAGATGCCACGATTCTGGTTAACTGCCCAAAATGCTTACCTTTCTATCATTAGAGGGGCCTTTTATAACTGTCTTCATAGCAATTAATTATTATTTGCAGTAGCTCGTAGTGTACTGAGACCTCTTGAAGCCCTTGTCTTTTTCCATTACATTTTCTGTTTATGAAGCTGTCACTGTTCCTACGGCAAGTGTGTTAGTGTGTTTGTCTAGATCTGCAATTGCCTTCTTCGGAGGCTTAAATAGAGTCTTGAGTGCTGGCGTGACACTATATTATGAGTGAATCTGCAAAGAACTGCCTTAAAATTGAAGCTTATTTATTTAAGTCAGGTCTTGGAAGCGTCAGCACAKGTCGGTTAGCCCTACTGAGTGCAAAATACCTAATTCCAAAATGCCTATTGTTTTCTCTGTTTGTAATGTCATATAACTGCAGTTTCTGGAATGAGCTGGTCCCGTGTTAACGTGAAAGACATGGGGATGAATTGACTTTCCTGCCTTGCAAAAGAGTAAATAATTTGTAAGCTTGTATCATGAATGGTAGGACCAGAGCAAAAGAAATTAGTGCAAGGAATACAAAACATGTGTATATATATGGCATTGCTGCTGTTTGTGAAGGTTTAAAATATTTTTTCTTTTTGATTTTTTTTTTTTTTTTTGCCTTGGGCTGATGAGCTGTCCTTTTGATTTTTTTTTTTCCTTTGTAACAATGATTTTTATCTCTGTGAGCTGTGTGGCTAATATTGCAACAAAGCAGTAAAATCCCGGTTAATGAGATACATAGAGCCCACATGGTTTAGAAGTACCAGAATTTCAGAAAGCAGGAATAAGCTTTGGGGGTAAGTGATTTTCTTCATTATTGAGTATGTCAAAGACGTTGTGGAGCCATCACTGCTAAGTTGAAAAAGGGGCCAATATTTTGCCATTGAGCAAATACTCCAGTTTGTCCTCTTAGAGGAAAGGTCGTGTGGAACTCCTGTGGAAAATTAATTGCTTTATATGCCGTGCAAAGCATGCTACAGTTGATGCCTAGCTGTATGCCTGGTAAATATGCATATGAACGAATATATTTTATATCCTGACTAGCTAAAACTTGTAGTCAGCCTTGCTGTAATTTCCAATGGTCCCAGTGCTTCCCTGTCAAGAGCAGTGGCTTTGAACAGCTGTACTGTCTGTGGGCCAAGAATGGTAGCTGCCGAGGTAGGAGAAACTGAAAATGGCAAAGCCCCTAAGCCTGAGAATGGTAATTCATTAGGAAAATAAGAACAAAAGAAGAATATCTGCAAAGAATTCAGTGGCCAACTGGGAAGGAGAACAAAGTGAGAGGAAAGGGAGAACTTTGGGACTTCCACGAGACAAAAGAAAAGAAATCTGATGGGAGTGTGACTTGGGGAAGGGAAAGGTTCATTGTCAGTTAGCATTTTTAATAGTTGAATGGAATTTATTTACACCTGCTCCCCACCAGTTTTCCTTTCATTTTCTTCTGGTCAGCTGTCATTAAGGAAAAAACAAAAACAAAAAACCCCACAAAACTCTCTGCCTTGTTCCCATATTATGCATGTTTACATAAGCTTGATGATTATTCTGTGAATGTGAAGTGCATGCTCTTCATTGCTCCATTTTCACGTTTTTTCCACCTTTCTCTATTATGTAGATTCCACCAATATACAAACAAACATCATGGCAGAGCCTGGGGAGAGGTTATTCAAGACCACTATTAGATGCTTCAGAGGTAGGTAAAACTTATTTTTCTACTTTCTACTTGCAGATGCGAGGAAACTCAAGCCCTTGGTGCATATTTCAGTTGCATTACTTTTTTTTTAAGAAAAAATCTCTGTGGCTTCTAAATGCATCAAGTTAAATTGCAATTTATATCTCAGCCCCCAGAAGAAGAGCAAACTTGGCTTAAAACCTTCAGACTGTTGCACTTGAGAGAAATCTTTCAGATTATCTAACAACCAGTGCTGTCATAGTAACTTAAAAAGCAAAGCTCTTTGGATGTAACTTCAGCTTGTTGACCCTTAGATTCATGTGGTCTGACACACAAAAAAAAAAATTATGAAAAGCTGTGAGCTTTCCTTGAGTATGTAGGCTTGTCTGTCCTTTATTCCTGTTTTAAGTTTATAGTTGTCCTTTTAACTTAAATATTTAAGACCTTTCTAGTCTTTACCTGCTAGCTGTTTGCACTAAGCTATTTACTGCTAGATTTATGATCTGTTTGTTGGTATTATTTCCTTAAGATGAGGCAAATTTGTAGAGAGATGTAGTATCCTTTATTAAACCAAGCTGATACAATTGAGGRGGAGGGATGGAAAACAGATATGTARTAGTTCCTTCTTCTTTGGCCTTTAAATGCCTGTTTCCTGAGGTTCTTGCAAATTAACTTTTCTTTTTCACACAGCTGCTCCAGAGGTGGCAACTGATAGAAAAGCGAATGTGTTGGCATGGCCATGCAGGTGGAGGACTTCACACAGATCCAAAGGAAGGGGTAAAAGCAATTGCTTAATTAGTACTGCTTTTTGAATTCAAACTGTGTTCACCTTTGTATTTAAAAAAAAGCAAAAAAAAAAAAAAAAAGCTGAACAGTCCAAATTTTTGAGAAACTATTGGTAGATACTATGTGAGCACTGCAGATCAGAAGATAGTGTTTGTCAGTGTTAGCTACTAGCTCTTAAATCACCAAATGTTTGTGATAACTCTTTTAAAGCACTTCAGTTTTTATTAAAAATAGAGCCCCACTTTCCCATTTCCTTTGAAATCTGCTTGCASTGTATTAGCTTTTTTTCCCATGCTAGGTAAGTTCCATTGTAAGTTAATGTGCTTATTCTTGTTTGTGGCTGATATTTCTGTGTGACTTTACATTCATGTCGGCAGGGATTAGTTTGTGGATACAAGCCAGTGCATCAGGGTTGCCATTGGAGTTGATGTGGGGGCAGGGGGAGTAATTAACTGTTTACTGTGCATGTCTAATCAATTTGATTTAATGTTAATGTGTCTGATATTTTTACTGTATTTATAATCAGGAAGCATCTATATTAAAAAGATGATGGTAGGTGTGTAGGGAGATGCAGTATCTTTTATTAGACCACATGATTAGGTTATAAAAATAGGCAGGCTTTTAGTTAAAATAGCACTGTAAAATTTTGCATTATTAAAATTGCAAAATCAAAATACTCAAGTTAGGAAGTGAGAAAATTAGGTTTGCATATGCAAACTTCTGATGCTTTGTGAGCTGCATTTTTCCACARTCTCAATCCTCAAACAGTGGTACCTACATGTTCCTCTTCGGTTTTGGCTTGAGGGCAGTTCCTTCAGTGAATTTAAACTTGTTTGTGCTATAGTCTGAACTCGGGAGGGAGCTACCTGAAATTAGATGCTTCCGTAGTAAGGGACAGATTGGTTAGATAGGTTACATGCACTGGGTTTGTTGTAGTAAGCAGCTCTGATACACTTTGCATAAGGCCCAACAGGGGAGGCAGAGAATTGAACWCTCCAGCAGTTAGTGCTGCTGGCCCTATGGATCATATTAACTTTAGATGATTTATACCTTTCTGGCAACATTTACAGGTGCTTTCAAATATCTTCTAGGCAAAACACTGAAAACTAGCAGGTTAGTCTCCCTAATTGTAATATGAATTGTATTTCCTCTGTGGAGAGCAGCATTATCTGTCTTTCAACTCCAGTTGCCTTGTGTCAGTGGGGATTTTCTTTCTTTTTCTTTTGTATTTTTCCTTTCTTTTCCTACTCTAATTTGTRTTCTTCTGGGCATATTGATCAGCTGCATATTTTCTATTGGCTGTCAGAACTTCATCTCTATAGAAAGGAGATTTTGCATACACACAAGATGAGCCCATCTGCGTGTGATGCTATTGCATACTTGTTTCACAGACAAATGACCCAGCTTCAAAAACACCACAAGGCTTTTTATGCAGAGCTTTTTCAACTGAACCCCATGAAACGTGAAGGGCCACTTTGAGGGCAAACCTGTTAAATCCTTATCTTACGTATCATCTCTTCAGTGATGCTTCTGAAAGGTCTACAGCTTAGCATCATTTGAAACAGTTTTTTGTCWGATCAGAAAGGAAAAACAAGCTTCTGTTTATCAAAATATATTGATAAGGAGAAAGGTGAGTGTATTTAAAAAAAATTGTCAGGAATGTGTCATCTGGAATTTTCTTGTCACCTGATATTTTTGTTGGCCTGCGTGTTGTGCTCATGCAACGTTTGTAGCTATTCCTCTTTAAGCCAGTCCTCTGGCTTTTTTATTCCAATAAAATTATTGCAATTGTGTWAACTGTAATGCAGTTAATACAGGAAATTGTTAATTATGGATATTGCCTAGCTAAACAAATATTGGCTGTTCCACATTGTCCAGGAGAAAGCAGTAAGAATTAGATGTAGAAGTGAAATGCATGAAGAGAGATAAAAACAGCAACAGCAGGTGCAAAAGCCAAGAGTTTTGGGGCAAAAATGAAGGGAAGGAAATCTGATGCTATGAGTGCAGTCCTTACACTCGTAATAGAGCTCCTAATGGGCTCTGAAATTTGGTTGGTAATGGCTTCGGTGGTGACAGTTTGCAATTATGTTTGGTGCATGGAAGTGCTGGCGCCCAAATTACCGTGTGGGAATTTTTTTCCTAGGCTCATGCTTTTAGGGAGGCTGCAGCTGGTGTATGTGTCAGCTCTACTACACATGTGTCTTTTTTCAAACACTTTTGACAAAGCAGCGTTTTCATTCTGGAATCYGACTTTGGGGCAGGTGTTTTAGGTGGCCACTCTGTGACAGCTTGAGAGGGTGCAGGAATGACCGCTGAGGATGAGCAGGGAATAGGAAGGGTCACAAGGTTATCTTCATTTTGCAAGAGGCTAGAGAAGAATCTTGCACATCTGTGTAAGCCCTTTTACTTGCCACAGTGGCTAATGTGCTGAGGCCTGAAATGGAGAAGAATACCGTTGACCATCTTGAGCTTGTTTATTGTGCACGATAGTGTTTTGTACAGAGAAGAGTCAGGAATAAAAAACTGCGGAATCTGACACTGGCTGAAGGGGGTTTGGTGCTCGCCTTGGTGAACAACTAATACTGCTTCACATGGAGCGAACTGCGTATCATGAGCTGAGATGATRTAAGTGCCTGCTGCTGCCAAAGAGGAGAGTTTGTGCTCTTTTCCTCGTGCTTTTTCCTCATGCTACCAAATTTACAGATTAATCTGACTCCTGAGAAGTTGCTGAGAAGTTTTCAGCCTGTTTTGTAAGCTGAAGCCATTCATCAGGGTGTTTCTCGAGCTCTGGAGCAAGAAGGTGGGGAGGAAAAAGCAAGGGGGAGAAAGGCAGCAGCAAAATGCTAGTGGTTTGCAGGATAAGCTTGTGCGCATGTAAGGCAGCCTGGGCTAGCACAGCACTGGGGTGATGTAGCTCCCTGAGCAAGGACTCTGGGCCAGAATGGGATGTTCTTTCCCTCATGAGCACTGACAGTTGACATGCACATGGATGCAGGAAGGTCCTCCTTCATCTGCAGTGTGTGGTAGGGTGTTTTAAAAGCAGGATGAGTCTGAAAAGAGGAGAGAGTGGGGGGAAAAAAATCCTTTTCTTCACTGCTACCTGCTGTGTTGTATTTTTCCTTCCATTTTGTCCATTTCTGTAGAGATGAGACTTGAAAGAAAATAAAGAATCTAACTGTCACTTGAAAGGAGATGAAACAATCACCTGTGTCTTAACCTTTCCATATGTTATAGAGAATCAAATCAAGGATCTGGAGCCCATTGAACAGATCATTTTAATTTTCAACGCTGCCATTTGCATACTGAAAGCATTTTAAACTCGAGTTTCTGTATCACAGTAACAACGCTTATTTCATGGTAAACTTTGATGTAATGGGCATTTTGTGCCTCCTTTGATATTTTGTCTTGTCCCTTTGGCAAACGACTGGCTGCTTTCTGACTTYTCCTTTTTTTCCTGAGCCCTGTTCAGAGCCACGGAGGAGCCGAGATGAATTCCTTGTTTGCAGCTAATATGTCGCTTTCTTTCTAATGGCTTTTCTGGGCAAAGTCTGACTAGCCAATAGCAACATATAATTAGAATGGCTGGGATTGCACTCGTAGCTTTGTGTTAATGCGATACCATTTTTTTCCTCTTCCTGTTAGCCTGTAAGTGGAGATCAAAGGTATTTTCTAAATGTTTGAACATGAAGCTATTTATGCATATGCTTAGCTCAGAAGGAGGGATTCGTGTATCCTCCATCTCCTGAATGGGTAGGGCACAACAGAGAAATATTATTCTGTGCCCTCTGCTCACATAGGAAAAAATCCATATATCTGCTTTTTTAAAAGTCAGCCAAAATGAGCTTATACTTTGTAATGCTCAAATATATTGCTGTTGACAAAATATATACAGTATTTCTTATCCTTTTGTCTTTGAAGCTGTGACTTGAAACAATGAGGTGAATTTTTCTATGCTTTTAAAAGCTTCAGTTTGTAGGTCTGGCTTCACTTGTAGTTTCCCCAATCTTTTCAAATTGGAGATTCATTTTTATTCTATTTTGTACAGTTCTCCAAATGACGAGGGACCCTTACAGACTAGTGAGGGGACATTAAAAAATACTGTAAAGAACTTGGACTTTGCATTGACTTCTGTTAGGAAAAGTCATCTTAAGAAGGTATAGACTAACTTTCTCTTCCACCTGCCCTTCACGCCAACAAAATATGGTCTGAAATGGAAAGATTAGCTGCTAGTTGCTGGCCTCCCTTCAGCTTTAGATAACCTTCATGTCACTCAAGATTATCCAAGGGTGTCCAACACAGAAAACGGAGCTGTCGATACTTCTGCTGTGTAATGCTGCCCGTTCTGCTGTTCTCTGTTGGATAGCATGGTGTGGGCTTCACATAGTGTGTATATATAGCCTTGGAGTTTATTGAAACACATCCCGTGAAGCTTTTAAAATGATACATCTCTACACATAAAAATGCATTATTTCTTTACTTCTGCAAAGGCATAGATACTTTTCAGACTTGTCATCTGAGTTGTGGTCTCACGTAGAAGGAAGCTTGAGGTTAGGGAAGGAAAATAGACTCCGTGTTAAATGGAGTCTAACCCCTTAAGCATTCAGGTACATTACACTGAAGAGCATCTTCCTCACCCAATGCCAGAGCCATTTCTGCCCAGTGAAGTGGTGACACTTCTTGCCCAATTAAGCCAAGTAGAATGGTTTTCTTGCCTGTTATCTTAACTTYTTGGTAAGCCTTTTGAAAGACTCCTCCTGAATATCATGGACAAAGTAACAGTTTTTGTCTCTTCTGTGTAAATGGAATAAACTGACTAAACTCACTGAAACYGAGTATTGGAAATGCTTGAATTTGTAGTAATGCAGCTAAATTATGTGTTTTAAAGTGACTTGAAAAAAACTTCMCCTAGAATTTCACCTAGAAAAAAATTCACCTAGAAACTGTAGTTTCAGAGATTTGAGTTGTTACAATGCTTATGATATATATTTCTTTGAATGCTGATTTTTATTTCAGATTTTTTTTTTCCTATAGCTAAAGCAGCTTCATAAGAAAACCAAACCCTTTCATTTTGCACAAAAATCTTGGAGATGAAAAGGAAGGGGTTTATTTGTTTTATGACATATTTCAACTGTGATGAAGTGTGTCTCTTTCTCTGTTCTGTTTACAGCTATACTTGCACTCCTGAGGCCATGTGAATTAAGAACAATTCATCTGATTTAAGCACCTGTCATAATGTAACACTAAAAACTTATAGCTTAATATTTTAATAGGCAGTGTCAGTCTTGAACACTGAATTGCAGCTTCTTTTGCCCATCATACAATACCTAAAATGATCCTGATGTGTAAAACTTGCTTTTATTTATACCGTTGTTTTGCTTCTCACAATTTGATGTTTATGTTTCTGGAGCCTCTTTGTAATGAGGTGACTTTACATTTTATTCCCAACAGCTGAAAGAGATAGATGCCAAAAAGATTGTCCGAGCAATGTTGTCTTACGTGTGGCCCAAGGACAGGCCGGATCTGCGCGCCAGAGTAGCCATCTCTCTGGGGTTTTTAGCAAGTGCAAAGGTAAGAGCAGCTACTCCATTGCACTGTGGTGGTTGGAGTTCTTGAAAGGAGCAACTTTTTTATATATAAAGGTCTTAAAATGTTTTGATTGCTTTCTATATACTGTATTCCCATATAGCATTACAAATATGTATGTTTTAAAAAGCAAATATGTGTTTATGCCCGTGATATTCATGTGTGTGACTGGGGAGATCCTGAAGGTCAGATGTGTGATTTGCATTGCTCGCAGTTTAGACCAGGATATTTTTCATTACTATTTAACCCATTTTATGAGAGATTTGTAAACTATGAGAGGGATAAATATGAGACACAACTGGTCTGCACATAGATCTGTGCAGAGATCTGTGCTTGTCAAACAGGACTTCTCCAAGGCTCTGTGGCCATTTTCAGCTACACCGTTAAGCAGTGTGGTCCTGTGCACTCACARCTCTTGCCACCCCATTGAAAAAGGCATTTCAGCTCCAGTGATTCCAGCTGTGTGAGATGGCAGTGGAATTTTTAGTGGTTCAGGTTCTCTTCTGGTGTCATAATATGAAAGCTTCATAATTTTTTACTTATGTATTGAACCGTGCTTCTGTTCAACTCATTTTTCTTTCATGTGTAGTCTTTTTATTATGAATGAGGATTACTCTTACCTCTGCTTGATCATATGTTGCACTCTTGCCTGCAATGAATTAATATTTACTAGTTTCTTGGAAGGACATAGGCATGAAAAAGCTTTTCACAGCTTAATGGAGTATATGATGCAAATTTGTTCAATGTGAACATTGTGCACAAAACATTTTGCTTTTAAAAAAAAAGTGTTGGGAGCAAATGTTCACTTATTGAGATAGGTGAACTGACTTCCTTTTTGGTATGAGTTTTTACTATACACTAGGCCAGTATTAGGCTTTTGCTGGGGTGAACTAAAGCAGATCCTACTTAGCAACGAGTTTTGACACTCCAGGCTAGTTGCGCTGTGTTTCCTTATCAGCATTCAGCAACACTGTCCAGTTATGAAAAGAGAGGGAAGAAACAAACTTAACTGTGGAGGTGATAAAAGGAGGAGAATGTGGAAGGGAACTGGGTTCATCTATTGGAGCAGAGAAGGGAAGGCCAATCTACTGGTGTGCAGTGCTTTCACTAGCTGAGACTGCCTCCAGTAGATAGTCTGTTTGGTGCTGCTTCTCAGGAGGATGCTGATAATTCAGCTGGCAATATGCAGAATGTACAAGATATGTGCAAGTAAACTTTTTAAATACACCGTTTTGGTATGCCTAGGCAAGATGTGCAGCAATGTTTTGAATTTCCCTTAAATTATCTGGGGAAACTGTCTGTTCAAAATGCAGACGCTAGGAACTTCTTTTGTCTTTTTCTCCTTTCTCTCACGTTATGTATGTGTGAATATGAAGAAGAAAGTTAATCCGGAGTCAGATCCTGCCTGTGGCAGCATAGTACCTTGCTTTTAGGAAATGTGATAATGTTCTAGACAGCTTTCTGGCATGCAGAGAAAATAAAATTGATAGCCAGCATGCCTGCCTTGTGCACAGCTCTGCATTAGGGAGTTCTTCTATTAAATGTCCATCTGTGTATGGTTTTACAAATATGTAGGGTCACCTGAGCTTACCAGGAAACCTGATTTGCTTGGGGAATGTTTCTGCCCATCATTGGCTTCATGAATATTGTTTATTTTTGCTCAGACTAGGAGAACAAAGTGATGATGCTCAAACTTTTTTCTCCAGAGTAAATAATTTCTGTTTAAATTTCTGTTAAGTACCGCCATCAACAGGGTAGTTTTTATTCTCAGTCACACAAGTCACCTGCAGATACTTAGTACCTGGTAGACAGCCAGTTAGGGCTTTCTGTGGCTTCAGACTTGGAAATAATTGTTTGGTGGCATTTCTTTTAGTGACGTTTCATCGTTGCAATCATGTTATGCAAGGACAGAACTACAGCTGGTCAAAATGCAAGCTGTACATTTGGTATAAAACTGAGTTTTTCTATTGAGAGACATGCTTCCGCCTGCCTGCAATAAAAGTGCCATTTATTTGCATTTTCTCTGGGGAAGTAACTGCATGCATGGATCTCTCATTCTCAATTTTTCTGCTTCCATGCAGTATCTGGATTTTCTTCTTGCACTTCCCCCTTGCATTTTTTTATCTCCTTTACTGGGATATATAATGTAAATGCTTCTTTGTTTTCCCACTTCAGGTTCTGTGCAATATCCAGAGCAGCCTCTAGGAAGGAGAGCAGGAAAGCTGTGGAGCTCTAACCAGACTTTAGGAGATGTTTACCAAAATATGCATTTTTCTCTGCTGTTTTAACAAACAAAATTTAACTGGGAAAACATACAGCTAGCACTCTATGGAATATATATTGTACAGGCTGGGGCAGAAGGTTATGTATATGTCTTCTAGCTGTCCTTTGCTAATCTTGTTTTGCTTTTATTGTTACAAACCCATGTTAAAACTCAAACTTTATTGAGCAACTGCCCTTTAACAAGTTACCACTCGTCAGCTGTGCTTTGCCCACTGGACTAAGTTTCCTTAAATTGCTTCATGTTTTATACCTTCTAATCAGGCATTTAGTTATTGCAGGAGAAGTGATACACAGTAGTTTGTTGCAGAGCTGTTTTAATTCCATCATATCTCTGAGCCCTGATCATCTGGTTTTGTTCCAGGGTAAGCTAAAGATCACTTTGCCCTACAGAAAATTAAACCCAGCAGTTTAATAACTTAACAATAACTTGCCTAGACCATGTGTAACCCTGTGCATTTTCCTCATTTTCTCATTTGAGAGTGCTTTGTTCTGACTGCTCATGAGATTAATTGCAACATACTTGCCATACCACACAAGCAGTTTTTTAAAGTAGATTGAGATATGGTTGTGTTGGCACAAAAATGCACGTGTGTTTTTCCTCTCTCTGCAATTCTCTCCTGATTTGCTTTCTTCATTATGTACTTGTCTGTATCTGAGAGGTTTACGTCCGTAGTTTGGCTTTTTATAACCTGTTCTTCAGGGATTTGCAAGGAAAATTACATGATCACGGTGCCTGCTACTAATTCTTCCCCCGAAGAAATACTTTTTAAAGCCTTTTGGCCGGTTTAATTTGAATCTGACAAAAGAATTTGGTGGGGTTGTGCACGTCTGTATTTATGAAGCCAGGTTTCCAGTTAGAAGAAAAAGATCCAAGCAGTGACTGAGAGGGAGAGAAACTGGAAGGTGAGTTCAGTTTTTGCTGTAAGAAACCTGAAGAGGATCCACAGGATGGAGAAGAGAGGTGGGCAATGAAATTCCCAGCTGTGGGAAGAAATGTTGAGTCTCCACCCTGTTTCACATGGGCTGACTTACTCACTAAATACAAAGCACCTGCAGACTGTACCTCCTAGGTCTGCTGCTTGTGGGATAGTTTCTTATTTTTCTTTCAGTCTTCCAGTTAAATAAAATTCAATTTTGAAACAAAAGCTAGTTTGTGTTTTGTAGCTCCTGAAGAGCCTGCAGTTATAATCTGTCTTGACTCCTTTTGCGGGGCCCCGTTGCCTGTCATTGAACAAATTATTGTGATTTTTGGTTCCTTCCTGTCTACACATAACTGCTAGAAATATTGTTAGCCTTCAAAGTGAACTGTTTGTGTAGCTTTTTATGACTAGGAGCTGACAGGAGGGAGTCAGCTCCTGGGTTAGTAAGGTCTCTCTTCCCTGGAAGATTTATTGTATTATGACATGCTTTAAATTTTTATCTTAAATATTTATAGCCTATCTAGACTTACATGATCTGAAAGATGCAACAAGGAGACAGGTGAAAGCAGTACACAAGACATTATCTATGTTTTCAGACACAGATTAACCTTCACAGGTTTTAGATACCCGTCTTTTCTTGCACCTTCCCCCTCCCATTTTTTTGCCATCTCTACTGGGATATATATTGTGAAACTTTTTTTCCTCTTCCCTTTTTCTTATGTGACACAAGAAGGAAAAGGGCTCTGGCTCCCTTAGGACTAGTGTAGACCCATGAATATGACAATTTCTTGTCACATCTGACAGTCTGTAGCATTCCTGGCCTTTTTGGTCATGGACCAAGTATGTGTTATTCACGAGGAGAGATCTTTCAGGCTATCTGCATTTCTACTGATGGTTAATTCTGTAAGCTTCAGAAGAAATTGTTTGAGTAAAAAGGTGAGACACGGGTGTTGCATTAGAAATTTTGTCAGTGTGTAAAGATAATGGTTTCTGTCTAATCAGTTAAGTAGGTGCATATAGTCCTTGTGCTTGAGCCCTTCTGATAATTAGATGGAATTAGGCAAGTTCGCTAAACCTTTAGAAACCCTCTTAGTTTTGGAGGGAGGTCTCAGGTGAGAGATATTTCTCAATTTAAGGTTTATTTAATTATTTTTGCAGAAATTACATTTCAGATTATCTGTGATTTCAAATTACATGAAATCTGCAATTTTATAAAATCTGTGATTTCATTAAGCTAGAGGCTCCTTCCTCCCTTTGGGCTGTATTTTGTAGCTCTTCTAGGATCCTGGTGTCTGAAGGGGATGGAATTTGCTGTTCATTCACCCACAAATGGAGTCATTGCAGGATGTGTGTGGAGGTGCCCTTTTGTACTGCCCGGATGAATTCAGTCACCTTCATCTTAATGGTTTTCATTAAGTTACTGACTAAAGAAGACTTCACTGCAGCTCAGTTTTATCGTGCTGGGTACTCAGCCCGTCACTAGTTTGTCATCTTTATTAAACATGAAATACTGGGAAGTGCAAGATGAAAGAGCCCAGCTTGCCCTAAAAGTGGTGCTGTCCCACCTGGGAATCGAAATGATGCATTGTCAGCCTGAAATAGTGCAATTATTTTAGAAATGTTTAAACCCATTGAAACATGATGTATATTATGCTGTTGAATGTGCACAGTTGAGCTGGGATGGCTTCACGTGTTGTATTTGCTTATGCTTAACAATAAATTCAGGTAAGGGTAGTTATTAAGTGAAAGTTACAAGAAAATGTATAAATTTATATTAAGAGTCTTTTAATAGAGGAATTGTTCTTCAGCTTTGAGGCATGAGGAGGAGGAGGGAAATTGAAACATATATACTGCATAAGACTATTAAGATATTTTGCCTGGTTGATTTTATTTATAGAGTACCTGTGTGTGCTTCAAGCTTTGAATTTGTGCCGGCTCATATAGGCTCGTATAGGCTGCTAAAGAGATAGCTGTGAGTTTGTGCAGAAGGCTGAAATTTTGTTGCCATTAATATGAATGTGATCTCATTGACTTAACAAATTGCGCAGGAAAGGCCTGCTTCTAATAATGGGCTCTCGTATCTCTTGCTATAAACTTTGTAAGATTAACTTTTTTAATGACTGGAAGGCAGACTGTGTTGATTACTAATGAAATGCAACACCATGCTGCCTTGTTCTTATTCAAGCTTCACCCTCCAGGAGCCAGATCTACTATAACCTGAGACCAGGCTTTAAATTTCATTTAAAACTCTATTGGGTAGAATTATATTGATGTGAAAGGAGACATTTCTGCAAAATTGTAGGCTGTTGCCAGTAAAATTAATTGAGAGTGGAGAACTGCAGTTTAAAGAGTACGTCTCTTTTCTTTAAATGGACTTTAAAATATATCTATAGTTCTATTTCTAAACTACCTGTAGTGTAGCATAGTCTACCGAAGAGTAAAATCCCTGCAGAGGGATTTGTGAGAATGTGCAGCAAATCAAGACAATCTGCATTACAATGCTCTTATTTTCTACTGAGTAGGCTCTCCCAGGAAAACCTGCTCTTTGTCATGTTGGTCATCACTAGAACAGGTGCTCGTATATTCTCTTTTATTAAGAACAAAATGCTACGAAAAAAAATACCAGTTTCAGTAACTCTGATGGGAATTGCAGGCTTTTTTTTATTACACTGGGGAAAGGAGGGGAGGTTTGCCGGGATGCTGAATCTCTACAAATGCATCCTGAGTTCTTTGTGGGGCTTTATGCTTAAAGTTTAAGCAGGTAACAAGAGAGATCTGTTCTTCTATTGTGTATAATTGAAGTTATCAGTCATTACAGTGTACAGCTGCTTTGGTGGTGTTTGTCGGCTTTGTGCAGATAAAGCCAACTTTGGGTCTTTATTTTTTTTTTTTCCACCATTCTGCTCTATTCAAGGGAGTGAATGTTGCTGAGTGACACTGAGCCTTGCATTGGATACGTTTTCAAAAGAGCACATTGGAAGCAGGGCCTGATCTTTCAGCTGGTGTCTTTCTCCAGCCCCAAGCTAACCGATAATAATCTCACCCTGCTGCTCTCCAATCTCAGCGGCCGCCTCGGGAAACTGCCCGGCTTCTGCTGCACGGAGCGGGTGGCCACCGATTGCTATTAGGATCTCTTTAGGGGAGAAAGACAGCAAGAAAGGGCGAAGGAGGATTCCTTCCTCATTTGCATTAAAAATTTTGTCCATAGTTTAAATGATTCTTAAAAAAAAAAAAACCCTCTTTCCCTGTCCAATTGAGGAAATACATTTACTGGGATTTATTAAAATTCTATAGTTTAAAAATTTAGGATTTCCAGAAACTTTTCCCTCATAGTGAAGTATCTATGTCTTCCATTAATAACTGTAATTTTTTGTGCCATGTAATACTGAGTATTTTTGATACTCGGCCAGGATTTCTTTTGTTATAAGTACTAAAAACCTGTCTTCCAAATTTAGTTGTTACTAAAGTGATCAAATTACGTTTTTTTTCCACTTTAAACTTAGTTTACTCTTGATCCAGTTAATTTACACAGTTGTCTCTTTAAATGGGCTTCCATCTCTGACTGGGTCCCTAAATGCACTTCAAATACAAGACACGCAATGTCTGATAGAGCTGAAATATCTTTGTGAACCTGCTTTGACTTTTGTTTTCTTGTTATGTAAAATAACTCATTGTTCACCCACAAGGATTTTAATTGATGAATTCTGTTAATTGAAATTTATATTTACTTGTCGAGTTTTTCTTTACTTGTTTTTATTGAATGGTGTAATCAAGGAACATTAATGACCCTAGATTTCTGTGGGCTTTTTTGTTTGCTTTCTTTTAAGCTTTCAGATTATTTTTTTTATGTTACAGTTTAAGAAATGTGCATGAAAAGTCCTAWAATTGATTTATTTACATAGCAAATTTTCTTCCTCCTAGCATTGTAGAGGAAATGCCCCTGTCTGGGGTGCTGTGCTTGAGTGTTGATGCTGCCTTACAAAGCATCTAGTGACATATCATATATTTAGCTTATGGATAGGCTTTTGATATTTTATTGGAATGCTCATGTTATTCAGAATGTSTTGTAGACTTTGTAGTAAGCCATTTGTGCCAAACTGCCAAATGTTAAGGTTCATGTAGATATAAAGTTAATGTTTATTTTAATAAATTAACCTTCTTTCCCTTTGGCTTCACTAGAGCTTTTTTTATTGTTGTTGACTGACTCACAGTGTGTTTTGTTTGTGGTGTGTGTGTGTGTGCGTGTAGTAGCTGTTGCCAGTATAGAAAAGAGGAGGCAACATGTAATGGCAACAAAACTTAGTGCTGTTGTAACTGTGTTGTGCAGTGTGTGCTCTTCGTGTTGCCCAGCTTTGCCACTCCTCTGGTGAATGCTCAGATTTGGTTCAGGCCATTTTGCAGTGCCCAGTTTGGGTAGGATGGAAGCTGGTACTGAAAAGGAGCCTATGGCGGGGAGAGACACACACACACACACACACACACACACACACACACACACACACACACACACACACACACACTACCCTGCAGCCCCCAAAGCAGAAAATTTTGTCTTGAAATCAAGAGCACCAGCTCTTAGTGGTGAAGAACTAAATATAATAGTGTGACTATTTCGGGAAAATATATTCCTGCTGCGCAGATATGCCTTTTAATGCATCCTCACTAATTGGTGTTCTTATGGTTTTAGGCCATGAATATATTGGTACCTTTCATGTTTAAATATGCAGTAGACAACCTCAACCAGATGTCTGGAAACATGCTGAACCTCAGTGATGCACCCAATACGGTCGCAACGGTGGCAACTGCTGTTCTCATCGGCTGTAAGTGGGATTTCGGGATCCCGCGATGGGGGTTGACCTTCCCTGGGAAGATAGTGGGACAGCAGAGCTCTGTACTGTGAAGCACGGGGACATTTATTCTTTAAGATCTCTCTGCTGGCATCCGTTTCCAGTGTCTTGTGACCTTGACTCTAGTGTTCCAGTTATAAAATGAAGTAATGYGTATAGAAACACTTCTCACTTATAACTTTTAACCTGCGCACCAAGTAGGTGTAAGAGAGACTTGGAAATGTGTGTACATTGTTTATAAATGCAGAGTGTAAAATTTTGGGTAAATGAAATCAATCACCTTTGAAGTAAAAATGTTGAAAATACGTGAAGAATGAATCTAATGTAGTAATTTCATGCAAGAAGGCAAGTGGGGAAAAAAACTCAATTCTTCTAATGCTTTTTTAGATGGTATCTCAAGAGCTGGGGCAGCGTTATTTAACGAAGCTCGAAATGCAGTGTTCGGGAAAGTCGCTCAGAATTCGATCAGGAGGATAGCAAAGAATGTTTTCCTGCATCTTCACAACCTGGACTTGGCTTTCCACCTGAGCAGGCAAACAGGAGCCCTGTCAAAAACCATCGACAGAGGAACGAGAGGCATCAGCTTTGTCCTTAGCGCTCTAGTATTTAATCTGGGACCTACCATGTTTGAGGTGGCGCTAGTCAGTGGGATTCTGGTACGTGTGGGGTTTTCATGAGTTGCAGCGGTCTCTTTGGGGAGTAATGAACTGAAATTCTTTGTGCCAAAGTCTAAGCAGACATTGAACTTGCTAGTTGGTTGTTGTGAAAGTAACTGCTCCGAAGGAGAACAATTCTTAGTTTTCAGTTATTCATTTTAAATCTGCTTATTTTAAATTACTTCTGTGGTTAGTACGTGTCTGCAGGCAGTCGTGTTTATGTAGGTAGTTTTTAATGTGTTTCTTTAGCA
The DNA here is from genome assembly GCF_003342845.1 of Nothoprocta perdicaria. Taxonomy (NCBI): domain Eukaryota; kingdom Metazoa; phylum Chordata; class Aves; order Tinamiformes; family Tinamidae; genus Nothoprocta; species Nothoprocta perdicaria. The sequence goes on along the minus strand of NW_020455415.1, from coordinate 6,251,349 downwards.
TTGTTGGAAAAAATGAACTCATAAAAACAAACTTTGAATGCAAGTATCAAATCTATCTGGGTAGATATCAAAAATGAAAGATGTTAATGTCCAGAAGTGTTACCTATCAGCATGCTGAGAGGAGAGAGTGATGATCAGCTTATTATTTTAGTAAATTATTATCTTAATTTACTATCTTTGAAATAAGGATATGCCAAATTTAAATCTCACTTGTGAAGCTTATACTAAATTAGAAGCAAGAATCTTGTTTTGTTCTCTTTTGAGAGACTTAATCAAATGTAAACTTAAGAATACATGTTAAAAATCTTTTTGGTATTTGATTAATTTTTTTAACCTTTGGCAGTTGCAAATCAAGCTGGTTAGCCACTGCCAGGCCATGATACCTTAATTTTTCTTTGGACTTTCAGTCCTGATGTGCCCTGAAATAGTGAGATCCCTTCCTGTTTGTTTGCCCCCAGGCTACATCTTTCTTTTAAAATCTCCCCACAATCATATGCACAAATATTTGTTTTTGATAACAGCAACATACCTTTTCCTGTATGGTGTTAGACACTCGCTCTTGGTTATCTCTGCTTATCTCTTATCTCTGTTCTGCCTTTGCTCTTCTCCTGGTTCCTTTCCTGCTAAGCTTCCGATGATGTTTGAACTGTTAAGTGCAAGGGATGTGTTGAGAGGGACCTTCCCAGTTTGTCCCTCTAGGCTACGGTGTCATAAATTTGAGAAAACAGAAAATTTTGAATGTTATTATGACTGTGTTTCCCCTCCATCCTGCAGTATTACAAGTGTGGCGCAGAGTTTGCCCTGGTCACCCTGGGGACGCTCGGAGCGTACGCGGCCTTCACCATCGGAGTCACGCAGTGGAGGTGAGGCATCACAGAATCACAGGATATTCAAGGTTGGAAGGGACCTCTAGAGATCGTGTAGTCCAACCTTCCCCACTCAAGCAGGCACACCTAGAGCATGTGGCACAGGGTGGCAYCCAGGCGGGTTTTGAAGACCCGCCTGGATCCCCGCGGCTGTGTGCCGCGCCCCCTCCGCCCACCTCACACCTCTCTTAAACCTTCCTTTTCCAGGACTAAGTTTCGAATCGAAATGAACAAAGCAGATAATGATGCAGGTAATGCTGCAATTGACTCGCTGCTAAATTATGAGACTGTGAAGGTAAGACTGCTCTGTACTGCTAGGCTCTTTGCCTTACTTGCCCCTGCCTTGTCTTGCATCTCCCAGCCTCAGCAAAGTGAGTCATAAGGTTCCTCTTTTGTACTGCTATGTGTTTCAAACAATAGCATGGTTTGGAAAGCACTGTTCTCTCAGAGAGTATAAACACTGTAGCGTGAAAATCATTTGGGCTTGAAAAATCCTATTTGTTGGTAAACAGCGAGAAGCTTCCGTCATGACTGGATGGTCTTGACCTTTAGTTTCTGCAAAATGCAAACCTAGGCTTGGAGAGAAATCTCTTCATTTGTCTGCAAAAATTATCTTCTGAATGTAAAGAGTACTCTTCTGCAGAGATTGTGCCTGTTGCTCTCTGTAGCACTCTTTTTTCAGTGCTCACGGGTGTCTCCTTGTCCTTTTACAGCTGCTACTAAAAATTCCCGTGGACAGCTTTGAATTTACCCAGCATCATGCTGATTTTATGCTTCTGTTAATTGCAGAGCTATAGTTGGAAAGATATGCAGTCTCTACCCAGAAGGAGAGATTGTATGAGAAGYAGACCTTGGCATCCTCAGAGCAACAAAGTGCTTCTGGTAGATAGAGGGCAGTAACTTTTGCTTCTTTCCAGTATAGAGTGGTAGCTTCATTTGAGGGCTAGACATCAATTAGGTAGAAGTTTTGCAAGAGAGACCCCCAGTGTGTTGCTACATTATAAGCATGGTAGGGATTTCTGTATCGCTTCCTTTACTTATGCAGAAAGTGCTGTGTTTTGTCTCTTARTAGTTTTGCCATCATATATTGGTCTTTGATCATTTTTGTTCTTTAGTTGTTGGAAGTATTGAAGGCAGGTGTGTGTGTCTGTGCATGTAGTGTTCTACTAAATTTTATAACAAGTTAAATACAGTTTTGTGTATTGAGTGTGACATTTATTATTTCTGTGTGTATTACAGTATTTCAATAATGAAAAATATGAAGCCCAACGGTATGATGGATTCTTGAAGACCTATGAAAATGCCTCCCTGAAGACTACCTCTACTTTAGCTCTGCTGAATTTTGGGCAAAGTGCTATATTTAGCATTGGCTTAACAGCCATCATGGTGCTTGCTAGCCAGGGCATTGTTGCAGGTAATGCTCTGTATGTAAGCTAAAATAGATTCTCTTTTACCTTAATTCATCTATACTATGCATTGTACGTTTTTTCTTATTGATATTTAAGCCCTTCRATAGCATCCAAATTGGTTTGGAGTACATCCTTTTTATCATGTTATCTCTCTCATGTCTGCATTTGCTTTTGCTAAGTGAGGCTAAGACAGGCAAGAGTGGAGGGGTAAGTCACTAGCCGCAGTTTAACACTTTTCTTCAGAATATTTAGCCTGTCCCTTGAGCAGGACACTGGAAGTGTGGCTTTAAATCACCTTTCCTGACCTGTTTCAGTTGAACTGGCTTAGCGCTTGCCTTTAGCTAGTGTKTCACGTCGCAAGTTGTTTCTTGATCCATGTATTTGATGTAAAGCTGCCCAGGGGTTCCCACAATGTGTATGAGCAGCTCTGTGTTAGAGAGTAGAGGAAGCCCTCGCTCTTGCTCATGATGTATCTGAGTATTTGGATTTGCTTATAGTTCTTAAGGTTCAGAATGCTTGCTTTTTGCATTTGCTTGTTTTCGTGTATTGTTTCTTCTTTTCCCCATGTGTCTCATTTTTTTAGGACCCTTTATGTTTGTAGTTTATAGCAATAGTATTATTTTCTGTGAATTTTTAATATGCTACTTATTTTTCAAGTATTATCTTTATTAGTGAAATCCATATAAACATGGCTATACCTTTCAGATACCTTTCCAGCTAAAATCCAATCCTTTAGAATGTATTTTGTTTACTGCTTAAACTTTTGGKTTTAGAAGTGCTTTAATGGAAAGTAAACTTTTTTTCATTTTTTTCTGCTTCATAACAAGACCTATCCTTAAAGTCTGTTTTTCTCACTCATTTTGCCTTAAGGGAGCCTGTCAGTTGGAGATCTCGTGATGGTCAATGGATTGCTGTTCCAGCTTTCTCTGCCCCTAAACTTCCTGGGAACAGTGTACAGAGAGACAAGACAAGCGCTTATAGATATGAATACCTTGTTTACACTTCTCAGTGTAGATACTAGAATTAAAGTAAGTAGTAGCTTATTTTCCTTAAGTATTTGCATGTTTAATGAGTCTGTTTTTAGCAATGCTGCTGTTTTACTCTGATGCTGTTCAGGTTTAACTGCTGTTCAAGAAAGGGTTACTGTCTAAGGATGCTGTTTAGCATCCTCTTTAAGTGCAGTTAGTGCAATGGCTGCTGCCTTTTTCTTGCAGAACCTTTTAGTGAGAGCATAAGTTGCTTCAAAGAAACTGTTTGTACTGAGGTTTTTATTTAAGCATTCATACCTTGTGCTTAATTTTTTTTTATTTGTAATTAATGATGCAGAATTTATTACTGCAGGAGTTGTGAAGCGGAATGTTTACAGCAGAAATTTTTGTCTTTGGGAAAAAGGATGATTAAATCAATTTTACCTGTGTGGATGGTCATGATTATTTTCAACATATCCAAGCTAGAGTGTCTATTTGCCTTTTTCTGAGTTAGGAAATGSACTGTTTAGCTTGTTGAACTGCTTGCAATACTTTCTGGGCAGCATATAAAGTGGCACTCTTCTTTTAATAGGACAAAGAGCTGGCTCCACCCCTGCAGATCACACCACAGACTGCTGCCATCGCCTTTGATAATGTGCATTTTGAATACCTTGAGGGGCAGAAAGTCCTTGCTGGAGTGTCTTTTGAAGTCCCTGCAGGAAAGAAAGTGGCCATTGTAGGAGGTAGTGGGTCAGGGTGGGTAAATGGACTACATGCAAAATTCTGCATCATTGATTGGCGTTTTTGTAAATGAGCTTGTTCTTGCATTTTGTTTTTTTATTTCTTTCGTCCGTGATGTCAGTGTTTTGACTGGAGATTTGCAGATGATAACCTAAGGATTTAATGGTTGCTTCAATTCTCTTTCTGTTTCAGGAAAAGCACAATTGTGAGATTATTATTTCGTTTCTATGAACCTCAGCATGGAAATATTTATGTTGCTGGACAGAACATTCAAGATGTCAGTTTGGAAAGTCTGAGAAAGGCAATAGGAGTTGTACCCCAGGTATTGAAGTGTTTCACTTTCCCCAGATAGCCCTTTGTGATGGTAGCTTTTTATATTCTTGCATTGTGGTTCTGTAGGAGCTGGTTGTAATGCAGTGATACTGTCTAGCTCCTTGAAAGTCACTGTCCTTAATTTTCTCAGGAAGTACTACCGATTTTTTATGTGCGTTGTATAGATCTAATTCTTGAAATGTGTTTAAGCCCCTTGAAGCTGGAGGCTGTTTCTCATGAAGTGATTTACATTTATCGTTGATTATCACCTTTGAGTTAGCAAAACTGTAAAAGAATGAATGTGTCTTTAGCACACAACAAAGCGTCTCATTCTCATTTTGGGGGGAAATTCCCAAAATACTCAAAACATTTGTGGAAAAATACAAGCCATTTTGTACTGGTTTCTTTCAAGGGTCAGAGACAGCATTTTGAACCAGTGTGCACAATTTCTAATTGAAGATGCCCTTTCTCTACCTGCAGGATGCCGTCCTCTTCCATAATACCATCTATTACAATCTGCTGTACGGCAATATCGGCGCGACGCCGGAGGAGGTGTACGCGGTCGCRAAGCTGGCCGGAATCCACGAGGCAATCCTTCGAATGCCCAATGGCTACAACACGCAGGTTGGTGAACGGGGACTCAAGCTCTCAGGTGGGTCCTTACGTGCACATGTGCTTTGCATCCCTTTTGCTAGCTCAGTGTAGAGTTTGTTCATCGGTTACGCTTGCTTTAGCTCGTTTTCATTGTAACAAGTGCAGGGCTAAATATTAATAAACTGTAGTTTAAGTCGACGTGATATCTAAAGGGTTGTATTTGCAGGGGATGATGTTCAATGAGGTGATAGGTAAGCACATAAATACATCTAAACAAAAATAGTCTTACTGTAAAACATTTGGCTTGTGAAATACATATAAATAACACTGAGAACTCTATGTATGACAGTATAGAGTTATCTATGCAGAGACCTCCTGAATCTCGATCTTTAAATTTAGACTTCTAACTGCTGAAATATAGAGATTTTTTTGTTTTTCCATCATAAAAGTGCCTTCAGGTCTTCTCCTTTTGAATTTGCATGTTTTTCTTTTTTTTCATTTTTTAATGCATAAACTTTGACAGCATATCTACAAATTGTGGATTTATATAAAGCGGCTTTGATACTGAAATAAAATATCCTGAGTTTAGGTTCTCTGAGTTTCTTCATAGCCAAATAGGCACCCTGTCTAGTGCAGACCCACCTCATATCAGCTTTTTTACCAAAATAAAATAACCAAAAAAAAAAAAAATTATTATTATTTTTTTTTTTTACAAAACCATTTTTTACAGTTTTACAAAATTAAGTTTCTTCTTCCTCCCTGGATGTCTATCTCTGCACCCATATTTCTCATATGACTCCTCCTTCCATGTCTATTAAAATTGCACACATTTTTTTTGGAGGAGTATGGGGAAGATAATGCTTGAAAGCAAATACTGTTTTTGTGGCAGGTAATGTGAGATGATAATGTAAGATAAGAGATCATTTGGGAACTGGGAAATGTCTAAATCATTTGCCTTATTCTTTCTCTGTTTTTTAATGGTGAATTTAGGATTTTTAAAGTGCCAAGTTTATCTTTAAGTATAATTTTAGGTAGTAGCTAGATTCCATTGAAGCACTTTCAGTCTTAAATGTCTTAAGCTAAAATTACTTTGAAAGAAAGCACAAGGATTAGCATTAAATGTACATTGAATGAAACAAAATCAAAATTCCTGTTTTGATTGATTGAAGGATATATTATTATTAGGTACATAAATATTTTATTTTAGATAAATCTTTATCCTATCATCTTAGAGCATTTAAAGGTTTTGGATTTTCTTTCTTAATGGATATATAATGCAAGATAGAAAGGAATAGTCATAGTCACTTAATGAGACTTTCCCATTTAATTCACTGATGAATTTGGTGGCTGCAGAGTTCTTTAAAATAAATTCCTGCTCTTGTTCCAAGAAAGCAAAACACACTGGGACATTGCTTAGACCTTCTGGTCAGCAGTGCTAGTGGCAGGGCACAGGTTTCACGTTGGACCCCTTGATCTTAAAAGCATTTGGGAGCACTCGGTGTGTGGATTGAGCCTGTGCCTCGCTCGCCTGTTTCCTGGCTTGATTTAGCTTTATGCCTCCCTCCAAATAAATAAATAAATAAATAAATAAAGGTGGTGGTAGTGGAAGGTTTGTGTATTTCAGTGGTTCTCCTGGAAGTTGAGGCATTTTATATTCATTTTGGGGGAAAAAAATGAAGATTTGAGGAGCACTGACATGGAAGATGGCTCAGAGAAAGGCAGTGACGATACCAAGAGTGACGTGTGGACGGTGGTGCAAGATGCCAGAAGTAACTGCAGTCTCAATTTGGGGCCCTTTTTCTCTGATTATTTAAATCTGCTGAGAGGAACAAGTGGTTAATCTAATCAATAATGCATGATTTGGATCCTCTCTGTATGCAGCATTTGCACCCTTGCTATATTAAAGATTCTGTTCTTCCAGTAAAGGAACAGTGTACATATTCTTGGAACAAAGCATTATAAAATATATTTTAGGAGTTTTGTCTGATCTTAAATTTTTTACTCGACTACCAAGAATCTTAATAGGAACAAGGCTCCCTAATGGCAATGCACTTATAGTGCTGCTGGCCTGTGTGTGGTTGGGATGAGCAGGAAAAGGGTCTGTGTGCTGCAAATATAAGGAAAAAACATGGATTTTTGATATTGGTGCATGCCTTTCGAACAGGGATGTTGCCAAGTTGCCAGCTTTGGTCATACTTTAAAGAAGGGAGGAGAGAGGGAGAGTGTATGAAAACAGAGCTGCACAATTTATTCAACCGAGTTACTACTGACTTTTCCCCTGAAGATAGTTTAAGTCTTGAGGAGCACCAAGATTATCAACCTTTTAAATGGTTTATTAGAGGACGTTCTCTCCTGATGGGAGCGGATCATTAATAAGAGCATGATGGTGTTAAACAGAATCTTGCCAAGTCTTGCCTCAAACACAGGAGAGCAGGCGCACAAATGTTAAACGTTTGCATTCATACCAAATGTTTAGCAGATTTAAAGTCCTCAAATGCACCTGTGTTCCTGTCTATAAAACTTGTCATAAGTTATTCTTGGGGAAATCAGTTGTCTGTAAGAATTGTGAAGGAAGGAAACTATTCTGAAACCACTTATATCAAAAAAACAGCAGGCAGCGCATTGCATAATGAAGATGATTTCAGTGCCAGGCTAATTGTATTTCTTAATGAAATTCACTCGTTAAAGCTGTTAGTTTTGGACACTTAATTCAGGCTTTAGAGCAGTGGAAAGCTGGGTGAATTTCCAGGCGAGACGGGAAGGAGAAGGTGCAAGTTGTGTGCGACGCAGGCGGCCGCTGCGGCCGCGGAGCCCGCCTGGGCAGGCGGCAGCGGGGAAGGTGCCCTTGCCGCGTGGGACGTAGCTCGCAGGGAGCAGGTGGGAGAGCACGAGCCTCCCTTGTGTGTGGAAAGAGTTACTGTCCCCCCTCGCTCTTAATACCTTTAGCATCTGTGAAATAGTTCACCTTCCCATTTAGAGATGATGATCTGGAATCACTGTATTTACCTGGAGAAACAACCTGTACAGTATCTTTTGTAACCTACCTGCAGACTTGTATCACTAGTAACTATGACATGTATTGAAAAGCCTTAAGGAATGAACATCTCTACTGTTGAGTTTAGAGTAACCTACAAGTCAGGACTATAACTTCTTTTTTCTTTGTTTTCTCTTCCATTCCCCTTGCCCTCCCCTTATACAGGAGGAGAAAAGCAAAGAGTTGCAATCGCTAGAGCGATGCTAAAGGAGCCACTTATTTTTCTCTATGATGAAGCCACATCATCTTTAGACTCAATTACAGAAGAGGTAAATTGGCAGAAAGAAATATAAATCTTAAGGGGTGCGATGATGTCTGATCCTAGTACTTTTTCCTTCTTTCCTTCTCAGAAAGAACCTATTCTTTTTGCTTGATTGCTATAATGTATTTTCTTAATATTAATGTTAAGTGATCCTAAGGCTAATCCCTTTTCCTAAAGGCCAGAGTGAGAGATACTGAGCCCCATCTGCCTTGAGCTAGAGGGAAGAATGTTAGTTCTGTCTCTTGGGGTGATGCCTGTTTTCCACCCTGAGGTGCTATTCGCTATGAAACATGCATGTTTAGAAACTGTTGCAAATAATTGGCCATGATCCCCTTTACTAGATGCGAACCAAACACATTTTATTCATTTAAAAATTAGTATCATAAATGATTTTGATATAAAGTGGAACAGAAAAGCCCTTGTTCGTTGTGCAGCATCTTTCTGAGATGCAAATCAGGTAGGCGTAACCTGCAGCACTGCTGTTAATTTGTATTCCCTTCACAGGGAGGGCTGTGAAACATCCGAGTGTTGTGACATGGATGTCATGACACTACCACAGCAACTGCATCAGGCTTCATAACTGCATCTTTGCTTAAACACAACACTCTCAGCACCAGCAATAATTTCACAAACTAATGTCATCTAAAACCAGTGCTCTGTGTATGTTTGTCTTCACTTATGCAGATCATTGAGCAAATTTGCTGACCTGTAATCACTAAATTACTTTCATTTTCCAGATGCGAAGGAGCTAAGGTACATACTGTACATCTGTATAGTACAGCTTTCAAATAATAATTCCCAGCTCCCAACTGGGCTCCCTCATATGATCAGAAATGTTCTTAACACAGTTCTGCACAATAACACTTATTTTTTCATTTTGCTGTATATGTTGCAAGAACCATAAGCAAAGCTGAAAGTTTCATAGTAAGGCTGAATTTTTAAGACAGCAAATAAAACAGAGTCCTTCTCAGTATGTCAGGTAATCGGAATGTCTTTGACAAAGCTTAGCATTTTTTTCAGGAAAACAAAATGGGCACTTCATGTAGTGAAAGCACAAACTCCCAATTAGTGCTGCTTGCAGCCGGATGTGGTTTGGGGAGCGGGAAAAGTGTAGGAAGTGATTCCAGGATTTTTTAGCTTTGTGTTCCACGTTGGCATAGTTTTTAAAGTGATTTTTTTGCCTATAATCTCTGTGCATTTGGGAAGTCTGTCATTATTATTTTCAGGTCTTAACTGCTTTGATTCTGAATGCTCAAGGATATTTTCTTGAAATCAAGTAACGCTTTCCTTTTTTCACCCCTTGGGATATATATGTTGTTTTCCTCTGCTCTATGAATATAAGCTTTTCTATATGTAATTTTGAGGATGCAGTCGGAGCCACAAGTGGTTCCTTCTGGAACTTCGCTTCTTCTATAGATACTCCTAGCTGTTTCTTAGTGTGGAAGTAGCAGTTTTGGAGATATTTCTCWACAGTCATTTAAAATATTTTGAATATTTTTATTTTTCGTACAATCTAGGAATGTGCAAGCTTTTGTCTAATTTTCATCTTACAGAACATTCTCAGTGCCATGAGGGACATGGTGAAGCACCGAACATCAGTCTTCATTGCCCACAGGTTGTCAACAGTAGTTGATGCAGATGAAATCATTGTCCTGGATCAGGTGAGGCTTATTTTTTCCTGTGAAATGCAGTAAAATGCAATTTTCACATAATGTCACTGTAAAGATTTGATGTACCCTTAAAACCCTCACCAAACTACTGWAACTTTTGTCTTTGGAAATGAATCATGTTTAAAAAAAAACAAATCTTGCCGACATTTTACTTTTTATATATTTCTCTTGTTTGCAGCTAATGGTTTATAAGCTGTAGAAACCTTTCAGTGATCCCTTTTTGCTGTGTGTATTATGACTTTGTGTGCATAGTACACTTAATTACATGTACTTTATATGGATTATTACAAGTTTCATTTTATGAGCTAGGGATGATTTAATGGTGTATAGTTTTAATTTGTTATATGCTCCTGTCCGTTTGGGCTCCTAATATGTTCCCTCAATTTATGCTTCGTTCTCATTATACAGTGAGTACTTCTTCCACATGCATCCACTGGGTTTTTTTCAATAGGAAGAGAGCATGGCATGCTCTGTTTCCATGTGGATAAAGCTGTTGTAGGCTGTTCAACCTAATTATGTTAGAAATCTGAGCACCATTCTCTATTATAGCTCTAGAAAATTGTAACCATTCCCCTGTGCTCTGTATACCTTAAACACACACATGCCACGTGTACACATACACATCTTTCAACATTTAACATCACTGTTCAGCACTTGCATTATATTCAGTATATTTTAAGTCTGTTTTCATATGTATCAATCATCAAAACATCAAATATGTTACCCATATTTGGTTAGAGATTTAAAATAAATGTCCTTAAAATGAGTTCATAGTTATTTTTTAACTGACAGTGCTGAAAACAGGGCAGTAACCTGATTGTAATAGTCGTTATGTCAGCTCAGTAGTCCATTATTTTAGGGTTTGGGGGTTTATTCCTCTACCTGTGACTGTAGGTGTATTTGATGACTAAAATTGCCCATATAAAAGAAAACAAGTTATTCCTGTAGTACACTAAATGATTAAATGAGAAATTAGAACAAAATCTGATGAAATGGTGGTGTTCCTGGCCAGCCTAGCTATAAATCTCATCTTCATGTGAATCTAAACATTGAGTAGTAGAATAAACTCACTCATCCTTCTCTATCGATATTTTGTTCCATTTTGTTCTGCCTATTTTTTTCTGCTTTTGCTGAAATATCATTTCTTAAGGTGTATCCTTTCTTCAAAGGCATTTAMAACATCTTGCGAACATTTTAACGTGTTATATGGCAATCTGTGGGTTTTTTTGTTGTTGTTGTTTTCGATGCAAGTTTTCACAGTTTACRCAGAGTGTTTTGTGTTTCAGAGGAGCTGTTAAAAATAAGAACACAACCTAAAACTGTAAATCAACTCGGACGCTCCTTTCCTGAAGGGTTTTGGTGTAAAGGAGGCTGGGAGCGAGCGAGGCAGCGAGGGGCAGTGCTCTGGTGCCGGCTGCTTCCCCAGCATCGCTGGCATTTGGTCTGCAGAAAGTTGCCTCCAGTCCCAACTTGATGAGTGCTGCTGTAACAGCCAGTTAAATGAGGATCAGTAATGGAAAAGAGACAAGGAAATTGTGACAGGTTTTGCTTAGCTGTGTAAGATATAGTATTGTAATTTCAGTACATTTGCGTAGGTAAAAATCAGAATAACTGAGTAAGCAAATACTTTATTAGCAATAATGATGCTGCAAAGCTGAACGGAGAAGTTAAATTTCTGGCAACTGTGGAAGTTATAAAAATAGTTTAATTCATAAACCTGGTCTCCACTGCAGTGAACTCTCTAAACTCTATAAAAACACTTAGTGTTTTTAAATAAGTTCCACAGTTATGTTGGCCAGCTACATATTTGTTAAGTTTCCACCAGCACGACTACTAATAAAAATGACAAGACCCAATTTTATTTCCCAGCATGTTCATCAGCAGCTGTCACAAGGAGGTAGATTTAATTGTAGATTAGAATTTGGAACTAATATAAAATCCATGTAGTTGTCTATATAACGCTCTCTTTTCCCAAGAGAAAGAGTAGGTAGAGAAGGGACAAATTATTTGAAGTTGGTGGATGTAAATGGCCCTCTCATGTAAAAGACTGGAGTCTCTGTTCTGCAGAATAGTGGTGCTTGGCTCTCTGCAGGGTCTGGGCTCTCCCCTCCTCCTCCTCTTTCCCCTTCCCACAGTACGATAGTCAATAAATCAGCTTTGCTCTTTCACAACAGAGGGCACAGATGAACTGAGCTGCTCGCTCTGTTTTCATGATGGCACTTCTAATGCCAGAAGCAACTGTGGCCCCTTTCTGCAAACACAACTTGCATTAATTGCTTTTAGAATCCGATTTTAAATGTTTTTGGCTTAACTGCTATAAATCACTTGTGTTTGCTCTTCTCTTTCAGCTTCTTCCAGCCTAGCTTAAGTATGTCTCTTAGCAAGCAGGGATAGATATACGTTTGTCTTGGTACATCCATGTGTCTTTCTCACTAGTAGTTTAACATCTTGCTGTAGAACAATTTCTACCTTTAGTTTGAAGAGCACTTGCAGTTTGAATGGTAAAACTTTTCATATTTGTAGCCTTTAATTTTGTTCAGGTTGAGAAAAGGAGTCTATACTCCTGTTTACACAAATTTAAGAATACAGCTCCCTGTTTCCCTTGTGCAGCATGACCCAAATGCAATTTTCCACATGTTCAGTCTTCTTTTGCTGCCTCAGCCTTCTCCTAATCCAGAATTGCCGTGAGCCGGTTGTTGGCAGTGCTAGGATTGCTGAAGATCTGGTAATATTGATTGCTGACTTCTTCTTTTGCAGGGCAAAGTTGTTGAACGTGGTAGACATGCAGACCTCCTGGCCAGCCCCAGCAATCTCTATTCCGAGATGTGGCATACACAGAGCAGCAAAATGCAGAGTAGTGGCATCAGCCAGAAGTGGGAGGAGAGAAACAATCAGATGTCCAAAGAGGAGGAGAGGAAGAAACTGCAAGAAGAAATTATCAATAGTGTGAAAGGCTGTGGAAACTGTTCTTGCTAAGTATGATCCTGGATTAATCTTCTGTAACAGGTTAAATATGCACAGTGTTGCAGTGAAGCACAGCTCTTGGTTTTAACTCATCATTCAAAAACTTCCTGGGTTTTGCAGTTTTTCTTTTCATTTTTTTTAACTGTTTCTCAAAGAAATGTAACTTCAACCAAAGAAGTCTTATTTCTACATCTTTACAAATCCCTGATATTTAATGGCATTGCAAGAGCTGAGCTTTCTCAAAAAAAAAATTCAAAATTCCTTCTGACAGTATATTTTATGGCAGTTTTTAGGTAACGATAAATTCTCCTGGTAGTTACTTGGGATGGATCATTAAATTGTAAACAGATTTGTGCTCAATTTACATTATTTATCATCTTTAATGGCTGATAAGGAAGTTGTGTTTGAATTGTAGTTGGGCTAATTTGAAATCATTTGCTAGCGAGGAAGATGCAATTTAAAGTTTTCAGAGGTGCTCTGGTCTGAAAAGTTCTTCCTTGTGAAACTTGACAGGAGCCCCAGCAAAATATTAGAGGCCCCATGTAGCAAACTAAATATTGAAATAATCCATCTCACTGCTCCAGAGCACCTTTCATATTGGACTATCCAGGAAGTGTATTAGTGTTCTTTTAAACAAGAGCTATAAGTTCTAAGAGCTGACAAAAATCTGAAATTGAAAAGATACAGTGTGACTTTACAGAAACTATACAAAATGTGCAAATATTAAGAACGGGAAGCTTTCTCTTAAATGGAAAAAAAAAAATCAAAGTTCAAATTCTGTATCTTCAACATCAGCATCAAAGTAGAAGTCAAAGCAGAATGCACTCGCCTTGATTTTGGGCATGATCTTAGGGAGAAATTAAGAGTCAGTGAGGACTGCCCTAAGTTTTTGTCATCAATCTATGAACCTGGGAATGAGAGATGGACATGGATGATGTTGCTCCAGCGATCTCACAACTTCAGTATTGTTTCAGTCTCAAGAAACCTCAATTTTGGTGACTTGCAGGACACCACAGGATTGTACAATCAGACCTGACATCTCCAGGGAGATTTCCTGTGTCTGTTTATCAGGAGCTATGCTGGTATAATTCCTCATTTGAGAGAGGGAAATAAATTTTAATAGGAAAAAGTGTATCTTTGTCTTGATGTGAAAAAATAACTTTTTTTTCTGGGGAATTATCACAGTATAATTACACTGATGAAGTTAGATTTGTAAATCAGGTGCAAGATGTCTCTGTGTGGGCACTAGCAAAGCAAAGTACTGGATTTGGTGCTGCCAATACTGCTGCACGTAGTGGCATTTTTGTTTGTTGCAGCTTTTCTCCACAGCTGAATATAGCAACAGTAACTTAAAGGGAGTTAAACCTTCATCTTTTCTGCTAGTCATTCATTTTCTCACTATTAAAATGATGCAAAAAAAAAAATATTATTAATCCTCAGGTAAAAAAAAAAAACCTTTAACAATAACATCAAATGCAAGGAATTCTGCTTTCATCCTTGGAGCGCAGAAGCAAAGTAAAGCCTTGTTAACATAGTGACAGTCCAGAATTATTTTAATTTGCCATGTCCTTTTTATTTTAACCAAGTGTCTCCGTTTTTAATTTGTAATAGTGGTGTGGTAGATTATAAAGGTGCAGTTATCTCTGAACTGCCAGAACCAGTTAGCAAGAGTTAAGGCTTCTCCCTTTCTTATATCGTGCCTAGCAAAAACCAAACGTCCCTTCTCCCACAAGAGCTAGTTTGGGAATTAAATGATTTGTCTCCTGTTGTGTGCAGCAGGTAGTGTACAAAGGCTGTAAATAGYAGTATTTCAATCCTGACCACCCTTTTCCTTCTGCACAAGTTGTAGATGTCACTAGTCTGAAAGGTGGAAGAGAAGGTGGGTTGGGGTTTTGGTTGCTTTTTTTCCCCTTTTTCCCCTCCATGAGCAKTTGCCAACATTACAAGGCTTTGAAAACCCAGTGATTACCTCGAGAGAAGGAAAAGTAGCCTTAAGGGCTTTTTAAGAATCCCCAAACCACAAGCTATTTTAATGCCAAAGTTGTGTTTGTGGAGGGTAGGAGGGATGCAGATGAATAAGTGGTTATCCAAAGCTGATGTTTTTAATCACTGAGGACAGGTTTTGCAAGTGCTCGAGAAGGTGTGGGAGAAGGGAGCGTTTGAAATGGTGAGGATCAGTAATGATCAAAATTTGCTTACATCTGCCAAGGGTTTGACAGGGCTGCAAGGTTGGTGTTCGTCTTTGCAATCTTTTTCTTTTTTTTCTTTTAAAGCCAATCCATACTCTGCAACTTTGTCCAGCTTTAAGCAAACAGGGTAATGGGAAGCAACTCTTAAAGGCGTTTTCTGAAGAGAAGGCTTGTGATACAGGAGAGGATTTATTTTAAAGGATGGATGGCAGTGACTTCCGAGAGATGACTGAGAATTTCCTGTTCCGTAGAGTTGCTAGATAAACATTCCTGACTTGTTTGTGGATTTATATGAATGTTCCCGTGGGTGCCTGTCTGTTCTTTAGGTCCAATACAAGGGAGAGGAGATTACTCATTACTGATTGTAGCAAAAAGKTTTTTTTGCTTTCTTCTCATCCTCCCCGCTCCCCCCTCACCTTCCCAAATTAAATGGGAAAAGCTTCCTCGAAAAATGCAGAAAGTTGTTGCACAGCTGAAGAGTTGCAGATGAGCAGGATTTTGTGCTGCCACAGCCTCCCACTATTCTGTCAGAGATGCAAGAATAAAATAGGGTTATGTTTTGCTTGTAGAAGCAATACTTGGTGATTCTTTTGCTTACAAGAAGATAAAACTTTTCCCCTRGCTTTTTTATTTTTAGTTCATATGCCAAGACTCCAAAAATCACCATGTTAAGCAGACATTTATGATACTTGTTGACTATGAGAGTCATGWTTTGGAGATTTGAATAAGATGCGTAGTGTACTGAGTCCTGAGACGATCTATACAGCATCTCTTTAGAAAGCCTTACAGTTTGAAATAGAAAATCTGATGGCCTCTATGGATCTTGGTAATTCTGCTCTTCTGTAGTCTGGGACATCACTCTTCAGAACATCAGCTTTTCATGTTCTTGGAACTTTGGTGGACTTGTAGCAGGTTGAAAATCAAAGTCATCTAAGATCATCRTAAGAACAGTGTTTGCTGTTTTGGAGACAACCCCCCTTTTTTTTTTCTTTCCCATTCTCCCTCTTATTAAAGGCAATGTGCAAGTCTGAAAAGTGAGCAGAGAAATGATTGGTTCTTGCAGTTCGTATTCATCTCTTGACTCTAAACCTACAGAATTTAATTTTAATTTCCATGCAAGAACTTGCTGGGCACAGAATGTGAAGACACGAACTGTGCTTCCCTGGCTGTTCTCACCTCCAAGTTAGCAGACTTGTGGTTTGAGGGTATCGGTTGGTTGGTTTGGGTTTTCAAAAGTGGAGATTCATACCTTGCTCCTTGCAGATGACCTCTCAGTTTACTCTCAGCAGAGCTGTTACATGGATTACTAGTTGCATACATCTCTTAATTCGGATTTTAAATTATGTTCAAGTTTCTTTTGAAGATGGAAATGTAAAATATACATTGTACAGYAAGATGGTAGATGTTCAGCAGCAACAAAAAAGGCTAGTTTAAAACCACATTGTATAAACATCTGCTGGAAGACTTCTTACCCTGACTCTTGTTCATCTGTGTATAGCTAATTATTACTAAATAAAGGATTTATCTTTGTGAATAGACATGGGTGTCCTGTTAAAATGACTCCTCCAGCTTTGCAGCAATTTCCAGGGGAAACAGATATTTTGTCAGTCACTCGTATGGAACAAGAATAGCGATGATTTTAATAACAGCTATGGGAGTATGGCTCTTCCACCCAGAAAGGGAAGCTTTGAATTGGCTTTTTTAGTAAAAGTAATTGTTTGCAGTGCTTGATAATGACAGTGAAGCTGATAGCAAATTATAGGGCTGTGGGTTAGCATTAGGCAACCAAACTCCAGATGATCAGTCAGAGAAAGGTAAGTTCATGCAGCACACCCAAATTCTGTTCCCCCTCAGCTTTTATATGCCCTTAATTTTCAACGTATCAAGCTGCAAAAACATGTGAAGAGCACTCACATTAGGCACATTGTGCAGATGAGAATGAAAATTGTTGTTAAAAGCTTGACTGTTGCTTATTTTAAAATACTGCATCACATCTTTATGAGAGTAGACTGTTTTACCTCCTCATCATTGAACTGGTGAACGGCAGCAGCAGAGCTGTCTGCAGAAGTCGCTTGAGCCCTGCTTTTGAACTAACACTAATTAGTGATGGATTTTTTTTTCCTTCTGCTAAAATGCTAGTTTTTCAGTAGCTGATGAGAAAACAGGGAATATTTTTTACTTAGTGGCACCTGGTTTTGGTAGCGCCTTCGTGTTGATGTGAGGTGCTTAGGCACCCGTCAGGCTGTCCTGTTTGRAGCAGTTGTCGCTGAGCCCTGTGGTCCCCAAGTGCCCTGCGATGCCGGGAGCGACTGAACGTGAGATCTTGGAGCAGATTGGGGTTTTCTGTCTGCGTGTTTGTTGTTCCCCAAGTCTGATTACAGGAACTTCCAGCTGTTCTTTCTAAAGATTCATTTGCTATATCTTTAAATCTTTTAATGATATTGTGCAGGGATATTCCATGAATGCTGAGTGACAAAAAATCCCCTCATTAATTTTTGAGGGGAAAGAACTATAATGGGAGTGTTTTTTCTCCATGTATACATATAGCTTCTATTAATGCTAATTTGAGTTGCATGTGTGCATCAAGGAAAACAGTAATTACAAATCCAGCACTTTATAATCGTCACATAAATTAGGAATCATTTTGAGGTTACCATGCTCATTTAACAACCCATCTGTGTTCAAACAATAGTTGCAGAAGTGACAATTTAGTATTCTATCGATCATGTACTGTTTTCCAGTGAGGAATTTTCTGTGACATTTATCTTGGTCATGTAGCATCTAAACGCTCTTTGCTACCTTCAGCCCTGATCCCTGCTGGAAATTACAGCTTTGGTCTGCCCGCAGGATAAGAGCTTTGATGGCAAGTGGATGTTTTCTTATCCGCATGTTGATGAATTTGTCATTTTTCTCCAAGGAGCTGGGGAATTTTCTTTCTTTAAAGAAAAAGTTGCAAAGGGATTGAGCAGTACTGTGATGTATAGTTGTCCTTTCTGAAATGGTGATGTCATTGATGAAATGGTGATGGAGGCAAGTTAGAGATATCTAAGGACCTTACAGAGCTGAATTTCCTAGACTTCAGGATCCTGAACTCCTGGAGCTGCCTTGCTGTAAGTCTCCTACAGTATAATCTTGACCTCAGATAACTTCGAGTTTTATTCCAGCATCTCTTTCTAAAATGAGAAGTGCCAGTTGTACAAGTGGCACAGCATATTTATTATTTGGAAATAAAAAGGGGGAAAATGCATTTTTACTTATGACTTAGGGCAGAATTTAAAATAGCATTCCTAAAGATGAAAGACTAATGTGACATCTCGGCTCCCCACACATTTCACTTCCAGTTCTCAGTGCTTTGTAGCCCTTTATAAAATTGTCAAGTAAAGCATTTATGTAAGACAAAATGTGCCTTGTAAAGCTATCAACTTTATTCAAGACAGGGGAGGGGGAAAAGAAGAGAGAAATTTTCCCTTCTGTTAGAGATGAAGAACCAGGCTTAAACACTGTATATTGACCTGTGTTGTGTCATCTTGACTGTGCTGTGAAGTGCTCTGCATATGAAATCGGGGCACTTTAGAGGCCAGTGACACCAATAAATATTTAAAAAGGTGGAATGTGAAAAGAGGAGAAATTTTCATTTTAAGCCTGTTAGACGAAGTGGAATGTGAACATCAAGCTGGTCCCTTCATGGGAATGAAGGTTTTGGGCACTGCTGGTGCATGATTTGTGAAATGGCCTGGGTGCGTTTTCACACAACGGTGAAAACTTTTTTGAAAAAGTTTCTGGTTTTTGGAGAAGATCGAACTTACAACAACAAAACAGGGAAAGCTTTCTGGTAAAATGAGAATTTACAGAACTTGTGAAAGCTAATAACTATCATGGCTTGATGATGCTGTTAATTGTTGGGTGAGTCAAGAAACTGAAGGCATTTGGCAAGATATGAGGGAGGGAGAAGAGCTTCTTAAGAAGCCTGTGCTGGGGATGGTGCTGGTRATAGGATCTGGATGTTTGGATCTAGGATTGTAGATCTTGCTGGCACCAGCATGAGTTTTATGGCAGTTCTCCAGCCTCTGCTGGGAGGAAGCTCTAAGGAAGAGCTTATTCAAATATTCACAAGTTCAGCAAAACTACTAAAATGTAGTAATGTAAAATATTATTACTTAAATGGGGAAGCTGCTCTATCATAAAGTAGATGGATGTGTGGTCTGTGTGGGCACCTCTCCCACAGGTTGTATAGTCGGTGTCGCAAACATCTATAGCAGGAACAGGGAAATTTTGGCAGACTTGGCTCTGTAAYGAGTTGATCCAGACTTACGCGCTTGTGCAAGTGCACATGTAGATCTGGGAACTGTTTAGAGTGGAGACTGGGAGGAATTTGAAAAGATTGGTAACCTGAAAATTGTCACAGAACAGCTGAAGTTTATCTTTGAGTTTGGAGGGACTTGATTGACGTTCAGATGTGAGATGTGTGTCCACCACAGAATGGCTACAGCAGATGTTACTGGACACGTCACTTGCCTCTGCAAACAGTGTCCATGGCAAAAATAGGCGAATGACTTAATAAATCTGATTAATGATTAATTGTGCAATACAGTAACTTTTAATATACAATATTTTAAAGCATTTAAATATAAATGGTGAAGGAAAAGAAATTCAGAGAGGAGATATGGAGGCCAGGAGGGAGCCCTTCAGCCCGTCATGCAAAGAAGAGCTCCGTATGTTTGCGGTCTCAAGAGTACAGGTGAGGTTTTGCAGTATTCCTTTAGCCTTGAATCTTACCACTTTGAGCAAAGAGAAATCACTTGTATTGGGCACGATAATCTCGGCTGCTTCCTAGGGTTGTTCTCATGGCTGCTGTCTGCATTCCTCCTTTAATGCATCCCTCCTTTCCACCTCGCTCGGCTCCGCTGCCTCTTCTCCCTTGCTTGTCTCCATAGCCAGACTGTAATTCTGCTCTGGACCCTCTCCCTCAAAGCCCTCCTGTCTGCCAGCCCACACGAGCACTGCCAGCTTCCCTTTCAGGGCTGCTGCTTTCCTTTCCCTCGCCCGCCGTGGCAGAGCGCTGCCCGGGAAAGGACTTTGCTGCGAGCGACCTCGGCGGGATGGGCCTGGGCACAAAGCAGCTCCTTGTGCCGGGTTTGCGCCTCCCGTGTAGCAGCTGTCCTGCGGGGACAGCTTTGCTTTATGCAGTGCTGCGCAGTGAGCACCGCCACAGCATCTGCTTCTTCCCATTTGGCCAGGTAAGTAGCCTGAAATATGAGGCAGCTAACAACAGCAGCCTGCTCCGTGCTGTCTTTTGTCCCCAGTTTTATGCATTATTCGGGCTGTGCAGGCACCTGGTTTTCAATAGGGGCTCTGTCTGTGATCGTGTTACGCAGTAGCGCTTGCAGAGCGGCCAGAGATAGTCTTGCAGAAAGTGATACATGCAAACGATTCGTGCAGCGTGGAAAGAACCATTTTGAATGGCATGTTCCCTCAAAAACAGTGTTTGCTAGAACCCCGTATCTCTGCTCAGAGCTGCTGCAAAGAGCATGTCTTTTGTCATGTGTGCCTCGGTGTCGGCTCTCTGTAGTACATGGTCTTTTGTAGTATATAGTCTCCTTAGCCTTTCCTATCAATCCTGTGGGATTTTTGATGCTGGGAATTTTCAGCTGACCACAGAAAGCTTCCTTCACCAGATGTGCAACTTTTCCTACAGTCTCAGCGTGGAGAAGATTTTAGCTGCCTCTGAATATACAAATTGAAAGACGGGCTACAGTTAATCAGAGGAGGAATGACTGGAGGTGGACTGCAATTTTGAAAATATTGCCTCATAAATAAAATTTCATAGCAAGTCAAATGAATGTAACACTAATGGCAGCAGTGGGGAAATACGAAAGACGACTTCAACTCCAGAAACTGGCAAAAACTGCTTTCTGAAGAACTATATCTTGTGGATTTTGTTTTTAATTTAAGGAGCAAAATTTTCTAGCAGTGGATTTGGCCTACTAGAAAGCAGCCAATTTCTAACAAGTAAGTGCCCAAATCATCTTAACAGGCATTTAAGAAATCCTTCAAATGGTTAAGTTTGTTAGTCACAGCTATCAAAGTCTCAGCAGAAACTTATTCTGGAAATAGAAGGTCATCCCTGTGATTTAGACCAGCATTTGCTTTCCTGACATTTGAGAGGTTCTCTGCTGATCCTGTGCTAACTGGAAACCTGCACAGGCTTTTACAGACCTTCAGTTCCACTGAATATATGTCTTTTAAGTAGTTTGCTCAAAGGAATGCTAAGCTGTTTTACTAAATCCAGAAATTGTAGCTGCTTGACAACTCTGAGTTTATAATGTGACAGCTCACGCCATCAGTTGGAACATGATGAGCAGAAAAAGGGACTGCACTGCTTGCTGGTGACTTACATGAGTCTTGTAATAACAGTCAACTGGAAAACGTTGGGAAGAAGTGACAATCTGGAGAGCGTTTATGAAATATCTGTTAAGTATATTTGTTTTTCCTATCGACTGCAGKGAGTGAAAGTGGTTTGTGGTGGAAACAGAGTAGCTGTGTCCCAAAGCAGGAACCAAAAGAGCTCCTCAAAGACTCAGAATTCAGGTGAACTTCTGTGTGAATGACCACAACGCACTTCTAATGATTGATTCAAAGTAAAAAGTAGTTAGTCAACTAATTGTTTCTCTTTGGCTGCAGGAAATAAGTGCATATACTAATTAGTAGGCATGAGCAAAGGAAAAGACGGAAACCTGGGGGAGTCCTTGCTGTAGAGTGCTTGGACATGGCCRGAGCTGTCTGCATGGGAGCTGAACACACACTCATGGCTTTGTGGCTCAACGCACTGCAGTGATTCTGTGCAATGGGCAGAACTCGAGGACATGCAAGGACTCTTCACATGAGACCTTCCTCCAAAGTGAATACATTTGCAGGGATGTTTTAGGGTGGGAAATGGGAGAAGAAGAATTCCTGTGGATTAAGCTGGCTCTAGCAGTTCCTTTAAGTGAATTGTAGACGTTTCTGTATTTATCCTGAGCAACTACCAAACTAAAACATAAGTCAGTGGTCCCCTTCTGTGATGTCGGACTGCTCCATGAGATGTAGCAGAAACATCTTGGCATGGTTGCAGAGTGGAGCCCAAGGTGTTGCCAAGATGCGAGATCAACATGATCAGAGACTAGCTAGGGGAAAGCCTCGTGTGAGGAAGGTGCAGGTACCTTCGCTCTTGTCTTTTCATCAGCAGAAGATTCAATGTCGTACGACCAGGAAGYGTGTACAGAAATCTTCAGTGAGGCTGGACCTTCCCAGGACAGTTGTCTCAAGTGCCAACATTGCGGTCAAGCTCTCCTGTCATACGTGATTCACCACTGTCTTTTTGAAAAGGAGGAACGATATAAGAAAATGATCACATAATTTGGCATGTATAGTTTTCCCTATAAGATCTCAAAAACTTGCCAGATTTCCTGTTAAGGGTTCACTCTAGATGAATCTCTGTGCATCTCAATCTTGGGACTGGTATCAGAAAAGACCGTGTGAAAATAKATTGGAAATTGAAACCTGGCCCCAAGTCCTGTAGATCAGTTGCCTGCCTCCATGGTGCCCTATGAGGTTACATTGCTTCACAGGGGCAGTGCAATTACCTGCTATATCAATGGAAAATTAAATTGCAACTCTGTGTATGATTGTCAAAGACACCCAAACTATGGGCTGTGCAGCAGAACTGCTGCCTTTTTTGGAAGGACAACTTTATTCTCTGTGGAAACAATAAATTTGAAGACATTAATCTTTTTAAATGTAGCTTTTCAAGGTGTCCCGTGAAAGATGATGATCTGCTAAGTATTTACGCTGTTTTTTGTAGCTTTCAATCTAACAGATAGAGAAATCTCATCACCTGAGATCTCCTAGGGCTTTAGTCTGAAACTAAAGTTCAGACTGAATTCAAACAGAAACCACGCTGACAGCATATATAGGGCTTAAATAGAGGTTATGTGATGCATTGGAGAGCGAACAGCCCGATGCTGCCAGGGTGGACAAATAACCGAGTAAGGCTTTCTCTCCCTTTTTGTCTATTCTTATGCAAATAAAGTACATGATGGGGAAAAAAAAACCCTAAGAATACCGGCAGTGCATTCCCTGGAGGGAGTGTAAAGGTTACTGCGGAGATGGAGGAGACCTTTCCTGCTGCCGTCGGGGGCAGATTAACAGCATACCTGTCAGTGTGCTTCCTGCAAGGGAAAAGAGCTCCTGGAGACGGAATTATATGTACACACACACATACACCTGTGAAACACCCGCACATGCATACACACACCCTAACGCTTTGCTTGTAATAATTCACTATAAAGATGTCCTTCTATTTTCATGTTAGGCTTTATTTTAGAGAAGCTGCTGTGGGATGTGCATTTAATCTACACTTACTGTCCCATTTCTCTTGGCTTTCCAAAGTAAATGTTTGAGCTGAAGAAGCTGAACTGATTTGCACAGGTGTAGAGCTTTAGTATTAAAATGAACCTGGAAGTGTTGCTGACCTGCAGTTTAGGGGTTTTTTTAATCATCCTTGGTTGGACTGGAAGCATTTATTTCATTAGCAGGCTATAAAAATATCCTTAAAATAACAAAAATCTTTTGTGAAAATGCTGAAACGAAGTGGAACGCTTCCAGAAAAATCAAGCATTATTATGAATTTTTAAAACGGGTGTAAAATAATCCTGTCTTCCAAAAAGATACTTAAAAGTTGTTTAGATAGGGTTGGCATCTGCCACAGTAGTCACACGTAAGATAACATGATTGACCATTTTTGGCATACGATGGTCTAAATTGGCTCATCTATTGGCTGTCAGTCTCTTCTGAATTAGGTCCAACTCTTTGTAGGCACGTTTCCATCTGGTTAAGTTTAGGACTCAAGCTGTTTATATATTTAAAAAAAAAAAGTATTTTTTACCAATAACAATCTCTGGAAAAAGGTTTGTGTTTATGATCCTGATACATTTTAAAACTATTTGGTTTTCCTTATTGGGTAGACCAACCTTCCAAAAAGTGAGAGAGTATGTGCACATGTATTAAGACCTTTGAAACACGCAAATAAAATTGAAAGGAAATCTATATTTTACGTATATATAAGCACACATGTGTAAATATAATTCTATGATATGCTTTCTCCTTAATTGGAAAGCAGATTTTAAGTCTGCTAATATTTTAACTGGGTACRTTAGGAAAGTGGGATGAATACATGCTGTTATATGCTCATTGAGTCTTTCTATGATTGGCCTTGCATTATTTTTATTCTGAATATTAGCCATCTGGCACTGTGCTGCAGTATTTAGAACCACAAATAATAATGAAAAATATGGTAATATCTCATGATACTTTAACATAAAAATATAAGACARAGGGGATAAAGCTTTGGGCTTATCATCTTAAAGCTGCCAAACCATGTTGTTCCCTCTGCCCTTGTTTTCCGTAAATGATTCTTTGATTGGAGACAGTAGCAGTAATATGAAGTCATTGGTTAATGCACATCAATGAATCTGCATTTCTTGTAGGTACTGAACTACAAGTCCGAGGAAAAACAGGTAGGAAACTCCCAAGTTTTGTACTTTTCAGATAGATGTGGCACATCCCAGACATGGGGTAAAGGTCTTCTGCTCTGTTGGCTGCAAATTTTCTGGAGGGGACTCCGTCTTTCGCACATCAGTGAAGCCCCGTATTAGGTGCTTGCACCTTAAAAAGCTTTTTCTCTTGTCCCCYCACATTAAAATATGGTGACGAGGCTGCTGCATATTCAGCAAAACTGTTTATCTCCCTGTAAATTGCATAGTGGGGAGCGACGGCGGGGGGAAGTATTAAATGAGGTGAGAATTTTAATGATTCTCTTGGCTGACAGAAAGGTCAATTGCAAGGTATTTTGTAGAACTTGCCAAACTTTRTGTTTCAGAAAAACAACTGAAAGACATTTAGGCTCAAAGGAAATGGGCTTTTTCATGAGCATTTACTTTAGAGAACACTTTTCCTGGAAAGATGTATTTACCTTTACGTATTTCTTAAAGGTTGAATTTATTTTCAGCCTAGTCTTGCCTTCCTAATTGCTGCTTTGACCAATGTGACCATGTTTGGTTGTTGCTGTGGCTGCATTAAAACCAACCATTTTCATCTGTTGTGCTCTCAGTAACCTCTCCACTATTTGAGTGTCCTTCCTACTGGAAAGGAGTGTGAAATTTAAGGGGGTCTTAATATTTACCAAAGAAATCARTTACTTATTAGAATACTACAAGTAACAACTCTATCAGAAATAAATAAGACTTAACTATGCTTTCTACACAGCCCGGCCCCAAAACAACAGCCTAACAGGAAAGATGACAGCGCTAAAGGGAATTGATGTTAGTGAAGAGTCTTCAGCAGTTCTTTCAATTCTGCCATGCTCATCCAGGATTTCTAGCTCCTGGCGGCTTGGCCAGAGCAGTAACTAGGTTTGGAATATGTGACATAGGACTTAACGCTATCTGTGGTATATCTGCAAATCATGGTGGAGGAGTGGTGGAGGAGTCCAGCCTAACCTGGCTCACTAGACTAGCCTATGATTAGACCAAGTAGTGAATCTCTAGCTTGTCTCCTAGTTTCCAAATGTGTTCAGTGTCTTTTTACTTCTTTACTTCTACTTTTCTTAATCCAGCAGCCTCCTCTCCCCTAGAGTAGCCAAGGTGGCTAAGCCCTGCCAAGGGAGAGAGAACACAGACCCTTCTGTGCGCAGAGCCCTCGCCTTGGCCAAGGCACAAACGTGCGCTTTTATTTCCTCCTATTCAGAAGCCACCAATAATCAGGTGTTCGCCCATGGCAACGTGGTAAGACAAATGCACRCTTTGAGCGGATTTTAAAAGTTTTACAGTTTAAAGATGAAATATTAGGAGAGAGATGAGAGGAAACCAGAGAAATAGGTATGAAATAATTTGGGGGATAACAGATTATTAGCAGCACAGTTTTAATGTGCAGGGCCATGGGAGTCTTGGAGTGTATTAATCTATTGGAACTTTCTGATTAGAGTAAGAAAGAGTTYTGTTTTTTAGCCTCACAACACAGTGCATTAATGCTGTAGCAAGGGAGGGTTGTTTTTTTGTTTGTTTTCCTTTTTTGGATGGAGGGGCTTGACCAGCCAAGCAAAGAGCACATCAAGGAACGAAGGCTGCAAAGCTAACCTGGCCCTCCTTGCCTTCCTCCGATATAGCTGTCAGGCATGTCAGAAATTTGTCTTGCCCAGAAAGGTCAGCAATGGCCTTGAGGTTTCTCCTGTCTGCGTGTTTCTGAAATGTCACCAGTCAGGACGAGGAGGATGTACGGACTGTGTAGCCACAGCGTTTTCCCAGCTCCTCGTAGCTCCCCGGGAGAGGAAGGGAGACCGGGAGCAGGGCAGGAGTCTGTCCTTCTGCAGGCTCCCCAGTTCATAATGAAGCCYTGCCGAGGGTGGCGCTTCCAGGCTCTGTTGATAAAGCTCCGAGGCTTGCCAGGTGTAACGGGAAAGTTCAGTATTTGGCAGTTCATAATCCCAGCTTTGTTTCTTCTTCAGTAATTTCTTCAGCCTCAGTGAGAATGAGTCACTGTTGGCGGGCTCGGAATTATTTCCTGCAGCAGACGATCAGCTTTGAATCACGCCTCAGGAACTGGGAAAGGAGGAAAGCAGGAGATGGGGTGACTTCCTCACCTGCCTAGCTCAAACCCCCCCGCTGCATGGAGCACCTCGCATTTCAAAAGCTTTTGGACCATATTGCTATAAGAGCAGCTTCACTCAGGTGTGATTTCTAGATGTTGCTCTCTTCATACAACTGTTCCCTGGCTCCAACCCCAGTTCAGATTATTACCTGGAGATAGAGGCCTCTGAGAGGGCCTGTTTTCCAGTGYGTGAGGCACTACTGTGGTCTGTCAGGTGTGGTGGACAGGCACACAGGGCCATGACAAGGTTCAGGAGGGGCTGTGGTGTTGGGGCCGTGTTGTGCGGCAGGTCAGGACTGGGGTCCACAACTTTCTGGCCTCACTTGTGCTCCATTAACTGACCCCTGTTCTTCCAAATCTGGCTCTGCAGGGTGTGGGTCCTGCATGAGGGAGAAGCTGTGGCTCTGTTCTGTAAATACATAAAATACAGACCTGCTTTTGGGCAAAATTATTTGGATGGATGTCTCTGCAGCTGCCACGTTTCCAACCTGCTCAGGAGCTTCTTTCTAACCCTACCACCCCTATTGGAAAGGGTGTAGGGTTCCTACTTTTTTCCTACAGGACCTTCCTTTAACACGTTGCCTCCATCTCTATCTACCAGAGTCCAAGTGTCATCCTGCTTGTTCAGGAAGTGGTCCTGAAAGTCTGGGCAGCCCTGCGATTGAACCATATATTGTTGTGGCTTCTAGGATTACAGAGTTGGAGAAGTTCTTCCAAAACCACGTTTATGTTGTGCTTGGGCTACAGGCAAGCCAGAATCCTCCTGTGCTGCTCTGGCAAACCCTTTACTATGGGCTTGCTAAGGGGCTGCCTATTGCAGAACTGGATCAGGCCATGCCACATGAAGGATTTACCCCGTGTTCAGTGTGCCTGCATGAGGTTCTCATGGAAATGAGGCAGAAAGGATGATTTGGAAATAAGTACTTTGGAAACTGGAAATTACCAGGCATGGGACTATTACCATGCTGCAGGTTCTGCTGTGTTTTGACCCTTTAAGTCCTGCTTCCTAGACAGCCAGGCAAGCCTGGGCTGCAAAGCGTGTGTCTGCCTGGCCATAAGGATTCTGTGTGAAGACAGYGGCACGAATGGGACAGATGTAAATGCCTGATCTGCTCCATCTTCCAGCTGTAGCAAAGGATTACGATGCGCGTTGCAGTGCCGCGGTGCTGGGGAGGTCGGGAGAGCACCGCGTGTGCGCGGGATGGCTGCGCAACCTCTCCTCGCTCGGCATCTTGTTGATCTCTTCCTGCCAAAAGGAGCTCTCTGAGAACCTTGTTCTCACACCTGCAAATCTTTTATTTGACAGTCTGGAAAATTAATACCCAGCCAAGGCAGGTAGCTGCACTTCCATTTAGTCAGTGCACTTTCTACGTCTGTTTGTGGCAGTACATAAAAGTCACAGTGCACAGGCTGTTGGTTTTAAGATTGCCCAAGTTGCTGTACAGAGTTTTATGCTGCTGATCAGTTAATATTGTGGTAGATCTGTAAATGAAGTACCCCAAATGAGTAGCATGTGGTAAGTGAAACTCAAGACGTTATGCTATGTCACAGCTACATAGATAATCTTTGTGCCTTATGCCTGTGTACTTTCTAAAATAAGGCATTTAAATAAATACCTGAGTTGTCTTCTAAATGAGATCCAGGTGCAATGTTTGTTTAATTGAAAGTATCATTTCATCTCCAAGGCGGCTTTCCCCACACGTGTGTCTAGTGTCCGCTGGGTGCTTGTGCACCTTCAGCTGCTGCCTGTAGCCCTGAGGCCGCCTTGCTGCCTCCTCGCTAAGGCCTCCAGCAGCAGCGTCAGGACCGTCCCCACCACGCGGGTGTCACAGCCCCAGTGCTGCTGCTCACGCACTCGCGGGGCTGAAACGCGCGCGACGCTTCTGCGGCAGAGCTGCCACATGCGCTGGTCTCTCTTTGGGAGCCCTTTGGAAAGGAGAATCCTCCTGTGGGGAGGAAGGACCACGAGGGGAAACTGCCCTGCGCTTGTGAAACTTTGAAATGAGTTGGCCAAGCTAATGAACGCATCTAAATAAACATTCGCTTCACGGAGCTCTGCCAAATGCACTGTCACAGTCTCATCTGACCCTGATTAATTACTGATTTATAATACTTTTTTTTTTTCCTGTCATGGAAATAAAATGGGGATGTGAATGTGAAATTAAATGCAGTTTTAAGCTAGAGATTTCTAATGTGCAAAGCTTAGGGAACTAAAACATGGAATTTCTGCAGCAACTTGAATGATGAAGTTAGAGAAGAAAACCATAAGTGAGGACAGGACTGGGAGCTGCTATTGCTAGGACAGGGACTTGCTCTCTGGCCCTGGACACATCACTTAACGCCTGCTCTGCTGCTACATCAAGATCTTTTGAGCAGTGGGAATGAATCATGTTTTATTTGCATGCAACATATGGTGCATCCTGGGTACTACCAATAACAAAGAACAAATGATATTTGCTTATTTTGGAAGGCTAAATGAAATGTAAAGCCTCTGAATTCAGGTAGTGTTTAATATACTGTCATGCATGATGTCCATTTTAGGATTGCATAGGCATATTGGGACMCAGCTTCACATGCCACGAGAACAAGAACTTATAGCGTTTGGTATTTTAAAATCTCAGTCACCAGATTACCTAATCAATTTTGTAGACTTATGTATGCTTATGTTKGTGTCATGCAACACGCAGGAGCAGCAGCGTGTTTTGTGTAAACGGTAACTCGAAAGGAGAACCTTCAGGAACTAAGGAACTGTGTTAACCATCACAGCAAACTTCATTAAGCCAAAAGGATAATACTCATGTTGCTTTTCTCTAATTGCAGTTAAAACCTTTGTTTCCGGAGCTATTTTTTTGTTTACTAAGCAGTTCCTTTGATTCAGAAGTTGCAATAACAAAACTTTCCTCCAGTCCCCAGTGCAATAATTACCGGGTCGSGTACACGTGTGAAGCGAGCAGCGCTGCAGATGTCATGCAGAAGCAGTGCTGCAATAGGGAAGCTATTTCGGGGCTCCTGCGAGCGTGGATGCGTCTCCCAAACTCACGTGCCCGCTCGCTGCAGATGTCTCCGCTCCGCGCGCCCGCCGGGCCCTGGGCCCCGCGCTCGCCCTGCGCCGGGGCTGGGGACACAGCGCGGGTACCGGGGGCTCCGGCTACCTGCCGGGCAGGAAAACAAGGGGGATAACGGGGGCGCCGGCTCCCTGCGGGGCAGGAGAAGGAGGGAGCTGAGCGGCAGCAGCGTGCGGCAGGCGCGGCGTTCCGAGGATTAAGCTGGTGTGATTTTGATGGCAAGAGGGAGGCAGTGTTTTGGAAACTGATGAATATTAATGGCAAGAGGAAAATAGGTCTAGAAAATGAACTTGCATCCTCTAACCTGAATGAATTGGCACCCTACAACCTGAGGTGGCTCCCCGTTTCCCTGTTAACTTTCCCATGGTGGAAAAGCCCCCCCGGGGATGGATTTTGGGGGGCCRCCGTGGTGGGACTGCCCGGGGGGCCCCGACCCCGTTCCCTGTTTTCCCGGCCAGGCCTATCGGCCGCTGCGCGGATTTGCTCTTCCCGGCGGTTCGCGGGCGGGCGGCTCGGGGCGGGCGGCTCGGGGCGCTGCCCGCGGCCGCTCCCGGCACCTGCC
>NW_020455415.1:6015159-6219111 GCF_003342845.1 Nothoprocta perdicaria | reverse complement strand
CAGATTGCTGCCGATGGATTTTAACTTGAGAAGCTGGTACGGGGGCTGTAAATATGCTGATATATAGGGCAGTGTTTTGACAGTGTCCTTCTCTCTGGAGATGATGGTGCCTAGTGGGTGTTTTTGTGGTCAATTGGTTGTGCATCTCTTCTCTTCCCTTCCTGTGCTTGGAAAGAGCCATGTGAGAGGGATTATATGTTTGCAAAACATTTATAAGGGGATAGGGTATCCCTGGATGTTGGAATCTTGTTGAGTTTTCCATCTAAGGTCTGGGATGCAACCATCCTTAGAAAGTGCAGCAGAACAATAAGGCTTTTCCATTGTAATTGAAGCATGATGCCACCAGACCAACCGTGCTGGTTTCCCCAAGCAAAACAAACAGTGAAGGATGCCCTCAAAGTTTATACCCTATCGCAAGCAAACAAGTAAGAAGCAGTGCTGGGAAATAACCTCTTTCTTGGGCAGAATTGAGAGGGATGAAGCAGAAACACCGCGGACCTTGTCCTGGTCGTTCCAGCGTGCGCGGAAGCCACCCAGGTGCTGCGGGAGCTGGTTTTGTGGTCAGCCCTGAGTGTCAAACRTAGTGAAATTGCAGTCGCTTCTTCGTAATGACAGTTTCGGATATGTGAGGGAATTTAAAAAATACATATTTTTTGGAGATCAAGGRCTAAAATGACGTTAATATAATCCACCTGTTACATGCCAGATTTGGCACTTTCACCTGGGAGACGSCTGCACTTTTCATCGTTGTTTTATTTTCTGTTTTTCTCCATGCTGGATCTTTGTGTACTTTCGGCCCCGCTTGAGTTGCCTTTATAATCATTACCTATGTGTACAGTCAGGTGCTCGACAAGCCTGGTTGTGTGGAAGCTGCCAGCAGTGAGTAAATGAGCCATGTGGCGTAAGCCCGAGCGAGGCACCGTGCGCTGGGATCTTGTTTGTCCCTTTTCCCTTCACATTAGCTGCGGGCACCTGCTTTTAGTCTCCCATGCGGGGACCCAGCTTGTCCTGCAAGAGGGACCTGCCCCGTCTGCTACCTGTGTGTGGGGCCTCTCGAGTCCCAGCCCTTCTTGACTTGTAGGGCTACTGCGCGCCATCCCAGTGCGGATATTAAATAGTTATAACGTGTTATGTTGTTGTGTAGGAAGCGGTGAGGTTCCGAGATCACAGCTCGTGAGGATCCGAGCTGTGAGATGAGCTTGCCGGGGCTCAGCGGCGCTCTGGGCAGCAGTGTGGGGTGGGTTGGGTTTGCCGGGCGAGGGGAGCGGTGCAATCTGCCCGGCGCTGCTTTTCTGCGCCTTTGCTGCAAATTGATGTCTGGGGAATGACATGTTGCAAAGGCTCTAGACCAGCAGGTCTCTGATATTTTTGTAGCAATGTCTTTTTATTCAAAGCAGGTGTCATGGAGATCTTTCATCCCGGGATTTCTTTCATCCCTGGCGTTTGTTAGCTCGTGTTAAAACTTTAAATCTCTAGAATTTCTTGTATACAGAGGGTTTTTTAATATAGCCTTTCGCAGGATGATTATGCAGTCTCTAAACACGGATACATCCGAGCCGGCTGTGTCTGCATCGTTACGTCAGCCCTGTGAATAATATAGGGCTGTAACCCAGTGCCCTCCTGTCACGGGAGGGCCCTGAGCCGGGGRACGCTGCGCCAGGGCCCTCGTGGGGGATTATTAACCCAGGCAGAGGCTTCTTCTGACCTTTAAATATTTAGAAGGTGACTTCAGCCCCGCGATGTGAGCTCATGTTGTCGCCCTGGTTTGGCTTTAGCAGAGCTCGGGAAACACTTTTGGTTACAAAACGCGCTATTTGTTTAGTTTGTCTGAAGCCTTGTCTCAGGGCTCTCCCACCACAGAAAGTTCTGCTGGCTGTTTTTTGCCTTTTACTAGTCTTAGATTTCTCCTTTTTTTTTTTTTTTTTTGGTTGTTTTTTCCTCTTTTGATTGTACCAATATCTTTGTAATATGGATGAATGTGCCCACTAGAAGTCTCTGATTGATCTTCTTTTCTGAGTGTCTCGCTATTGTGCCTGGGGCAAGTATGACCACAGCGTGCTGGGCGGCAAGGCCTGGAATTACTTGGAAATGACCCCAGTTCATCCATTTATTGAGTCAGCCCTCACACCTGCATGAATTGCCATTATCATTCCCGGTGTTCCTGTTTTTGCAAATAGCTTCGTTATCCGTAGATGAGACCGAAGCTTTTGTCTCTGCCCTGAGTCTGGGAGAGCTTGAGGTCTGACTTGTGCCTGTCACGTTACACAGCTCT
This sequence comes from Nothoprocta perdicaria, assembly GCF_003342845.1. Classification (NCBI taxonomy): domain Eukaryota; kingdom Metazoa; phylum Chordata; class Aves; order Tinamiformes; family Tinamidae; genus Nothoprocta; species Nothoprocta perdicaria. Next base: position 6,216,839 of record NW_020455415.1, on the reverse strand, counting down.
GCAAATTCCAGGCTTCGTTCCGGAGCTGCCGTTGGCAGGAATGACAGAGGTTGCAGCCTGGCCCAGCATTCGGGTTTATTGCCAATTTGTCAGCTTTTTCACTGTGCTTGTGCAGAACCTCTTYGTGGACACCTGTGTTAGGCAGGACACTCAGCTGTGCACGGGTGGTTGTTTCAGCACGTGAAGGTTGTCTTTACTGCTTTGTGGTGTTTGGTGTTACTATTTGAAGCTGTTCAGTGGTGTGAGAGCAGAGTTTTCATTCTCAGATAAAATATTTGAGCCATTTTCTGTTTCCCCCACCCAGATACGGACCTTTACACGAGCTAAAACCCAGGCATCATGACAGTGCGTTTCCTTGGTTGCTGAGCCGGTGGCTGACCCCAGGTTATAGTTTTGAGGATATTCAGACTTGCAATCCAACGTTATCAAAGCAATCAGCTCGTACTGTGAGCCTTGCAGGACCTGGCGAGACTTTCAGGAGCGCCAAAAGGCGGCTCGGTAAACCACGAGGTGCTGCCCCATGCCGAGCGCTGCTGAAAAACCATCTGGCCGCTTCGTCGCTTGCGCCAGGCCTGGCCGTTCTGACAGGCTGCCGCACGAAATCCCAGCCCTTCCCGGGCTTCTTGTCCGTAACGTCCGTACCATGCTCAAGAGTCACCCTTGGAGCAGCGTGCTTAAAAATCCCCTCCTGTCCTCATGCTCGGGAGTGCTGTGCTCTCGGAAGGACTTCTAATTGTGAGTTACGGGGCAGAACGTAGCCAAACGTGAAGACCACGGACTCTGTGGATTTTGCTTCCTGCACAATGTACCAATGAATGACTTGAGTCTTTGATGGAGAGGAGAAGCTGGGGCCTTATGAAATGCTTGTTTATTGGCATTAATTATTTTTTATTAGTTACAGCATCCATAGTCCGTTGGCAGTAGAAGAGCCCAAAGTAAGAATATTAAATCTTCAGAAGTTTTTCAAAGCTTGCATTTTTCATAAGAAGCTTGTGAAGCTTCAAATCTAAAGCTTCCAAAGCCTTTTTCTTATTCTTCAGAAGTGCCACTGAAGCTCTTTTTTAATTTTTAGTATTTTAGCTGAAACTATAAGTTTTATACATCAAAAAAAAAAAAAAAAAGTTATTTCCCATCCTTTTCATTGGCCCCAATTTTCAGGTCTCTAGCTGGATCAGCTGGTTTCTCCCCAAGTGTTGGCTGCTCTGTATAGACCAGGTACGTGTCCTCCGTCGTGCATTTACTGCCATTTTCTCCTCTGATTAATGCCTTACCTTGTGGCCTGTAGCGTGAAGCATGGGCAGCTTTTAAACGTGCTCCTTCGCAAGTGGAGTTTTTGCAGTTAGGACCATACTTGACCTTCGTAGTTATTGAATAACTTTAGAGAAGCATTTAACCGTTGYAAGGAAGCGAATGGTGGTGGGAACTTACCCGAGGCAAAGCGACTGTGGTGTCTGCGTGGTCAGCTAGCAGCGGTCTTGGCTGCAGCTGCAAGGTCCCGTTTTAAAGCTCGGAAATGAATTGGAAGTTCAGGCCAGTATTTTRGTGGGAATGCAAATGGCTCCTCAGCGGCATTTCGTGTTGGTTTGGGAATGAAATGTTGGATGTTCTTGGCTGTCTGTGAACCTAGGGTACAAATGAAAGTTTCCTTTTTTCAGGAAGGCTGTTGTTGTTTATGTGAGCAAAATCGTTGGAGTGGGATTGTTCTTGCTGCAAATGGAATACTTTATGCCAAGGACTTATTTGATTGATTGCTGTGCCTTTAATCTGGAGTGCTGGGTGGAATTTTCTGGAAGAGCAGAATGGGAAGTCTGCTGTTGGCCACAATTTTTCAGTTCGYATTAAAGCAAACGAGCAAATCCCTATCATCTTGACACCGCTGCCTCTGTAGGGAGCAAGATGCAGTGATTTCCCATGGTTTGTTTATGTCTGTATCTACAGATGTCTCTATATCAAGCTCATCTGTCCGTATAGTGGTTTATCTCGTGCATATTATTATTAATTATGAAATGCATCAAGTAGACTATGCCAGCTTGGGCAAAAATACAGCAGGCTGTGATGCCAACAGCATGGTTAAGGTATGTTGGGATTGAGGAGCTCCATGTGCCGCAAGGTGTGCGGGAATCGGGTGGTTGATCCACTCGGGCAGGGCGAGTGCAGAGGAACCATCAGCCGAAACCTCCTACAGAAAAAATAATCTGTCCTCACCCTGTAACCTTCGTTTGCTTAATTATCTTATTTGTCTGCTTAGGCTATTGTTTGATGGAGCTTTTGTACTGCAGTAAATCTGGTTTTGTTTATTGGGCCTGTTTCTTTCTTACATTTCTGTTAATTCCTTCCCTGTTGCTTTCTCAGTTTGACCTGGGCTTTCCCTTGTCATGGTTGTTAGAAATACCAGTCTTTTAAAATGGGAATTTGTTGTAATTCCAAGGGGTCTCTGTGTTGAAAAGCTGAATTTTTTGATCAGTTTGGTTGTTCAATCTCAGAGTTTTTTGCTGCAGGAGGGACACAAAGTTGTCTTTCAGGTTTCCTTAAGTTTGTAGTTCATGTTGGGATACAGCACCAAGCTTTTGTCCCCATCCTGCTTCCGTTTGTCCTTATTCCACAGGGATTGTTTCCCTATGTGCTCCATGTGCGGCAGAGATAGTGCTAGCTTTACTCTCTTGAAGCATTCCAGTTTCTGGAGGAAGGGTGGRTATTAGTCATGGTGCAAATCAGAACTTGGAGTTGGTTTGTGACTGATGTGTTGACTGTAACGTGGTGACTGATTATGGACTTGCTGGTCTCTGATCTCTGTAAAACCTTTTCTTTTTGTCATTAGCTACATCCTTCCTCCCCAGTTTACTGTGGCTCACCTTTGTATGTACAGTCTGAYGGCACGTTAAATGTGCTGGTGTAGTTCAGTTTGCTTTGCCTCTCCTTAAATACTAGGGGAGATTAMAGATTCGCTGGCAGTAGTTCAGGGTTAGGCTCCTTCCTAAAGCTTCGCTGAAGGTGTATTTGGCAGTGYTGTGAACTAACTCTTCGACCACTGCACGTGGTTAATGTTTTGGGAGTTAAGTTCTGYGGTGGGAACCCTGAATGGAAAAGCCAAGTGTAGACTTGAACTTGGGGCGTTCAAGCCCAACCTCTGGAAGTCAACTGGAGAGCTAGGAGTGGARGCAGATGATGCCTTGAAGGGCAGGATGTGCTGCAAGGACGTTCTTGTTAACGTGATGCTAATATGTGCGAAATGGCAGTGTTGATGGTGGCAAGAAGAGGGAAACACTGTAAAAACTGTGCTTTCAAGCTGTTTGCACAATGTGGTATGGCCTGATCGATAAATTTGTGCATGGTGGAGCACAAACACCTTATTTGAAATGCTTAATGATTGTGCGGTGCCTTAAACTTCACGTGAAACTGCAGGGGTTAGTTTTCCATTACAACGTATAACAAACACAAAATATATAAAATCTGTTGCTGTCACTATCCTATGGGCTCTCCCCCTGCGTTGCCAGAGCGCCCTGCGGTGCGAGGGCACATAGGGCTGTGCAGAACAGCCTTCGGCTGGGAATTTRCTGAAGGGAGTGGGTTAAAACACATCCAAATTTGCCAGTGTGAGTAAACAGGGGTCAAGGTGAAGCCTAGACCTGCAGCTTGCGTTTTACACAGTGGTTTTATTTTGTTAATGCCCTCAATCCCCGTCCCCCGTATGCTTGTGAATAAAGTGACAGCCTGGATTATTTGCCCCTAAACTTGTTCTTTGTGGCCACCTCAAGTGTTTTCCCCTTACACGAGATGGTCGCTCCAGTGACAAGAGGCTTCTGGAGCAGTCGCAAGCCCTGGTCATGCAGGGTGCTCTGCTCAGGCCCTGGCTAACGAATGTTCTCCTGCCCTGTTTTTGCTCTCCTTGAACGACTTCTGTGCATTTCATGGTAATGGAAGTCAAAAGAATTTGTTTGATGTTATTTATTCAAATCTGGAAGGGATAGTTGTGTAAAAACCCAAGAAAAATGGTTTTAGTCTGACAAATGCCAAAGCTTTTTTGTTTTATTTTTAAAGCCCAAACAAACCCTTTGAGATCCTTGACTGGGTASATAATAGCATGAAATAGCCCATTCCTTTCATTCTGCTCCCTAAAAATGAAATTCTTTATGCATTTAAAGTGGGAGTTGAGGCAAAACCAGCGTTTAGCTCTGCTGACCTATATTTGTGGAAAGAGCTTTGCAAACTTTGCAAGAAAATACTGTATACTCCGATAAAACACACGCTAAAAACGCTTTGGGCTGCTTCATCATCTTAATGAAGAATTAAGGATGTTTAAGCCCTTGCCAGGCAGATTCAGGCTGCTCGTGTGGTTCAGAGCTGGGATGTTGCATCTTGTGGTTAACAGCCACGAAGCATCAGAGAGGATGGGCAGCAAAGCCCAAGCCCTGCCCTCCCCATGGCAGGGGCTTGGGGTAAGCAAGGGGCCGTTGTGTTGGACCCGTCCCTGATTTCAAGGTTTGAGGTGCCTTTTCTTTAAATTCAATCATTCTTCATCGTGTCTAAGATAATGGCGATCATGCTGCTCATTGCGTAACTGTGGCACAGATGTTATTTTTTGTAGCAGTGCCTGATATATTTAAAAAGAGCAAGGGAGGAAAAGAATTTATGCTCTGCAGAGCTGAGTGCGTGGAGCCCATTAGTTTTAGAGGAAGTGTGAAGGGTTCCTTACAGCTGGAACTAGCCCATCTCTGGAAGGCTGATCTGCAGCATGGAGCTCTTGGGTAAAGAATTAGTGGAGTGTTGTYTGGAGTTTGTGTTGTATACGTTCTTGGGGACCTCACATCAGAACTCTAATAAAGTATTAGCATGCTTAAAGCTCAAGCAGATGCTCCAGTATTCTGTACAACCGAGAGGTAGTCTGAAAGTGGATTTTGTACGATAAGATGTTGTCCAAAGTTAAGTTTCACAGGAGAATCAGAAATAGTGCTGAGGGTTAAAAGAAACTAGAGGTGCAATCCATCACTTAGCATGGATAGCACTGAATATTTAAGTATTATYGCAACTGAAAACAGAGCTCTCAAAGCAGCCTTGTGAAGGTTTCACTGAGGAAATATAACTAGAATTATTTGGGGTTTCAATGGTAGAAAACATTGTATGCAGCCCTGCAGTTTCTTGCTGAAAATAGTCTTCTCCTTTTGGCATTCCTAATAATATCAAAAGTGTTAAAATGTTCTTAMTGCAAAATAGGTAAAGATGAAAGTGGTAAATAGTGTATTTATATGTAATATAATTGAATTGGATTGGTGGCGTCTGCAAGAGTTTGTTTTACAAACACCACATGAGCAATGCAACTCACTTGTCCCTATGATACAGAGCAGCAAACTGGTTCAAAGAGAGGTGAATGAGCTGCTAGGTGGGTGGGCAGGAGATGGACCCCAAATCCCGTTCTCATCCCGTGCGTGCCGGTGTCCGTGTGTGCCAGTRCCTACACGTGTGTGTCGGGTAAGGGGGTAACTGTGTGCAGGGAGAAGGGGGAATAACAGCCACTTTCATTAAGCATCCTTTTGAACTCCTGATCCATTAAAGATGATGTGAATCATTTATTTAGAAATACTTAGAGAAAGAACAAGTGAACAGTTATGAAACCAAACAAAAGAAAACCTGAAAATATTTTGGATTTGTTTCTGCCTGGAGCAGAATATTTTGAGTTTTGCTTTTGGGCTCCCGTTTGCCTTTCCTTCTCCCCTGCTAGATTATCTACTAGAGGAAATAATAAATTAAGCAAAATAAACGTTAAATTATAGTCGTAGCGGGCTGGAGCTGCAGTGTGATTGCCGGTTTACACTTCATCTCGGGTATAAATTTTATCCAAGTCCTTGGGCCTGATGTTTCCTTCAGTCAGAAAGCCGGGGCAGTGACTTTGGGCTCGACTCCCCCGGCCAGGCTTTAATGGCCTTTTGTTATTACAGCCCTGCTGGAGCTGGGTGTCGATACCGTGATCTTTGATATGATTGAGGGCATCTTATCTACCTGCCTCACGCTATTAAAAGCAAGGTTTCTTTTGCTAGTAGTTGCACAAAATCCCTTAAGGATGTTGCAAGATCCTCCCTTTCTTGTGTCCAGTGAAATCCGTGTAACGTTTTGTAGGGGAGATACCACTCTGAAAAGGTACTCTTTTGGCTAAAAGGAAATAAATGAAAAATACTTGTCTAAAATAGAAGGTTCATGCTGATGCAAGCTGTGTTTACTTTTGGAAATTCAGTTTATTAAACTCAAGGCTGCAGAACTCCAGGGATCAGTGATGCTGTCTGCACATCACCTTGTGCACTGCACAAGCAGTTTTTCAAAATTACTTTTTTAATTAAAAGTTGTATCAGTTTAATGTGAGTTAAAGGAAAGTTCATGGGCTTAGTGTTGTCTGAAACCACGCTGCGGATTTGGAAAAACCTTCTTCTGCCKTTATAAGCTTATCCAAAATAGCAAATATGCAGGTGAGGAGGAGAGGGGAAGCTCCTGTGCTGGGTGTCTGAGGAATCACAGGGTAAAGGTATTTATTGATTATCAGTCAAACTCTGCTTCCGTTATTCTCGGAAAYAGCTCTGCTGAGCTGAATAGGAATATGAACATAAGGAAAACGAGAGGGACTTGAGGTACAGCCGAGGAAAGTCAATACCCAACTTATTTAAATGTCAGCTGCCTGCAAGAGCTCTGCTCAAAAGCTGTACGGAGAGATTARGTCTAAGACATAATGCATGGATGTGTAAGGAAGGGAGCAAGATTGCTGAGCAAGTCAGGTGCTGTAGGGAGTGCGTGCGAGCAGAATATATTAAGGAGGAGGAAGGCACGAAGAAACTGCTGACTGAAAATTACATCTGACAATTAGTTTTGAGCAATTAATTGGAGGAGCACGTGGCTTTTGGACTTGGGAAGACTGTGATCGTAGTTGGTGGGCGATGCGATCCGCTTTAACAGCGTTATTCATCAGAGCCCAGTTGGTTGACAAGGACAAGTAACACTCATTACAAATCTGTTTACTACTTCATCTGCATTGTTTGCTTTACTTTTGGAATGTATATGGAGGGGGTCTGGTTAAGGATCGGGCTTGGAATTTGAAGTACCCTGGCTGAATAAAGCCGAGAGGCCAAAGTTATAATTGTGTGGCATTTGGGAGCTTAAGTGGATTGGTCTTCGAGGAGAACTTGATCCAGAAAATGACTACTTGATCAACTGTTTTGTAGACTAATGAGCCTTATTCTGAATTTCATTTATTTCATTTTCATTTTGAAAAGTTATCCGTTAACTGTGCTTTCTTATGAGAAGTAGCTGTGCTACAGTTGTGCCAAAAATAAAATTAGGCTGAGCACTCTTGTAAAGAAAACATTACAAACCCCAGTTAGTGCCTCCAAAATTTAAGCTGGAAATGGGTGATGTGTCGACATTGGTGGGAGATGAAGCCCTGAGTCTGAGACCCTGCGTGTCGACCCATGCAGTGCGGCGGGTGGCTGCCAAGGAGAGCTGTGAAGCGTTGAGAAACCTCCTGTCCACTCTGCGGGTTGGGAAACTCTATCACGGAGGTGAATGAAGGTCTCATCTTAGTTTCTCAGGCCTGTGGGGCTGCCTAACAGCAGTGCTGTGTCCAGGTCATGAAGCCTTCAGCATTAGGAAGACCTCAGTGGAGAGAGGGAGTTGCGGAGCATCCTGCAGCTCTGCAGCCCATTGCAGCTCACTTGGGTTTTTCCTTTCCTCTGTTGGGCGCTCACCTAGGTTTGAATGGAGCTCACTGTCTTGTCTTAAGGAACTCAAGAGGTTTGTCCATCTGACAGCTGAYAGACCGAACAACCCTGTACAAGATTGTAGCTGCAGCTTGGCTTCTCTGGAGCGATGGAATTTCTGGTGTCAGTCTGAAAGCTGTGTCTTGAACCGAGTGCTTGCCCAAGGCTGCAGAACCATGACCAYTGGGACAAAGGATAACTGCAAAACTTAAGGCTCCGGTCTGAATGCGAGGGATGTTTCTTGGCCTTTGCCATCTAGCATAAACACCCAGGAACGTATATACTTATATTTGTATMATTGTCATTGTACGTTATGGTCTTGTGCTACATGGAATGCAAACATGTATTTATTAAAAACCATCGTGCTTCTTCTCTTTCTCAGGGAGGGTGAGAGAACAAGTAGCTTTCGACAAGATTTGTCATGCCTAGTAATCTGCTGCAAGGTCCTCTGAGTGGGCAATATAAGAACCCCTTTATACTAGAAAACAGTTTATTGTCCAGAAGATGACTAAGCAGACTAAGCTGGCAAGCCAGATGTTGTGATGGGATAGAAGATGCACCTGAACTTATGCTCCAAAGCAGTAATCATAAGTTACTGTCTCCTCCATTGATTCTAGGCTGCAGTCTCCAAAGTGCATTAGGGTGGTAGAACAGGTGACAAGAGGTTAAAGCAGTTGGTGGCTTTCTASGTTTTGATGGGGAGCTCTTCATGGTGGCTTACGCTAGCAGATGAAGGGAAGAAGGTTGCTGAAAGTTGGTGTTTTTGGTGGTGCATGTAGAACTTCTCATATTGACTGCAGAATACTGAGGAGGAAGCAAGAGGGATAAATGCAAGAGGTCTTTGAGAATAGGTTTGCATTTAAAATGCAAAGGAAATATCACTTAATGGTCTGCGCACAGGAGCCAGGAAAATTCWGTGCTAGCACTGACACCAACTCCTCTGTTGGCCACAGGACAGCAACACAATTTTTCTGCCCTGCTGACCTGACTTGTTTAATGGACCTATTAATATGACTGTGTTTGCTTCCCAGGAGTGTTAGGAAAAGTCTGCAAAGGATGTTGAAACAGAAAAGTTTCTAAGTGCTGAATATTATTGTAACTATTGCTTTGAAAACTTTTCTATTTCTTCTAACAAAAAGTATTTCTGATCTGTTAGTATCACCTCTTTTGTATTATTCCTGTGGCATCTCTTTTACTCTTTCAGTATAGAGACTTTTAATAAATCACTGTATTTTATCCTCTATTGGAAACTCAAATTTTGAGTATGTGTGTTGTTACAACAAAATGTGAACAGGAGGCAAAAATCTTGTGCTGATGAAACTTCAGGGGTTGTGACTTGCCCCACAGAGCAAAGTCTGTGGATCTCAGAGCCGTGTGGGTGATGATGCTCCCTGAAGTCAACTTAAAGACAGCGCTTGGAATGGAGCCTTTCTTGCAGATCTTACTATGCTGGCTGCATCTTTTTGAGGAAGTTGAGAAGGAAACAGGCTAATGGAAGTGTAGGAAGGATAGACTTTGAGATGGAGCGTGAAATCTCGAGATAAGGAATACTACCCTTATCTTCATTCCCTGAGATAGGGATGGTAACCGCTGTTCCTGAGGGATGAATGTCTTTGAGACTTTAGTGGAAGCCTTTAGGAGCAGGCAACTGCTCGTAGCTCTTCTCTAGAGCAAGTCCCACACAGTTTGCATCAGATATTCTAAATGCTGAAAAAAAAAAAAAAAAAAACCTTTGGAAGTTTTGTCCATGAAGATTTCTGTCCTTCTTTATGGCATTCAGTAATTAAAAGGTTCATGATACTCCGTAGAAGATTTCTCTTCCAGCAAAAGGTGGAGAGATCTTTCTGTCGATTACTGTTGGCCAGGATTGATTTCCTGTCAAGATGTGACTTATTTTAGCAGTTCCTTCAAAAAGCATCTGGGGAGCCAGTTGAACCTAAGCTAAGAGGCACTAGAGTTGGGAAGAACGCATCCTGTAGCATTTAAACTAGACGTTTCTTGGAGGACATCCTTCTGCGTGTTGATCTAGGTCGACTGTAGGTGGTATTAAAATCCTCAAGTGTGACTGAAAGTTGGATTAAAATTGAAGGGAGAGATCAAGGGGAAGAAAATAGGGAGGAGTGACGAATTTATTCCAGCTGGGCACAAAAATACCATGTCCTCTCCTTTCCTCACCTAAAATGCCTATAAACGTTGCTTTCCCTGGTGAACGTGCTCTTCCCCCCTTCTCTTCTTGTCCATAAAGGTTATCTTGCTTCTGGTATCTGAATTCACACCGAGAATAGGATGAATTAGGGCAGGTTTGGCTTCTGATAGCTCTCTCTCAATTCTGCCACGTAATGGAGATGAGCAGTACTTGCATAATAATGCTATGTTAATAGATTTAATAAGCCAGAAAAAGTGGGAAGAGGTTCTGAATTACCTGAAAAGATTACACGGAACTAAAGAAGTTTACAGGAAGCTCATCTCTCTGAAGGAGATTCAGATGGTAGACRCAAAGCGCCTGCATGCTTGTAGAAGAGAAAATGCAATTGGCTGTCCTAATCAGAATGAATTTCCCATTAAAAATAAATTTTTATGTGCCGTTGGATTGTGCTGGTTTTATGTGGGCTTCTAGTTAAACTCTTGTAAAAATAAAAACACCACAGACCAGATTTTGTTGTTGTTGTTTTTATTTTTTTAGTGTTCAGATGTGGACATGTACCAGTGTGGAGGATTACAACTCTGCGTGTGCCCACTGAAAACAATCAGTTCATTAATGCTGTTTTGTTAGACCTTGCCCTCCTCTCGCCGCGGCGATAAGGGACCTTAATTAGATCCCAGAACAAATGCCGGAGAGTTTAACAAAAGGGAAAAACACGGGGAGGGGGTGGAGAAATACGGCGATATTGTTAGCGGCTCTATGCAGAGAGCCGCAGCCTGCCGAGGAGAGGCTGTGGTTTATGGAAAACGTTGGTTTTCCTTGCCCAGAACGGAGCGTGTGCTCTGGGCGCCGCAAGCATCTGTGGGCAGCGCAGGGAACTGGTACYGGCAGCGTGATCGGTGCCAGCTCTGCCGCCTGGTGTGGGCACCTGTCAATCCGCCAGGCAGACTGCGGGAGCACAGCGAGAGTCACGAATTCAAAATATAGGCTTGAATGTATTCTGGGGGCTGGTGGTGTCCCCGCATGGGAAGAGGCCCCATTGATGGGTTGATTCGCGTGTCCCGCCGCGCTAAGGAGGATGCGGGCGCTGGGAAGGGTGGAAGGGGACGAGGATTGGGAGATTTTTGTGAGCACAATCAGCAGAGGAAGTATAAGGGAAAGAGGGAAATTACGATGCTAAATAGTGAAAAGGGAGGTTAGCAAATAGTATTAGCTAAAAGAAAAGACCCTTTTCTATGAGAAGCAAATCTCCATGTGGATTCTATAAAAGCAAGCACATAGAAGCATAAGCTTATGTATTATTGCATATACACAAGCTTAAATATATTTATAAAAAATAGAAAGTTGCCATTTCTAGTAAGAAAAGCTAGGTTCTTCTCTTTGTTTCCTGACTATTGGGTATTCAGGGTGCACCTTCAAAATTGTCTCCAGTCGTGAGAGGCAGAATATTAACTACAGGTTAGATGTTCAGCTTTTTATTAGCCATATTTGCAGCTTGAAATTTGAAGACTCTGGCTATCAGCTCCCCTGCCTTTGTCTGTGATCGTATATCTCCATACTGCCTCTATAATTATAGTTTGTAATTACTCATCATTTGGCTTTTCAGTAAGATAAATAATCTTATCTCCTTGAGTGTCTCATAGGAAGTGCACTTTCAAGGTCTTAAGACATTGTTGATATTGTTCTCTGAGCAAGTAATTTATTAAATTTGCTTTTCTGGATTTCCACGTCAGCTTGTCTGTATCTCAACATACATATCTTGGAGCACAGAGGAAGCAGTTTCAGGTAAAATTTGTTGCATTTACAAGAAGTTGATGCATGGAAGGAAAAATATTGTCAACTGCAAGGACTATAAAGAATTGTGTGTCTGTATGGCAAATATTTTWAAAAAATCCAATAAAGAGCACGTGTAGTTCCCTTATTTTTTAAAATGTGCCATCAGTTGTCTTCTAGAAAACACATATTAAGCTGCCAAGATACCAATATATCAAGAAGCCAGATCACTGTGGACCTCTAGGTCTGTTTTCTTATTAACCTATTCATAGCATCTACTAAAACAGTAATATCAAAGCCAACTATGGTCTTTCAGTGAATACAGCAGTGTCAGCCAGCCTTGATTATGTGAAGGTGGCCTTCGCATAATGTATATAATCTTTATGTACATTGAACTGAATGTATTTTGGTGAAGCAAGAGGAGCTGGACTTGGTGTTATTTGTGATACAAAGAGAACATTTGACTGGGTTGGGCAATGCTGTTTAATGGCTTCTCCTGAAATTATTGGCATGAGGGGAAAAAAATTATTTTATCATAGAATTTTATTTGCAGGAACCAGGATAGTTATGTAAAACAAAGATTTCTCTGCATTTGGTTGGTTTTTAACTGGACTTTGGTAATCAAGAAGAAAAGTTCAGCCCTTCCCGCTGGTTCTTATGCCCTGCGAGGTCTGAGTTGAGCAGTCCTGCAGTAGCTTCACTTCAACAAGGGTGGCTTTGTCCCTCCTGCAGTGTATGCAGGAAGGAGCAGCTCTTTCAGGTTGGCTGGGTAGATGGTATCTTATGTATGGACATACACATTAGGAAAGAAAAAAAATGTTCTTTCCTTTCRCTGTTTCTCTATTTTTCCAAAAAACATGCTCAGGATTTTTGTTTAAGTTTAGCAAAACCTCCCATGCAATTGCCTTTCACGATCTTGGAGAACAAATATGGAGACCATGGAGGCCTTGGACATCCGTGGAGGCCTATGCAATTATAGTTTCTATTTTTCAATAATGGAAAAAGAAGCTTCCTATTGGAATTACAAAGGAAAATGAACTTGTTTGGTTTGAATCTTCCCTTATTCCTTCATATGTTGAACATAAGCAATACATGCTTAAACACCAGTCTTAATTATGACAACAAGTAGAGATATATGGGCTCTCAATGGAAAGGGATTATAGTTAAATATGTATAAGATGGTTATAGTTTAAATACCTTAATAAATTAAGGTAAAAGGTAAATGAAGGGGTGGGGACTTGGTGTTTCAAAGGGATGGCCTGCAGGAACGGGGACGTGTCCGCAGCAGTACCACTGCCTGCCCACTTGATGGGAGTTCAATATAAATTGTTGACTAGAGCTCTCTTCTCCCAGGGTCTTGGTCCATAGAATTGTTGTCAAATAAACGTTACTGCAGAAATAAAATAAATAAATAAATCCCCACATTTCACTCGGTATCACTTGAGATTATAGGATTAKCAGTAGTAAATATCATTAAAAATAACAGTGCTTGGGAAGATGTTGACAGGAACAGAGACTAGCCGAGTCCTCTCATCTTAACAAGTCTAGGTTCCTCTTGAACTTAATGGAGATGCTCAGTGGGCTCTGGTGGAGAGTGGAGCAACGGAGGAAAACAGAACAGCRGGTACTGAAGTGGCCTTTATTGTTTTTAAAGCTCTGTGGATTCCCTTTGTACAGCATGTGGTGACCATCTTGTAGTTCTGGGGAAAAAGGCAGGCGTAGAACAAGCAAATTATGTAATTTCAGTGTAAATTGGAGTTAGTTCTGCTTTGTATTTTGAAAGGAGTGAAGTAGATGGTTTTCTCTACATCCAGCTGTACATTTTAAGTTATTAATATTGGTGCTTTGCAAAGTCTTAATTTTTTTTTTTTTTTTCAAATTCAAGTCTTTAATAAATAAAAAGCAGGTGCAGTGTCAAAGAAAGGAATACAGGATGAGCAGACCTTGGAAATATCAATTATTAATGTGATTTGGGTACAGTGCACACTTACAGGAGGGACTTTAGCAGTTGATGGGAGAAGCTTCCCTGCATATGGCCATTGTTCTTGGAAGGGATCTCTTCCTTCATGACTTCTGTCRTTCCACAAAATGCCTAGCTGGATTCCTCTGGAATTCGGCCTCTTGAGCTGGACAGTCCCATGGGCTCCCCGGCTTTCACTGGTGACCAAGTGTATGACCAAGAGTTAAGAATTCAGTGACTGACTTCACTCCAAGTTGCTTTTGGATTCCTGGCAGGTTCCCATGAGGATGGGAAGTGCCCGTGCAAGGTGTTTAATCAAGTGAGCTCTAAGATATACTTTAGTCTTAAAACATGATGTTGTTAAATATTTTTTTTAAAAGAAGCCTTTTCTTCCCTGTGGCTTGAAGTGTTTTGTAACTATGAGTTTAATATTTGACTTCTAATGACTCAATATCTCGTGGGAAAGTTTTTAAAAATAAGTCTAGTATCTCAAGCTCAGTTTTGGAGTTAAAACTCAACCCTTTGCTGATTCCCAGCAGTGGATGTTTTCTCCATTTGAGGCAACTACAGAGAGCAAAATGAGAGGTTGTGAAGTGCGAAGTGCTCTCATCCCCATGAGAGCTGCTCGCCGTTCCCGTCCTCGGCGCGCGTTGGAGCGGTACCGGTGTATCCCRGATATCCTTAACTAGATGAGTTAACTGTGGAAAACCCTCTTTTTTGTGTGGGCTCGTTTCCACCCAACTCAATAGATAATTATGAATGTTAGCTCCTGCCTGAGAGCTGTATGAAACTGTATGTCAATAGTATGTTGTGTGACCACCATAAGGACGTAGCTTGTAGAACCCGGGCGAGTCGGTCTTGGAGAGCCCTGTGTGAGCCAGTGCCCTTGTGCAGCTCCGTGTTAGCTTCCCCGCAGTGCTCTTTGCTCTGCTTTGTGTAAAAATACGGGATTTGGAGGATAACAGGATGAGAATGACCATTATTTCCAGGCTTAAAGCAGATGTCAGTCATCTTTTCCGTAGGCAGTTGGCTTTGCATACAAATGTTGTGCTCGTTAGATATTTTGATGAGGGTCGTTCCCCCTCGCTTTTACTTGCGGCAACAAGTGCAGCTCTTCCATGGAAGCCATGCGAGATGCGTTGGCTGGRGGTTACCTGTTACCTGTGGCACGAGAACAGTCTATTCTTGTAGAGCYGCTGTCAAAGCGGGGCGACTACAGCCGTCCTGGGTGGGAACCCGGTGACGTGCCTGTAAAAGCAATGTAGTAACAGCACGGCTGCAGCAGTGCGAATGTGACACAGAAAGTCCTTGGTGGCCTGGCATCTGCTTTTACAGAGTTCTCCTCTGCTGACTGCTGAAGCCCCACGTTAAGAAGTGATACTCTAATTAAGGATTAAGTGGGCTGAGCAGTGTGTTTGCAGTGAGCCTATTCGCGATCCTGATTCAAGAACTCAGGTGCATTCTCTTGAGAGAATCTCGAGGGGTATCTTAAGTRTGTCCAAGAACACGACGGTAAGGGAAAGAATCCAGGGCCCATGGCAACGCTCTACAGCTCATTTAATACTGGATCAGCAGTTTTAATCAAGAGGCAAAAGTCACTTGCCAGTTGTATGTGTTTGACGCAGATGGTTGGGGTGTCAAGGTACGAGCTGGGGCTCTGGGTCAGATGGAAGCTCATGCTTAGTGCTTGTTGTGGGAGGGTTGTGGTGAACAGGAGGAATGACCATTCCGGGAGGGGAAGGGATGTCCAGCAGAGAAAGTTCTGGGTGATGCTCTGGGTTATTGCTGCAGGTGGATGGGCACCTGCTCTGCAATGGTCCCTGCAGGAGAAGGGCTGCAGTCCTTGCCATAGAGCTCTGGCAGGGCTGTTTTAGTGCCCGCAATGGCCTTTTGGAGCCTGTCACGTTGACGTACCCTAGAGCCCCTCGTATGGCTCCTTCGTATACGATTACCCCAAGTTTGTTGTTGGTCTGAAGCCAATATGTGGTCAAATCTGCAAGTGCACACAAAAAAACTCACTTAGCAGGCCAAAAGTGATGGTATAAAAGGAAGGAGGAGGGAACTGGCAAGATAGAGGCTTCTGTAAAAGCTTGACTGTGGATGATTTATAAGCAGATGTTTGGAGTGTAAATTTTTCTTCACGTTCTCTGGGACGTTTCTTGTCTCTTCCTTCTCCCTTAATGACAACATAACAGCACAGCTTCCGAGGCTGCTGGGAACAAGCTCTACGTGCTTTGCTTCATAAAGATCAACACAGACACCTCAAATATCTGTGTATCTGCCTACAGGTGCTACTTGCTCTCGATGCCCTTCATTTTTAGCCAAATCTATTGCAAACATGAGGGCAATYGCCCTTGCTGTGGCTGGTGGCCCGCTGCTGTGGCCATGGCGAGGTACTAGCGACCTTCTTGAAGGCAGGAATCTTTCCATCCCTTTTTCCTAGAAGGTAAAGCTGAGGGAGGGAATTTGGTGGTCCAGGTTTTTTAGAGGTGCTGTAGGCTCTCAGCTCCCAAGGATGCCCGGCTGAGGGTGATGGGAGTTGTTCAGAGGTTGGTTATTTTGGTAAAAACTCATGGGTTCATGTTGAATCGGACAGTTCAGCTACGTTTGGTAGCTGCTTGGAGATTAACCTGTTCCTTGGGCTGGGTCCTAGTGACTGTTGATTCATGAATTAGTTTGGAGTCAGTTTAAGTTCATTTCACAGTACTGCCCACGATCTAAGAAAACTTGAAGCAGTGGTGGCTAAAAAAGCCCCTGAAAACTGGTTTGGCCAGTCCGTTTACTTCTGTATCTACACTTAGAACTTCCTTAAACCTTTCCACAGTTACCTGACAACCCTCTGAGCTGCACAGAATAAGTCTAGCTAATAGTGCCAGTTCCTACCTCAGCTCTCTTGGTCCCACAGTGGTTCCTGTTGCAGGCTTGGGGAGGATGAGGAAGAAGAGGATGCTGCTTTTGGCAGCTTGGATGCAGTAGAGAGATTGACCTAAGCCCAGACCTACTGGCTAGGTTGGACTCGGGTTTCTGCCTTCGTCCTAAACACCCCGTCAGAGGTTTAGCAATGTAGACTTCTCCTTGCGCTGTGTCCTAGAGCCGTATAGCGTTGCCGTAAAATACCAAATGACTTGTGACACTTGCCATTTCTTTCTATGTGTACGACCTCTGGAATAACTCCAAAGCTCTGGGAAAGAAGGAGATTTTCAGCCRTGGCCGGGGGCTAAGGGTGCAAATACAATTGAGCATCGTTGGGATTTATGMTGCTAAGTTGCTGCAAGTGCTTTTCAAAGTCACATCCAAAATGRATCATTAAAAACAAGAAATGCTTTTAATGTTTCAAAGCAGATATGTGACATTAATGAACAATGAATCGTAAAGTGATTTAAAATATTATTCTTGTGGAAGAATTGTTAAATACATAATTATTGCAAACAGCTGAATTTTGGAGCGCTTTCTTGTCAGGAGTGTGGTTTGGTGTGTTGATAGTCATCCAGCACTGGAGGAAAACTGAAGGACTGAGTTTTCAGGGCAGAACTCCTTTACTCCATTGTTAATCAAGAATAAATTTCTATATATTCCTACTGAGACGAGAAAATATCCCCAGTTTCCAAGAAATGTTCTAGTACACTGATTGTTAGATGTAAATGAGACCCTGTCATTAAAATCCATAGATTCACAGCACTAAATGACAAACTGCTTTTACCACATTGCTTAATGCACCAGTCTTTTATTTTAATATCTCAGAGGTTTGTTATTGCTCTGAAGTGTCGCTGAAGTTTTTCCTTTGTTTCAGCTGCTGCCTTTCTGGTGTCTCCAGTGAAAGCCACTTTTCCAGTGACCACAGAGCCTCCTGAAAGGAGAGACTGGCTGTCCCTGTGCAAAGAAACTCGTCATATTTGCCTTGCTTTGCATAGTAGCTCAGCAGTTCTTATTTATTTATTTAAAGAACCCTTGTATTCTAAAAATTGCCCATTTTTGTCCTCCTTCCCTATCAGGACCTGATTGCATTTTAACACTGTATACCTATTAATTAGATTTTCATTTCTGAAGTCTTTTTCTAAAGAGAAGCTCGTCCCTTTGGGAATTATCTTCCACGTTTTGCCGGTGTCTGAACTACTAGTTCAAGGAATCCCTCCATATTTATGGTGCGAGGCTCCCCCATTAGCAATTGTAGTTACATATTTAAACATATTTCACATAAGTAATTATGCTTTATGGCCTGTAGCCAAATTGACTAATTCTACTTCCTAGAAGCTCCAGGAAAAAAAAAAAAACATATTTAGAACTTGGCTAAAACTTCCCCGTAGCTACGTAATGAAGCCCCCCCCCCAAGGTCACACAGCTGCAGCTGCGCAAATAAAGGTACTTGAGCCGGAGCTGAAGCTGGGAACTTGGTGTCTGTTTTGTGCCCCACTCGCCTCCTTTTTGGATCGTGCACGGACGATTGCCAAAACTCAGGAGCGGTGGGAAGCCCTTTTCCCGGGGCTGTGCTTGCTGGGTGCTTGTTGTTGCGCCCTGCACGGTGCCCGTCCTTCCCAAAGCATTTGCCAGCGCTCGCAGCGACGCTTCGCACACGTGCAAGGTAGGAAGGAGATCTCTTTTTTCCTTTATTTTTTTGTGTGCGCTAGCTTAGGYTTAAAATGTGAAGCCATTAAACAGTCAAAGCAACACACATGCCTGCAGAGGTCAATTTAACTGGCATAGCAGCCCCAAAATACACCAAGGAGCTGTGTAGCAAAACCTAATCGGCTTTAGCTTGAGGGTTACCAGAGCCCACATCTTTCAGCATGTCGCTAGCAGTGCGTTTCTGCAGTTCAGCACTGTTTGTTTACTGCAATTGCAGCACAATATTTGTACCTGTTAAGGCTTGGAGTTTCTTCCTTAGCTCCCTCCTTATAAAGCAAGATTTTGTATCATTATTAAACTGCTCTCGGGGTGAAACATTGTGAATGTAATTCACGTTGGCGCGTGTTAGCAGCGAAGGAAGGGGGAAGGTTTAATGTCTGGTTTGCTTGTCTTGCATCAAGGATAACTTTGTAAAAGGAAGAGCTTTCAGCATTTGAAATTGCATAATGAAAAGGTTCTGGAAATAATTATAAAAATCAGGCTGAAATCACTTTGAGAATTTTTGAGCATTTTTTTTTTCCTTTTAATATATTTAAATTGGCAAGGGAGTGTAATGAAGACAGTCAGAAATAACCCCTGCCGCCCACACGGGGTATATATAGAGCTTGTATTTACTCTGCTGTGCAAGCATCTACTGCAAGATGGCACATGAAAATGTGAACAAAACAGCACATCCACGCTCCTGGATGCCGCAGTGCTGCTACACTCGGATARACAGTCGGCGTGGGGGGTGCCTGCTCTGTGTGTGTGTTATCCATACGTTCCATGCTCCGGCACCGAGTGTCCGCTGCCCCTGTGCGGGTGATGCGTGGCCGGCACCGGCTGTGCAGGGAGGCTCCCGCATCCCGGGGGTTGTCTCCAGGAGTAGCTCCAAGCGGCCGGTTTGCTCGGAATGCCCCAGCCTCCGAACTGTCCATGTTTCCCACTGGGATATGTGTGTGTGTGAGCACTTGGGATCRCCCTTTGGGAAGGGTTTGGAGCATCGTGTGCGTTTGCAGCTGGGGGTGACGCTCCGGTTGTGGCTCGCGTTTGGCACAGCACGGTCTTGATTCCAGTCCCCATTCCCATCATGTGGCACCCGTTCCCTCATCAACAGCACTATTTGTGTCCCCTCTTATTCTCTTGCAGGTTTAATCTTTTTCACTATAAAATTGTTTCCAGTCCTTGTAGTTATTTATATGACCTTCAATGTGTGAATTAATCTCCTAATTCATTCTGTACCGAGTATGTGGCAGGCTGAGGCATTAGCTTTAAGTGGCTCATCTCAAAAGAGAGGTTAACTCTAGAAACCTCACGCGTCACGTTTGTGAGGAAAAGACAAGGCCAGTTGCAAGCAACCAACCTCTTCCTTCCCTTCAGCTCCTTCACCTCAAAAAATGTCACATCGCCTATATTTGCGTACATTAATTTAGCATGAAAAGCAGTTTAAGCACCCTGAAATGAACGTTTTGACATTCAAGTGGATGTTTGCTTTCACATTTTACATATTTTTGAATACCTCTGTGAGAAATGCCTTGCGGAAGTTTTGTAACTGAGGTTGGCTAAAAATGGTGTGAATGGCCCCAAGACTGTTTCTCAGGTAAGGATTTCAGAATGGGCCTCCAGGTGCATTGGCTGAGAGCTAGAGACTGAATCTGGAGGTGCTTGCTCCCTTCTTTTGGGATATTAGAGAAGTATTTGCTTTTTCTTTTTCTGGAGATCCAAACATTCAGCCCTCTGGACAAAAAGAACTAAAAACTTATCTATTGCACGAGGAGTTTTTTGGGTGCAATTGTGTGGCTTCCATTCAATGAGTTCCTGTTGGAATTAGGAGGAGCGTTCCTTAAAAGTGAAGGTATGGTAGAGAGGGGGAAAAAGAAAATATGTGGCTAGTTGCTGGCAGCAGCTACTGTTTGCAAAGGGATGTCATCACCTTCACAATTTGTTGTTTGTAGGAATGCTTTTTTACCTCCCAGTGTTGCAAGTAGCATTTAAAATAAGCAATACTGAGAAAAGATCATCAGGGATCTTGTATTTTTCCAGGCATTTTTTTTTTTTCAAAGATATTTTTATAAATAAATTCAAGCAGTTTTTCCTGTTTTGTTTAGATTGTTCAAGTCGCTACAACAGAGAACAAAAATTTCATCTTGGAATAAGTGTTATTCGTGCATCCCAAGGGGGACGTTSGGATATAGCGGTATGTAAATTGAATCCAAACCCACTAAATTACAGGAGATTTAGAAACAGGATTTGCCTTTTATTTTATAACCTCGTCCAYATGCTGCCGTGCCATATAAAAAGTAAAATTAAACGATGGTGTTTGCCGGGTTTTCCATCCACATGGAAGCGTTGCTGTGAAAGCTCTTGCGGGAGCGGGTCCATAAGCGCGATGCTCCGGCGCGCTCGTGTTCRCTCCTCCTGCTTCAGGACACGCTCCCGGATCCTGGAGGATCCAGGGATCCCGGATCCCTGGACCCRCTCCATCGCGGAGCTCCTGCTGGTGTCCGCTGGACTCTGCTCTCCCGAAGCGCCGCGGGGAGAGTYGCCGAGCAAGGTGTGGGATTCCGCGCCGCTCCGTGTTGTTAYGAGCGTTTGCAGAACATATGGTGTGCAAGAAGCACCCGGCTCGCCCGAGAGCCCGGCAYGTTCGCGGCATAGCAGGGTGAGTTACTTTTAGAGCGTCTCTTAACTCTTCGCTTGCTGAATTTCCATCCCTTCGCATCGCGGGGAAACATATGGTTTGTGGTCTCCCCCACCCCATGGTGCTGGGGATGGTATTTCTTTCTTTAGTTATTTATTAAGAGTAGGACAGAAAATGCTCGATACCAGCTCTAATCATTGGTCATGCAGCCCTTTGGGAATGACGTTATTTTAGCTTTTTGGTAAGGTTTTGCACACAAGAGCCTCCAATGTTGAATTATGTGCAGGCTGGACCCTGGCCTTTCTGCATGACTTGGGGGACTTTTGTTTCCCATCACTATTAGTGCTGCCTGTCTCGTTCTGAACAGTATTTTACAGGCTGAACTCTGCTATTACTCTACCTCTCCAATAAGGTTTCCCACTCCTTTTCTGGGTTTATTTCTTGGAGATACTGCGCTGATTATGAATATTTTATATTAAATTTGCATGTCCTCCTTACCATTGGACCATTGCAGTTAATAAATAAAAAGATAGAAAAAATAGTTGCTACAGTGGCTTCTTAGGCAGAGCGTAAACCTCAACTACTGATTTAAATGCAAGTCTTTTCAAGTTTACCTGTTTCTAAAAAAAAAATCACTGAGACATAGTTGATTACATGGAAATGGTGAGATTAAAGCCTGCTTTTATGAGCATAACGTGGCATAAAATCAACAGAACAAACAAGTTTTTTTTAAATGTTGATGTGCCTTGAAATGGTCAATGGATATATTTATTGAGCCGGTGATTTCTCCCCTACCCCCTCGACTTGCTTCTTGAGGTGTCTCCCAGGCTGCAGACACGTATGGGCTGAGCGATCAGCAACCGCCAGACACAGGCCCATTTAGTTTTTACACAYGCAACACAACCAGGGTATAATTAAAACTTTTCTGTTGTTTGTCTATTTGGGGAAGTAGTGTAAAATAGAGCCCAGCGTAGAGCCAAGGCCCTGACTTTTCAATAGTCCCTTTCAGTACAAGGTGAGCAAGGTGACCTACAGTGATGAAGGGCATCGTGTGTCACATCCATGGCGGGCCTAACACAGCAGTTAAAACTGTGGCTTAATTAATTTTACTTGTGACCTTCTTGACAAAAAGCATCTTGATCCAATTTTCAAATATTGAATAACCTCGTCTTTTTTCCCCTCCATCTTGTGTATTTTTGCAGATGTGTTTTGCTGGGCGTGGGTCTGCAGCGCGGCGGGTGCGCGGGGACCCTTGGCTCCCAGGGGGGCTCTTTGCCCGGGCTCCTTGACAGAGACTCTGCCGTGGGCATTAACTCCACGAGTAAAAACAGTTCTCCTTGCATCCCGTTAGCGTGCTGGGTTTTTCCCTTTTGAACTACTAAYGAAACAAGCAGGAAACAAGCAGGGAGAGGAGCTAGGTAGCTGGTTAGTGTGTTTGCAATGTTCTCCCTGCCCCGGCCCTCTTTCAAAGGAGCCTCAGCAGAGCTGGAGTCTGCGGCTCATTCTTAGGGATAAATTTACCAAGACTGAAATCCGCTTTCCTCTGGGGTGAATCAAAGCGGGGTTGCACCTTCACTTAGCACAGAAATTGAGGAGCGCATTCTCTGGATGAAATTGCGGGGCGCGTTGCCCGTGCGGAGCCGACCGCGCGTGGCCGGGGCCGCGGGACTCGCGCGCGCTCGGGGCTGCTGGCCGAGCACGTGGCCGCTCGTCTCTTCGACGCTTCTTGCTTCGAGGCTCCTAAACACCCCCAGCTGCTTCCCGTGGGTCTGCACCTTTAAAAACGATCCATTTTGTGCTTTCTGCATGATTGCTGTTTGCTGGAGGCGCTTCCCACTCGCCAAGGGCCGGCGACGCTCCTCTCCCGTTCCTCTGGTCCCTCTGTCATCCTCAGCATTCAGGTGATAATCTCCCAGACTTGCCTAATTTTCACTGACTAATAACGGTGATTAACCTTTTCTGTCTTGACATTAGAGAGAATAAATTAAGTGCATTGGTATCGTGCCTGCAATGGTAGAAGTTTTCCAACAAAAACAAAGCAAGGCCTAAAAGCACCGCGCCAATGGTATCTGCTGCCGTCACCTGTAAATGTGCACGGATTGGGAGCTGAGTTGGGAAGAGGGGAGTGCGAGCCCGACGTGTGTGCGCAGAAAGGAGCGAATTGAGTCCTCTGTTCGTGGCGTTGGCCCTCTTGCTGTTTTGAGATCCCCACCTCGATGCTTCTGGCCTGCGGAAGGACTGAATCCTGTGGGCTGGAAGCTGCTGGAGGGGCCGAGGAGGAGGAATGGAGGCTCCGTCACGAGGCAGATGGGGCCGGCAGAGCAGTGGCTGGTGTCTCGCTCCTTGCACCCACGCTGCTCCGGTCGCACCGGCCTCCCCCTTYCCGAGAGCCAGGGCGTTCCTCCCGAAACGCTGTTCCAAGGGATCAACCGGCATCTCGGCGCGCTCAGCGTCCGCGTTGCGGTGTCGCGCACAGCGACGTGTAGCCATCGGAAGCGGCACACGGGAACAGGACCTGTCCCCAGYAGGTGCACGCCGGCGTCTCGCGGCCCCTTTGTGTGTGTTCCCGTTTCCCGTCACGTTGTTGCTCCTCCTCGCGGATCTGTCCAGACGATAACACGCAGGCGGCTCAACGTGCGACAGGTATCGTTTGCTTAGCTTTAATTTGTCACGGTGCATCAGWGTGTCGGCAGTCACCTGATAGCTGCAGACCTGACTGTGGTTTCCTTCTCGGAGATATTGTTAATTAAATTTTTTATGAAGGAGCTGAGGCACACCAGCAGTGATCTCCTTTCAAGCAGAAATGTAGCAGGCAGTTCCCAAAGAGACCTCATCTGCTCTCTTCTCTATGAAAATCAATTAGTGTTATGAATGTGTGATAGCTCCTTAAAGAAATCTGTCGTGATGGAGAAGCCTTTACACCTTCRAGTAGTGAAGTGAAGGATGTCTCTCCTGCTCCTCCTTCCTCTTCCCTCTCCCTCTGTGGCTGCTGAGMATCCCTTGGGAAGTCCACTTGGATTCTCTTTCTGGGCAGATACTTCACGTTTTATTCTATTATTTTTCACAAAACCTAAGCCCATAGTTGTTTGGGTTATTAAGGATGATTTGCAGATKGAGAAATCCGTGCTCCAGTATCGACTATTTCAGCAGTATCCCCAGGTATGGGGCCTGCAGGACAAATTCTTGCATCTTTTGCTGGCTAAATAGCCCTGTCGTTTGGTGAGTGACCCGTGTGTGCTGCAGATGTGGCATCACGACGGGCTTGTTTTCTATTCAGATGCTTTTTTAATTCTCTCTCTCCCTGCAGTGTAAACACTATCTCCTTGTTGACTGTGTTTGCTTTATGAACTTCCTATCCAAATGCTGGTATTTTTTTTTTTGCCACCTCTTGTTTTTGCATCAGCAGAGCTACACACTGAACAAGAAGGAAAAGAAATCCCACTTAGATCTTAAAGTGCCTAATAGCTGTGTTCTGGTTAAAGACAAAAGATCATTTTCCCAGCATGATGGTGTTACTAGAGTAAGTGACTGCAACCAGTGAAAAAGGACAGTGTTTTAAAGTATATATTTTTGCCTAAGTCTTTATTTTCTGTTGTTGCTGATAAAATAGTTGACATCTCAAATAGGCTTTCAGGTGATTTTTCCTAAACAAAGTGCATTAAAAAAAAAAAAAAGAGCTTAATTTGTGAAATATAAAAATTGCTTTAGAAAATACCTCCTCCAAAAACCTGCAAATCAAAAAGTAGCAGTTTTCTTTTTTTTTTTACCTAGGACACTGGAATGTTGTGTGGCTTGTGCAGTCTTGTCACTTCTGTGCAGCGCGTCACGGAGATCACTTTCACCCCTGCAAAGCGTACGCTCGTGCGGGCACTGACCTTTAAAAACACGGTGTGTTTTCCTGCAATCCGGACGTAGGGAATTTGCTGCTTCGGCTTTCCCAAGTCCCGGTCTGGAGAGCCAAGGCCATTGTCCTGTTGCCCTTGCTCCCACCTTGCCGCCTCCAAGAGCAAGGCAGGAACCCTGCACTGAAGCCCCGAGGACGATGAGATCCCTGCATTGGCAACTCCTCTAGAAAGCGATGGAGACAGAAACCGTGTTTGAACGTTCATTTRAAGTAGGTGGGTCCATGGCAAGCATGCAGCCCCCAGGTACGTGGCAGCCTGCTCCTCTTGGAATAGTTGCTGTTTGGAGTTGTTTGGAGTTTTGGAGGTGCTTGCATGGTTTGAACATCGTGATGCAGGTTGGTGGGTCCTCATCCCTTCGTTGCAACCTCCTGCCTGCAGAAAAGGGATAAGGGTTTGTGCCTGGCTTAAAGGGGTATCATGAGGATGAATTGTTATCTGCAAAGTGTTTGGGAGCTCCTGAGCTGCATGGGACCTTTCTGCTCTCAAAACACACAGTTAGGAAAGTCACTCTGGATGTGTGTGTTGTGCCAGTTATTCAGCAAGGTCTTTAGGCATGTGCTTATATGGGTAGTGAACCAAGGGCAAGCTTGGGATGGGCCATGTTTCACACTCTGGGGAGACCCGTGCTTCTCTTGTGTTTTGAACAGTTCACATCAGTGCTGCACGAGGCACCAAAGGGCAAGTTTAAGTTTTATGTGCGTTAAAAGGGAAAAACCATGTGGCAGAAGTTAGTTCCTTAGGGAAGCTTTCAGGGGAAATCATCATTTTCCTGTAGTTACAAAAACCCTTCCTTTTTGGGTTTTATTCTGGAGCCCACATTGGGCCTGGGAGTCTCCTGGGGCCAGCGAAAGTTTCCTTAAAGAGCTGTAGCTGTCGGTGCCGGAGAGCGGGCGATGCTGTTGGAGAAGGGCAGCCGCGCGCGGCCGCTGGCGMCAGCGGGAGCGTTCGCGCTGCCCTGGGCAGCACCAAAGGGCGCCGACACTTCTCCTTTCCCATTCCTGTGCATGCTTGAAACATCTGCATCGAAGGCGAGGGTTAACGACCCGGTGGCCGTTGGAAGCAGGTTAGAATGATGCAGCTTTCCCAGCTTTCTCGGGAGCTCAGCGCCTGTGGAGAGCAGAAGCGCTCCGAGYGTCCCCGTCTCTCCGCTGCCGCGTCCGTGACGCCCGCGGCCGCTTGCGGGCTGCACCGCGCGGAGGGAAGGCCCTGTTGACCGGGCCAAGCGTGACGTTTAGGCTCACCTCACTCTCCTGATTCCCTTGAGATGTGTTTGCTTTGGTGTGGAGGAGGAAGACCAAACATGCAGGAAGTGCTGGGGCTCCGCGGGCTTTTTCCGCCTTAAAAAAGCAAGTGCAAAGCTGCCCTTGCCCAGAAGCCCTGTTTGCTGCTTGTGATTCCAGCCATCTTGTTTACGAAACCCCAGTACTTTAGTAACAAGCGYGGAAATTGGAGCCTGCCCTCCCGACACCGCGAATAGCGCTTAGTGCCAAACGAGACAGGGATTGACAAGACTTTTCCCATTTGTTTTGCATCACTTGCTGCTTCCCATCAAACCGGCATGCTCAAGGAGGCAGGAAAAGTCCTGCAGGAAAAGTACTGTGTGATCTCCTAAAGACTGAATAGGAGTGTGCGGGCCCGGGGGATGGCTCTGCATTACACAAGTGGTCTCTGCTCCGACGCTGTCAGATGTAGAGTCTTTAAAGTTGGACTTTTTTTTTTCCTGGAATCCTACAGGGCTTTAAGACCAAAATAAAAAAGCCTCTATCTCACGGAGCTCTGTGCTAGACAGCAGAAAGATGCTGTATTTTAGTAAGAAGCCGTTGCCTTTCTCGCCTGCCTCCTGGAGCCCGCTCATCCCGTGTTGGTGGAGCCGGGGGTCTCCTGGGCTCCTTGGCAAATAGAGCCTTGTTCCGTGGGAGCTGCTCGGCGCTCCGGGTCTCGCTCTGGGGAGCGCGCGGCCGTCTTCGCGAGGGCCGGGCAGGCCCGGCGAGCGGGGCCATGGAGTGGGAAGGGCGGCAGCGACGCGGGAGTCGCGTGGGGCCTTCCCTAAACAYGGGCAGGACGTGACAGTCTCAAGGCTTGGAAAGCTTGGGCTGTCTGGKTTAAAAGCAGGATTTCCAAGATTTGATAGTCCACAAAATAGGCAGTCTCCGAAATGAGCCCGCGCCAGCGTCTCAGACGAAGGAAGGGTCCCCGTGCCCCTGCCTCCCGCAGGGAGCTGCCTCCGGGGGCTCATCCTTCAGTGCATGCCAAGCACCTCGGCTGAGATGGGAACGGTTTGGCGAGTACTCATAAATCAGAGGAGCAGCGCCTTGCAGAGCTGGGCGGGTGCTTAGGAGAATGATTTAGGGAAGAGCTGCCKCCCGGTGCTGCTTCCGCCTGTTCCGGAGCAAGCAGGGGTTAATATGGAAGCAGAGCGCCCTGTTTAGGAATGGGGGAGAGGAGATGCAAATTACTGTGCATGCTAATTGTTCCTATTTGAAAATTCTTACTGTATTTTTCTGCAAACACTTCCATTAAGTAAGCATTAGGTGGCTGGCTAAACTGTTTGCAGAAAATCTCCGTGGTCTGTGCAGAGAGGCAGCGTTGCATAATGTGAACATGGAGTCTCCGCTGCCCCTGCAGCGCTCGCGCRGACCTCGGCTGCTCCCTCACCGCATGGGAACAGCTCTGCGAGAAAGGCGGGAGAAAATCCCGACCCGTGGGCGGGAAACCCATGCGTGTGGCAGGAATGCTTGGATTTCTGTTACTCTGGGAAATAAAACCCCTCGTTCTGTGAGAAGCTAGCGGGTGCTCTTAGCGGAGACCAGCCCTGCCAGCGGCTGCCYGGCAGCTTGGTAGGCAGCGCCGAGCTGCTTCCAGTAACGAGGGCCTCTCATTAGCGAGGATATTCCATTAATTGCAGCAAGCAAAGGGTCAGGCGCTGTGAAGGCCCAGACATGTCGGCTTTCAGGAGCAGATTCCTGGTTATGTAGGATGGGCAGCAAGGAAAATCCTCTTGCCTGTCCCCAAAAGCTGATTTTTTTAAATATATATCAGAGGTTGATGAGTCCCATGAAATATGCGGGGAGCTGCCCAGCCTCTCCCTGGCCCCCCTCCCTTCCCTTCTGCGTGCACTCAGGTGAAGCCGGTAATGAGACTGGAAAGTGCAGTAGATGTTTCGGTGTCATGCTTAAAACCCTTCGTCTGCATTGAGCCTTGGCAGCCGTGCTGAACGTACGAAAGGTGAGAGGGCAGCTGGCAAGGTTTGCAGTGAGAGGGAGGAACAAACCCCACCATGGACGGGCTCCCCACGTTGCAGGGCCCGACGTCGCCTTCAGCGCTCGCCGGGTCCCGCCTGGCGCCTGCCCCGCGCGCTGCGGGACGGGGATGGTGACGTTTCTGGGCATCTCCTGTTCAATTAGTGCCCAGACGTGGTGTGCTGCTTAGCCTAGGCTGTAAACAAATATTTTGTTTAAAGCAAGACTTTCACAATCAATAACTCCTTATTTGAWCCTTAGATTCTTTAATCTCCTTGCCGTAGACCTTTCTCAGTTTAAACACACACGAATTAGGTTGCAGGGACTGATGGCTCTGCCTGTATCTGTCCTTTTGTTTGTATTGACAGATAATCCCATTACTGCTCTCCTTAGTAGTTTGTTGGCTGTGACTGCTTTTATTACAGGTGTCTTGCTCTAAAACTCCTAAGCCTGTCTGAGCGCTGGATGGTGCTTTTGGTGCTGAACACCTCCCAGGCAATAGGCAAAACACTGATGAATATTCTGCACTTAAATTCTCTAAAAGAATAAGAAGAAGAGGGGAAAAAAAAAGGTATGTAGTTCAGTGCAAATACTTGCCTTGATACCTGAGGTTTTCAAGGCATTAAAAATGGTCTATGAGGTGGACTTAGCTAGTGGCAGTGCGTCCAGCTGATGAAGTGCAGCTTGTTGGGGGCACCAAGCGGTGCAGGCCGCAGCACAGCGGGGTGGAACGAGGCTCTGGACTGATGGCCTCTCTCTGCCCTCCTCGGCAAGGATGGGTTTTGGGCGAGTCACGCTAGCTYGCGCCCTCAGCTTTGCAATTTGTAGAAGGGGCCTAATGATACCGTGCCRGCGGCTGCCGCCTTGGCATTACTTTTCTCAATGAGCTGTGCCCGCGAGCGCGGCTCAYGCTGGGCCCTTCCGAGGCTGCCGCTCTTGATCTTGAGAAGCAGAACCTTTCGCTGTGAACAACCTCCACCCGTTCGGGAATTTGACATCGTGTTAGYGTGAGGAAAATAGGAGATAGTGCAGCCGGGAGCAGCGTCATCTCCCAGGAAACTGAGCCCTCCCGCTGCCGTTCCTGGGCCTTTCCCTGCCTCCTCTCTGGGCCCCCTCAGTATGAACCGTGCGTTGTTTCCAGCTTTTATTTTGGCCGTTGTGGAGTTAATTACACACATTGCACATGTGCAGACTGCGTGGAATCGGCTTTGAATCCTTCCTGCAAGGGGCTGGGTAGCAGGGAAGGCTGCACCCGGCAGCGAAACGTCCTCAAGCGGGAGCCYGTCCTGCCCGGCAGCGAAACGGGAGGGAGCTGCCCTGGGGCCGGATCCTTACGTGGGCTTAAATGAGCCCCCGCGCGTTGCTGGCTGTGCTGAAACGGATTTTGGAGATGTTTGGCCTCCTTCCTTGAGCGCAAGGCGTCCTTCCCTGGAGCTTTTCCCTGGTTGAAACAGCAGAGGTGCTGGAGGGAATCTGTGGGAAAAGCGGAAACGTGGGAAAACCCTAGTTTGGCTGGCGTGGCAGACACAGTGTCCCCGAGCGTGGCGGATCGCTGCGTTTGTCACCTCTGTCCCCCAGGACCTCTCAGGAGTTAAATCAGGACGAGTTGGTGCTGGGGGAGCGCACGGCAAAGCTGCTTGTTGGAGCGCACAGCAAAGCTCTCTGCTGCACCCAACTTTCTYGCCATGCTCACGGCCATGGAGTTTATTTCCTCTGGCCCAGATTAGTTTTATTCCGTGAATCAAAGCTGGTGCTGTGGAGAAGCAGGTTATGAGCTCTGTCCATTAGTTATTTGCTCCAGAATCCACTTTATAAAGGCAGAGAGTTCAGGGCAAGGGCCACAGCACAAGTAAGAATTTGGAGGTGTCTTTCAACACAAACTGGTGTAAAATGATCTTCCCACCCCCTTGCAGCCTCCTGAGAGCCTCTTGCCCCTCTGCCCTTGCTGTGGCCGCTCAGCACTGACCCTCCTTTTGGGGCCTGGGCTGCAGGGCAGGAATAAAACTGATTATCCCAATCAAAGGGAGAAAGCCACTTACAGTGGAAGTATAAAGTTACTTCATACCACATAAATAACTACCTAAGATCAAAACACTATTTTTTTTTTCATTTTTAAAGTAATTTCTTTATATTCAGAGCTACACAGTGTCATCTTGAACCTGTGAATTTCTTTTCCTTTTTTTCAATCTCCTTGACTGTTCCTGAGACATCAGCATGAAACCCACGTATCCGCCTGGAAGTTACGGACCTGCTGCGGTTTCATCCCAGGCTTTAACTAGTCTCTGCTTTTGACAGCTCTTATTACATAAAATTTCTCTGTTTTGTTGGAAAGTCATTTTCTCACTCCTGAAAAGCCATTATAAACATCAGAAGCTACTTGGAAAATCCCTTATACATTTTTTTCTATGGATTCAGGAAAATAAAATCAGGCTTTCTGCATAGAAGGTAGTCTTGCAGAGTAGTGTGCCTCATTTAATGGAAAGTTTCAGGGATACAGGCTTTGCAGGGGCTTTGCAGAGAACAAGGTGATGGCCATAGAGCTTGGCCTTTATGTCAGCAAGAGGTGTCACCTAAGGAAACGCAGCTAGTATTTCCTAGTGGAAGATAAGTGGCATTTTGCATTGCGTCCCTCCCAGCACATCTGTCGTGGTGTCACCGATACCATCTCTCAGCCTGTCGCAGGGATGATCCCCACGAGTTTTTGTGCGTTGCTTTTTGTTATGCACGGAGGAGATGGGATTTTTGTGGCAAGCCCGAGCCCGAGCAGCTGAAGATGGTGTTTTGGGTGGAAGAGAGCAGGTTGGCGCAGAGGGAGAGCGACGTGAGGCGTCTTTCTTCCTGAAGAACCACACCGCATGTTACGCGATTGGGTTTCTTGGCTCACGCATGAACCTGTATAAATGGCTTATCCGTCTTGTCGAGCAAGAGCTTGTTAACCAGGACCTGGGTATTGATTTAGTTAGGATTTACCTAACAGAAACAAGGAGCTTCAAACACAGCTGGGAAGGATTGTTTTAGAAGAAAGGATAGCAAGAAAAAACATCATGTTTCCRTGTTTCATCTTAGTCCCATTTCCAAGTGAGCTCCTGCACAGGCTCTTTGCAAAGTAGCGCCAGCAGTAGTTTGGAGATACGCACTAGAGTCTGCTTATCAGCCACACAATGATAATACAGCAAAATTTAGTATTCTTTGTGCTCACCCTGGGGCTATGCTTTTATTTTTTTCCTTTTTACCTAGTTAAATTTGGATAAACACCTAACGTAGCAGCGCGTTAGCCATCGGGGCTAGTTCACTAGCTGCTGAAATAGAAGTGCAAGCGGAGCAAGAACTGCGCCGTGCAGCGCCTCGGTGCTCCTGAGCTGAGGCAGCTCCCCTTTCCCCTAAACCGCGATGCACAAGACAGGCATAAGCTTCATAGGGCTCGTTCCTTCGGGTTAAGGATGCAGATAATGCGTGGAGATAATGTCACCTACAGGGTGAGGAGCACATCCTTTGGCAGCCGCATTTATCACGGTACCTCCTCAGTTAGCGCAGCCGCACAGGGCCCATCGATTCCTTCCTTTTGGAGGCTGCTTTCACTTCAACTGTGTTTTTAAGGGTCAGGTAGCAAGGGCTGTGCTGGGCCAGAGGGGCTTTGCCAGGGATCAATGCTTCTGACTACCTGGATTGAGCAAGAGCTACCGAGCGGGCCAGGCTGGAGATGGCCRAGCACATTCAGACCAAGGGGAGTTTTTCCACGGCCTCGTATTGTGCAGGGCAAGAGCACCCGTCGCTAGCAGCATTTGCACATCTGCCTCCTGCCCTCCACCAAGGGGGACCCCAGGGGTGTGCTAAACATGGTCCCCAGAGTGTTTTGCTGTCATATGGGACAGGGAGAGTGCCAACAAACTCCCCTTCTCGAGATAAATGAGGCAGAGAGTAATTTCCATAGAATCCTGCAATTATTTTCTCTTGTTTGTAGTAATTTCACACTGGAGCTTCTTTCTAAACAGCCTTGTAAGTGATTATGCAAAAATACTGGCTTAAGAGTTATCTTGAGGAACGTCAGTGTTTTGCGGCCTTCAGCAAAACCCGAATACCTGAAGTCKGTTTGATCGCTTAAGGTTGGAAGTGCTTGTGTTAAAAACCTTTCCTTGAAATGACCAATATTTGCCTATCTCAGCAGGCCACACATCTTGATCCAAGTCTTGTGACTCAGGAACTCTGGTTAGGACAACAAAAAAGCGTGGAGAGGACACCTGAAGTAAGCTCGTGCTGGCAGTAAGGAAAGATGTGCTGGTTCCGAGCGCGTGTTTGGCTGCGTCCCTCTCGGGGGCCCTTCTGCACCCACATGTTGCCCATGATGGTGGTGGGCAGCTGCTGGGTGCACTGGTTGCTCGTTAGCACTGATTTGCTGCTTTCTTAATAGACTAATGCCCAAATAGTGAGCATCTGTGTTTGTAGTTGGTCTTACTCCATATTGCTTTGAAGCTAAGCGTGCTGAATGTGCCCCTGGTGTAAACTAGGGGAAGGAGTCAGCGTTTTGTGTAATTTCTTAAATAGTCTTGGACACAAAACTCTTCCAAAAAAGAAAAACCCCAAACAGCAGCAAACTACTATAAAAGTAAAATGGCAAATTGRGATTCTGGACTGCAAAAGTGTTCTGAATAATTGGAGATTATCCTTTAATTTTTTGAATTGAGGAAGAGCTAAATCTTTTTCTTATGCACAGCCTACGTGTTGCCCATGTTGAGGAGTACCGGGACCATGGACTRAAGGCTGCCAGTTTATTTCCAAACCCTGCTTATGGTAAAGCTGTGGCACCGTGTACGCAGCCCTGTTGCAGGCAGAGAGCCTGCATGGCAGCTTAGACCTCCCGTTCATCCAGCTCCATTTGTACCATTCCCAAATTCACCTTAAACAATCCAATTATTCTAGAATTTGGTGCTGGAAAGGCCCCGTTAACGGGTGGCTGCTGCGGCGATGGAGCCGGTCGCTCCCATTGGCACAGGGACGCTGCAGGCGATGGGTTAGTGCCGCTGCTGGAGCACCACAGGTGAGGCTGGAGTCTCCAGGTGCTCACAGAGGTGGCAAGATCCGGGCCTGGAGGAGGGAAGGGAGGACTCGGAGGACTTSAGCCAGCTCCACTCCTGGTGCCTCAATGCACCTACAAGCAGCAGCTCCCCCTTCATCGCAGTGCCTGCGAGTCACGCAGCCGGGGCACAAGGGAGGCCATGGTTTGGTGAGGCACGGAAGGGTGTTTTACACAACAGGGAAGAAACCACAGAAATGTGGGAGCTGCTTTTGCTGAGGGTGGAAAAGCCCTGGCTGAGGGGGCTGTGCTGACGTCCCCGGGCTCGGCCTGCGCCGCCGCRTCCCCGTACGGTGCAGGGAGGTTGGACTCCCATGGAAATCCTCACACGCATGCAGTGCTCACGGGAAACGTGGCGGTGCACACATGAATCTGCAACTTTTGCCGTTTTCTTTTTTTTTTCTTTGCCTGTGGGAATACTGAGTAACAGAGATGGGTTGGGAGAGCACAAGATGGTTTCAAGAAGGGAAAAAATGGCCCATTCAGCGAGCAGTCATTGATGAGAAGTGAGGTTATTTTTAATTTTGTGTGCCATAAGTAGTTCATGTATTTTTCATCCTTAATGGCATTCCGGTTTGTTACAGGAATTAAGAACTGTGAGTTAAAATAACAAATCTGCACTCTGCTTTGGTAGGTTTTAAATCAAAATGGCATTCTTTTTTTGTGAGCCCATAATCCTTTCTTTTATACAGCTTGATGCTAGCCAGCTCTTGCTTCCTGAGGCAGAACCATTAGATATCAAAAATATAATTGCTCTCTATGTGAGTGCTCCTTTGTAGCCCATCTCTTTCATGTTTTGAGGCTGCATCACTTTTATTTCTTTAAAAATATTCTATTAACTTCTTTCGAGTCGTGTATCCCGGGCTCCACAGGTGACGGGTGGCCGCACCGTGGCGGAGACGGGGTGATTCCAAGTCGGATTCACGGCACTTTGTCCGCAAATAATGGTGGGCAGAGATGGGCCAGTGTAATTATCCCATCAGTGCCGGGTGGGAGTTAATTAATCTCCAGTTCCCCACCTGGCATCRGAGGGGAAATGTTTCGGGCGAGGGAGGGAATGGCAATGACTGCACTTGTGCGTGCTGGAGTGCGAGGGTTTGGGGGAACCTAAAGGCTGAAATCCGGGCCCTCTGTGCCTTAATGCACAGCAGGAATAGGCCCAAGAACATGGAGCTGCCGGCTTTGCAAGGCCAGGGGTTATAAAACCCCGCGGTGTCTCCCCTGTCTCTTCTTCCCACCCTGTATCTGCAAGCAAAAGTACTGCAGGGAGCTGCAAGGTGATTCCCCWCCCTTYCTCCTTCCCTCCCCATCCCTCTGTTCCCCAGGAATTACGGTGTCACTGGGTGAGGAGAGCCAGCAGGGAAGGATTTGGGAAGTTGAGCTGACCTGTTCAGGAGACCAGTGGCTGCCGTGRTCTTTTGGAAGGTTAGAGCTGTAAAACTGCCAATCCTTAGACATTTCCTTTAATAATACCAGCCCGTTTTCTCCAGTCTGCCAGAATTCAGAGCGTCTGGTGGTTTCCATGGAGAAGTATATTTCTTACCAGGCCCAGCTATTTTTGCAGACTATTTTGTAACACACTTGAACCTGCCGTCTTGTGCCATTTATGTTCTCCTTCCCCTGCTCCCGAGCAGCGCTGGGGAATGCTGCCAAATTCCCCGGAGGCCCCAGGGAAGGAGCAGCCCGGGGACCCAGGCTGCGGCTCCTCGACGTTTCGGCGAGTCGGGAATTGTTCTGTGCCCGGGATTTGGGATTGCGGCCGAGGGGCGCTCCCGCCTGAGCTCTGCACGAGGATGTGCCTGCGACCGCGCRCGCCTCCACACAGGTAATTTGGCTGCTGCTCTAATGACTTGTTCTGAATTTTGTGGACTGAATTTAAGCTGTTGTTTTTTTTACAGMTAAGCTTTCTGTAATTTTACAATAACACACAAAATTGTGCCTAATGGAAACGCAATGTTTCCTCTTCCCTAATGGTCTAAYGAGAACTCCCATTGCCGAGGAGGTGCCCAACTCCGTCGCCGTTCCCTTGTCCCAATGCCACAAGGAGAAGTCCTGGAGGGACGAGCTGAGATGCCGCATTCCTCCCGGAATGTCGCCTCTCGCCTCAGTGTTGTCCACTACAAGTTTAATTGCTGTGTGAGAAATACTTTTCTTCAAGCGGAGCCAAAATCTAGGATTTAAGCCAAAGTAAATTAACAGTTCTCTGAAAACCTGGAGTCCCAAAGCCAAGAATTTCAAGGCTTTTAGGCATCTCTCTGTTATTGGCAGGCATCTCCTGGTGTCATGTGGTAGAACAAATGGACACCAAAAAGCTGAAGTCAACGTTGTGCCAGTTTAGCAGGGAAGATTAAAACGATTAATTTAGGGAGGCCAAACTGGAAATACTGAACACACACAAAAGCRCTGGGCTTCGGTCTTGAGCAGTATTCGTGCTCTGCCATTAGCGGCAGCGTTCCAGGTTGCGCTGTGGCCGTTTTGTTTTATTTCAGGGCAGAGGARCTACTTATTTGTGCAACTATGTTAGAGGTAGATGCTCTTTCTTTTTATCTCTTGCTGTCTTTTTTTAAGTATGCTGTCATAGCCCCTTGGGGAATGGACACGTGGTGTGGGAGCGGTGGGCAGGGGAGCCCTGGCCGTGGATGGTGCGAGGCTGCTGGCAGGGAGAGGTGGTGAGCAAGGTGCCCTCAGGCTTCTGTGCATCCAACATTGCCTTTTGGGTTCTGCGCTTGGTCTGTCCACTGCTGCATACCCCTTCCCCTAAAAAAGGGGGGAAAAGTGGGAAATCCCTTCCCTGCATTGCTTTTTGAAGCTTTCACCCAGTCTGAGCATTCGGAGACCCGAGGCCTCCTGCATSAGCTTTGCCCCGCGAGCACAGAGGGAGCTGAGCAGATCCTGGGGGCTGCCGCCTCCTGCGTCAGCAGGGCCTGCTCGGCACGTGCCCYGGATCCTGCACCGCGGGAGAGGCCGTGAGCTCCAGCTGCTCCGTCACCCGTGTGTCCGCAGCCCTCCTTGTATGAGAGACACCGCACGGTTGTCTGTGGCCCACGGGCACCTGCTAGGGCACGTGGTGAGCGAGGAGAGAGGGGGCACAGCGGAGCAAGCATGTGGCACCGGGTCATGGTAAAATACATTTGTTGGGGTTTTTGCATGTAGAAATAAGTTCTCCAGTGCATACGTGTGTATCCTGCGTGTTGCAAGGAAATGCTTTTGTTTGGGAGGGAACGAGAGCAGGACATGGAAGCATCTGTGTGAAGCTGGTGTGCACGTGTGTACAGGTGGCCCCATGGTGTGGAAGGTGCTGCTGGGTGTTGCTGCCGCCGAATCTGCCAGGCAAAGAGGAATTCTGTGTTACAACTAGTGTGACTGACTGAATTCCTTGTTTTGATGTTTACAGCGGGTGTCAAGGATATATAAATGCAAACAGCACGTTCATGAATTATTTTGGGTTTCTAGTAGGTTTCTGAAGAAAATCATTTGTAATGAGCTTTATTTATGCACTAGAAATAAAGATGGGATTAGGAGAATATTGAACTGTAAATGCACTGGTGATTTTTGGCTTTTGTGCCTAGCACAGAGAATCTCATCGTTTATCTTTCTACTGATCTTGARTATGCAAAGCTGGCTGCGCCTTTTGTGCTATTTTAGTTGGCAGCAGCCTGGCCTGGCGGCCGCGGCGCCCACCCATGGTACCGAATACCCCTCGGTGCGACGCTGGCTGTGGGCTCCGGGCCTGCTGTGACCCATGTGGGCTCCCCTTGGGCTSTGCAGGTGCTCGGCTCCCTGCACGTGTGTCCTGCGGGCAGGATGTGGCCCTGGAAGTGCTCCTGGTTGTGCCGCTGGTCCAAGGAGGAGCTGGAGGAGCTCGGGGGACGCGCGGGCAGGCGCTGTGGCTCGGCCGCGATGGGGCTGAGCCCCCCGAGCGGCTGCGGCTCCTCCTGCACCCCGGGTCTGGCTCGGCAGCAGAGCGGGATCCCGTACCTGGGAATTCTGCCTTCCAGAGCTCCTGCCGGGCTTGCAGAGCGCCCRGAGAGCCGGCCGTGACTCGCCAAGGCTATCCTGAGTATTTTGCTCGCTGCGTCGTTTTAAGGATGATGTTTTTAGACAAACTGAAAGGCTTCTGTGCAGCCGGCTTGAATGTCAAGGACAGCCTTGATGTGTGTGAAGAATGCCTCTATCCGAGGTAATTTACCATATGGAAAAGCCGCAAATATGCTTTAGCACCTCGAGAATAGCAGGCGGTGACGTGCTGCGTGGCCGGGGTGTCTGCAGCGGCTGCGCCTCGGCCRGGCCGCGCGCGGCTCCCTGCGGCCACAGGCCTTGGGAACGAAGGATGCGGCGGACGAAGCCCCCCGGCTCACGGCAGGCAGGCTGGGTTTGTGCTGTCGYGTTTGAACAGGACCGTTGAACATCCTTCCGTGATTAGCGTGTTAGTGCCGTAGTAGGTGGTGTTAAGAGCACTTACATCCGCAATCTCAGATTCGCACAGGTGCAGGCAGAGAAATATCTTTTTCTTGGTAATTTCAGGCTGCTGCACGTAAGGCGAATGTGGATGGGTGTTCCATTTGCCTCTGTGTGCGCTGGTTTTGGAGGTGCTGGGGTGGGTGCTGAGCTAGCGTTGAATGAATCCAGTCTGGTGGGTGTTTTCTCCTGGCTAGTGTGATCTCTCCAGGCCCAATATCACCAGCGCTGCTCTATTAGTAGAGCAGATTTCATGTTTTAAAGAGCAGATTCTTTAACCTCGACACTTGGTCTTATTTAGCCCTTTTAAATGTTGCAAACCAGCGCTGCCCCCTTGTCGGGCTGCTTTAATTTTGTCACCTTGAAKGAGACCTGCCAGAAGCAAGGGCCGGGCTCGGTGCTGCGGAGCAGCTTCCACCAAATCAGCATTGTTGCTGGAGAGCGTCTCTTGCAGCGAGAGGAGCTTGAAACCTGCAGGGTGTCTTTTTATGAAAAAAACAAAATATATACTTATTTGTATGCATAGACCACCTAGGGGAGTTTCCTTTGAATTTTGCACTGTTTTAAACACTCGTTGATGTGAGTGCTTATTGTCGAAGCAAGGACAAATAAGATGYGCGGCAGCTGAAGGGCCCTGCTTGTCGGAGAGCAGGCAGTGGCACAAACAGGAGCCGGGAGAATAAGCGGGAGGAAGGGGAGCGGTGAGGACGCGCTCCTGCCCCTGTGGCGTGCCGGGACTTGGGAAGCGGCTCCGGAACACGAGGAGGCCGCTCTGGAGCCGCTTGCGGGACAGGGGCGGCTCGTGGAGGGGGTGAGTGCCAGTGGAAAATATTTGGCTGTTTCTCTTCCAAGACAGATTGATGCCTGATAATTCCTCCCCTCGTTGGGGTCCAGCTCTAGGGTTTTATTGGCTGCGCTGAATTTCTTCTCACCTTGAGTAACTGGTTTGATGTTGGTGGGCAGGGGAAGGCCATGGGTTCCCGGCCTCCGTGTTTCATGTAACCTGCAGAAATGAAATGGCAGGTCCGTGCAGCCCTCCTGGGACTGCCTAGCCCTGCTTTGCAGGGTTAGGGTAGCAAACCTTGGGCAGCGCTGTCTGTGCAAAGCTCCCAAGCTCCAGAGTTTCCGTGCCCGGCACGCTAAATTGAAGCCTTCTCCGGGATGGGTTGGAACAAGCTTTTAAGATTGAGCAGYGGCTCATAAATGATTTGATCCATTCAATAGCAACAGCAGGAAACGTTAGTTCCGCAAATTATGCTCCACCAAGGTGGTATGAAAAGGTTATTCTGTAACCCACCCAAATCGAACAGCAGCGCTTAATAGCGTGTCAAGGATACTATCAAGGTAACCTGAAAGTTCTGGTCAAATTTATGAATAGCCTCTGAGGAGATCTCACAATACGGATTGAGTGATTGCCGTGCGCTTAGATCATGCGATAATCGTGCTTTTGAATGCAGAAATTTATTACCTTTCAGTGCGGATTTCTGCCAACAAGCTTAAGGGTAACTTTAAACTTCAGCCAGAGGTGGAAGTTKTGAAATACGTGAATGCTTCTGAAAGAAACCTCTTGAAGGCAACCGAGACAAACATGGTGATGGTGCGAGATGTTTTTTTTCCTTCATCCCGTCCCTTCGTTTCCTGAAGCTGCTGCTGTGGTAGGGACCTTTGCAGGACCAGCACCATCCCATTCATCGAGGCTGGTCAGCTGGAAGGTGTCCTGAGTTGTCATTCCTTGCTGGAAAGGTGTCCAGGGCAGAACATACCTGGCAGCTGCATGAAACCTTACAGACAGCAGCAGTTGGCTCAGGTCTGTGGGCACCAGGGCTTGGGAAACACGGGACAACAAGGGACAATAAGGAGACCAGGGATCTTGCAGCAGAGGGCATCTGCTCTGGGGCTATTGGATGCTTTGGACAAATGCTCTTGGGGTTGTTGTGAAAGGTTGGATTGTTTTTGTTGTTTTTTAAATGGACTCAATCACTGTGTTTGTAAAATTGATCCCTTGCTGCCTTTTCCCCAGAAGGTACCATTACACGTGAATAGACCTTTCAAATTCAGCTCCATTGAAAATAATGGAATTAGTCTGTGCTGTTGTTCCCATTAAGGAAATCAATGTTGTTTTGAAAACCCTTGTGCTTTTCAGGAGAGCACAACTTGAGAGGAGAATCTACCYTTCTGCTAGGCAGAATTCCCCTGGAGATGTCTGCTCTTGGTGGGCATCTCTTGAGGTTCAGTTTCACCTCTGGGAGAGCTTCCCTGTGGTTTGTGCAACYGGCATTTCGTTGAGTAGCTTCCCGCTCTTGCTTTTGTTGGTTTTTAACGTTGAGCTCTTCAGTGTCGAACTCATTCCTCCTCCTTTTATGGCATATACGCCGGGTCATGGGCACGTAGCTACATCCTCAGTGCCTTTATTTTTGGGAGCGTTATCCTCATGATTGCCGAGTGTTACTAACAGACTATATTTCAAAATTGCCTGCTGCTTTTCTCTGCCAGGAGCACTAACTGCTCATCTTTGCTCGTTCAGGACAGCCTGTTGCTGCTGGCAGGGCTTTGGGTGCCTCCTTGCAGGTTCTTAGCCCTCCCAGAGCCAAGGGGAAGCCAAGTTCCCCTTGTTGGGTGCTGCATCGTTGATACTTGTCTGACGAGAGGCCATGCAAGCCACCGAGCTCATGGTAATATTCTTATGTAATACAATAATATACTGGTGACTTTTCTTTTGTTATTTTCCTATCCATTCTGCTATATGTATTTTATATAGAGAGATGATAAACAGGGAAGTTTCGTTAGAAAATAAATCGTTGTTGAGGGAGGGCAAAGCAAGCCTGAATTGGCAGCTTTGCAGAAGGCACAGTGCCTTTGATTGATTAGTTGTCAGAGAGATGTGATGTACTAAGCATTATGAAGATTAAGGATGCTAAGATGGTTGAAACTTGAGTTTCATAAATGTCTGGTGTTAGGCCTAGAGCTTCCTCCAGAATTCTAAATCTGCAAATGCCAAGTATCTCTTTTACGCTCTTCCTTGGAGCCCCCAAGAAGCTGTGGAAACCTGGAGTTCTTAAAATCGCTGTGCATGTATTTGGGATTCACAGTTTGTGAATTAGAGACACGCATTTTTTTTTTTTTTTTGTGATTAATAGTGAGCTTCTGAAATGCATTAGACACTATTTACAGAAACTGAGTACCAGAAATAATAGTAGCATTATCCTGAACCTCGTAATTACTCTCAGGGTCCAATTTTACATTGTATCCAATGTTCAATAAATAATAACAGTGTATTTTTCAGCAAATGATTATTTAGGTATTTAGATGGCTATGTGTGCAGCAGCAGCAAATATTATTTAACTCAAACAATGCTTTTAGAGGGGGCTAGAGGGTCTTTCTTCCCCTTTTGTACTCTCCACAACCTGTTTCCTCCCTCTCCTTTCTTTTCACCCAGAAGACTGGAGGAGTTTACAACAACAGATGCATGGGATTTGCACATGGAAAACAGGCTCCTCTGGGCTCTGCATAGCTAAACCTTTCAGAGCCTTTTATTTCTCTTATCTCTGTGCCACTGGATGCCTGAGCTGTCCTGCATCCACTCTTTCCAACTGCTAATAAATCCTAGTTTACGTAACAAAACAAATGGATAGAAAGGTGCCTACAGACAACTGGGGAGACATTTCCTCCGACATCCGGAGACATCCAGGCTGCTTATTGCGGGGAGGCATGAGGCATCCACCTTCACCAGGAGAACAAATTGGTTCCTTGGCCTCACGGAGGTGGAAATAGGAAGCTACAGCATGTCAGCTCCTCTATCCCCCAGCCCGTTTCCCCTCACACTGGACACGACTCAGTGCTCTGCACTCTGGTGGCCCAGTCCCTTCTTGCCCATCCCCTGTCAGAGAGGAGCCTTGGCCGGTCTGGTGCTGCCAACTTCGTGGCATCTTGGCCAGCTGCTTGCCTGAGCCTGTTGCCCTCGTGGGGACGGTGTGAGAGCTGCTGCAGGTCCTTGTGAACCATCCCCTTCACCACAAGAGGAGGAAAAACCAAACACCCGAAACCTGACAACACTCTAGCTGGTGACAAATGACTGTCATACTGACCAGCGTAGTCTGTTTGTTTCTATTCTCCTCTCCTTTAAGAGCGGCTATTGAGTTGGACGGGGAGCTGTTTGAAGTCATCTCGCTCTGCGCTCGGGCAGCACCAGCAGCCGAGGCTCGCGGAGGCCGCGCTAACAGAGTCGTCGCTGCCACAAGCTGTATTTGCAGTGAGGACTGAGGAATGTGTTTTCAGCCTTGTTGGCAGGCGAGAGGGACCCTCAGGCTTGCCTGACCATGGTAATTTGTCAAAAAMCAGAAGCTTCCTTAGGACGTCGCTCTTTGAATGTTGTCCTGTGTTAGCTGAGGTGAGATCTCGAGCCCTGTTTTTCCTTGTGAGGACAGTCTAGGAGGTTTCAGGGCAAGGATGTTTTTGTAAGACCCTGCCAATACGGTAGGTTTTTATATCCGTGTGTTCTGAGAAAACAATTAAGATGAGCCTTTAAACTTGCGTTTCCAAAAGCTGTATTTTGCTATTACCTTTTGCATGTTGAGTGGCAGGATGCTGTATCTGCAAGGCATCCAAGAGGCCCACGTGAGGTCCTTAAGGTGCCTCAGAACTTAAGTGCAGGGGCC
Source organism: Nothoprocta perdicaria (assembly GCF_003342845.1). Classification (NCBI taxonomy): domain Eukaryota; kingdom Metazoa; phylum Chordata; class Aves; order Tinamiformes; family Tinamidae; genus Nothoprocta; species Nothoprocta perdicaria. Next base: position 6,174,656 of record NW_020455415.1, on the reverse strand, counting down.
GCACAGAGCTGCTGACCCCCAAGGGAAGGGCCATTTGCAGGAGAAGCTGCCGTGGGCTGCAAAGCTGGATGTCTTGGGGCCTGTTCCCAGTTGTGTTCCTGGGAAACCACAGCAGTTTTCCGTTCCCTCTTTCCCATCTTCTCTTTCTGAAGTTCTCCGTTTGGCAGCCGTCCCTTCGGCTTGCGTGGTGGAGCCCAGCCAGCACCGTAGCCGTCATGGCTTTTCTTGCTAGCTCTGAGTTGGAACCAGCCGTCTCCTGTATTCGCTGCTGCTGCAGAGCTTGATTCATAACTAATTGTTGCTGTCGCTTTGACAGAAGCGGTGTCGGGACAAGGAAAAGCTCATCCCGCCCGTTAGTGTCGGCGCCGAGTTTGTCAAGTCTTCCCGCGGCGCGAGTGCCTCCTGCCTTGCGAACGGAGCCGCCTGGAGATGAATGTCTCTAAACTACAATAAATGTGGAGCCCCGAGGTACCATTTTTAGAACTGCTTTTCAGAGTGTAGCTGCTCTTTAAACTGACTTCAATAATAAATAATTAAAGCATAAAATATGAGTACAGTAAATATTTCATTAAAATACTAAACAGAAACTACAGAAGGTGTTGAAGACAAAGGAGGCTTCATGTTTTTCCCACTTTTTTTTCCAGTCTTTTTTCTTCCTTTTTTTTTTTTTCCTCTCTAGCCTAAGTGCAGAACCTTGGCAGAGGGAAGCAAGGGGACCTCATGGAGCYGCTGAAGAGGCCGTCGAGTCAGAGATTAGCTCTTTCTCATTACTTATTAACCACCATCTTTAGTATCACATGTATTCCTTCCCTAAAAATGTTTTAGACCTTGTAAACCCAGGAGGCTGGGAAGCTTCATGCTGGTCTACTGAGCTCCAGTCGGAAGCAGTGAGTTCTCTGGGAGCTGATTACTAAAACACATTAGTGTATGAAGTCATGTTCTTTATTTGCTGTTAGAATGAACCAAGCCTTCAAAGAAAAATGCTRATTAAGTGAATAATACTAAGTAGTAAATAAGTAAAGCAAGTCCTTAGAGTCATTTTCCCAAATGCTTTTCGCATGTATGTGAGTTTATTTAGGTGCTCTGTAGCTAGATGTCAAATAACATATTGGTTTTAAGATGTGTTTATTAATCAAGACTAGTAACTACAAAATGGGGTTTGTTTCTAAGAAAGACTCAAGCAATCCTCTCTAAACTCTGACCAAAACAGTAAGTGTGTTTAACTGGCAGAGGGAAAAYGGGCACTCGAAGTTGGGGAAAATCTAACTTCCATTTAAAAATGAAACCAAGTCTAATCTGTGGAATTAGAAGCAATAAACGCAATGTGTTAAAGTGTGTTTATAGGCAGYGTTCATGTTTCTTCTGCACTGAAGTCTTCCAGGCCTCCAGATCAGAGGACCTGTCTCGGACCTCATCAGATGATGGTACAAACAGACCCTTGCTTCACTGCTGGCAATTTCACCACTCTTTCCATGACGATGGCACTATTGAGATAAGTCTTCTCTAATCACTGACTGTGTTCATATTTGAAGAAAAGACACCAACTAAGCTACCTTACCAGCTAAGCTTAGCTTTGAGCCAAGCTACCAAAATTATGACCTATTTTGGATCACATTGTCTTGTCTCTGATATGCCTGAGCTCTGACTGCCATTCCAGGCACATAAGTCCTCTTCTGTGTATGGCCTTTTAACCTGTGTGCTTAAGTTGCTCATTCTAAGATGTCACAAGGGACTTGTGAATATTGGCCGCTGGTTTTCAAGCATTTCAAGATTAAAAATGGTGTAGGTGTAAAAGTTTCTACTTTTCTTATATTGAACTTGGATAGCGAGGTGATGAGCATGGTATAAATATCTGGAGAGAGGGAAAATGCTGAGCATAATAATTTTTATTGACCTTAAAGCTAAAAGGCCTTTCTGCAACTTATGTGCTTTTTTTTTTTTTTTTTTTTTTTAATCTAATTACTCATTTATGTCCAAATAATAGTGCAGTTAGGTTTGCAGGGGCAGAATTGGGAAGGGGAGATTATCGTTTCAGGAAATCAGTGTAATTCCTGAAATAATAGTTCATGTCTTCCAGTTGCTTGGTTTAAAGCGCAAGCGGATGGTGGGGGGCGTTGGGTGGGATTAGCGCAGCGCGTAGGATCCGAGCGCTCGCCGGCCCTGCTGGAGCAGTAGTTTAGGGGGTAATGCTTTGTTTTATTTGAGAAACCTCTGCTTAGGAGACCTTTTAGAATTTCTTTTTAAAGCTGGCATTATTTAAAAAGAATATAAAAACAATGGGCTCTTGTGCTTGAAATAAGCCTTCTCGAAACGTGACTTTTTTTTCTTCCCCCTAAGCAAACACCCTTCTCCCCTAATTACAAAGGATTGCAGCTTTCAAATAGTGCTGGTATGATTTAATTTGCTACTCGCTGTCATCATGTGAGTCACGCCTGGGGAAGGAAGCACCCGGAGTATTTCTGCTGGGAATGCTGCAGGAAGGCTCATGCTTCTCTGTTGCGTTATGGTTGTGACACCTCCAAGAGTTTGTTCCTGATACATTAAGAACATGTAAACCCTTTTAGTTCAAGGTACATGAACAGTCCTACAGTTATTAGCCCCCTTCCTAATTTTTTATTCTTCTTTTTTTTTTTTTTTTTTTTTTTTTTTTTGATCCGTTCACCATCTCTGAAGGGTGAGCCTGTTTAGGAAGCATTTTGAGGGGTCTTGATTAAATATCCTTCCCTTTACAAACTCTTTTGATGAGCTGCAGCGTTCCCCGCTCTTCCACCAGAAACGGTCAGGATTAATGACAGCATTGCCCGCCAACAGCCTGGCGATGCAGCCCCATGTAGGCTRGAGAGATGCACTTATTAAGGAGGTTCCCATTAAGCATCCTACAAACCCTGATGAATAGTTCGCTGCTCCTCGTGCAGACACTTGTCTGGTGCTGCAGGAGTAATTGCCGAGCAGCTGCGCTCCAGTCCTGCCCAACACAGTTGCTTCTCGGTTGCGCCTCAGGCAAGCGGATGATCCTCCGCGGCTTGACAAGGCCCCGTCCCAGAGGGACGCCGTTGTAGAAGTGAACTGACAGAGGCTCTAGTTCACAAAATGGACTGGAATTACTAATTTTGCRGGAGTGCGAAATACCAAATTCCTGGCTGCTGAAGCAGGGGAGCAAGAGGCGGCCGCCGGGCTGGGCGAGCGCCCGGCCGCCCAGAACTGATTCCWGAAAGCTTCGCGCTTTCATTTCTTCTTCTTTTTTTTTTTAATGCCCAAAATATTTAAGCCTAATGTTGCATGTAGAAAAAAAAATCACAATTAAAACATTAATTATTAGTGCTGAGAGTGTTTTGAGTCATTTTTGCATTCAATCGGCTGTAATTAAATTCTCAGTGAACACAAAATTAGGTCATATATTATGTAAATAGGATGAGACATCCACTAGCTCTGGCAACAAATGCTTTGGAGTCCTTCAGGGGAGAAGTGGGGATCGGACTCTTGGAGCCTAATCGGTTCTGTCTGACCCCGATTTCCTGCCGTGCCATGTGGGTACCTGAGCGCAGCGAGCACCGGGGGCCGCCGTGGGTGACACCGGCGCCAGGTCGTTCGCTGCCTCGGGGTGCGACCCGCCGGATCCCCCTCGTCCCGTGTTCTCGGCCGCTTCCCGGCGAGCTCTGATGAGGAAAGATTGCCTCCTTGCCCTCCTCGTGGATCTCTTCCTGCTGCGATCCAGCTACGCGACTCAAGCCTAAAATGAGCCTTGGGACACGAGCAGAATTCATGCAGGTGTTTAAATGTATACATTGAAGTGTGATGCTGCTCAGGATCAGGCCCCGTGGTCTCTGACCAAGGCACTGGATAACTTCCATTTTTATTATTAAAAAGCCGACCTGTTATTATTAGTCCTAACAAGTATGTAGCTCTGGAAAGAAGCTCCTCTGCTGTTTCATCTGCTGTTTCTCATGTTTCATTGTAGTCCAAAGTGGCTGCATCCCGGAGTGTTCCCACCTGCCCCTTTGGTTGGTCGGGGACAGAGGCTGTTTGCAGAAGCTGTCTGGGGGATGATGCATTGYGTATATTCCTCCAATATTGGATGAGCAGTGCGCATGTGATTCTGTGCTGCTTGTATTCTTCAGGTGAAGAAACATATTTTGGCCCATTATAGCTCGAGCTTTTAGGACGACCTGTKCCTTTCTGTTCTTGCTCCTCCTGCGCTCTCCCACAAGTGAAGCACCTTCATTTTAAAGGATTTCTGTCCTTAGTGTGTGACTAGTTCCTTGGAGTTGCCTAGCAAGAGGTGGGGTCTGYTTAACATAAGAGATAAGCTTTGTCCCTGGGACAGAAGGTGGTAGGCGAGGAAACCTGATGTGATGAGTTAGAATTATCTTCTACTAGGGAAGTCAACGAGCATATCACTGTAAGGACCCGTGTTTTTATACCTRTATTTTTATACCTGTGTTCTTATACCTAGGTAGGTTATTTTTTTTCTAGCTCACCATGGTTTATGAAGGTACCTGCATGGATGAAAACTGCATTTTGTGCCCCGTGGATTTGCATGACAGTGGTGGCAAGGAGACCCCCACGACGCCTTGCCTCTTGTCCCAACCGGCAGCACCCCAGGAAGCAGCCTCTGAGCAGACGGCGCCTTTCCTACCTCGGCTACTTCTGCAAGACAAATTACACAGTTCCTGCAGTTTGTCTTGCCATATTACCTCGGCAATTGGAATATAATACGTGGCATTTGCAGTCCAGTCCGTAGAAGCGAGAAGCTTATTAATCCAGCTTGCCCACGATTAACCTAAGTGAGCGTCTTCGAGGAGGGTGATGGATGGATGGCGAAGGCGGCAGCTCCTCAGAGCTTGCCGTCATCACCATTAAGTTTTAACGCTGGAAATGGGATGTTAGATAGTGTTTGTTTTCAGTAATAACAGCTGTTATTACTGGGGAAAAAGGAGTAAGACGGGACGCGCCGAAGAKGTGATATTTCACTTTCAAAGTTCCTTCTAGCAGGGTGGGTCAGGCTTCAGTGCTTCCAGTTTTATGCCGTCAGGAGGCATGGAWTTGGCTTATCAAGCAATGCTGGACTTGCTAAGTGGTTGGCAGACATTATAGAAAAGCGAGATGCTATTCATGCTGCAGTGGATAAGGAGTTGGAAAGCATTGGTTTAAGATTGCAAGAGGCTGAGAGGAAAATTGAAGTCATGGAGATAACGATCATTGGGCCTAATGCTGTTCTTGCTGAGAATGCCAAAGACCAGGTTGTAAGCCGTGCAGAAGTCCAGTTGATGATCTGGAAAATAAGTGCAGATTGAGAATTATCGTCTTGGTGGGAGAATCTTGTGAATATATTGAGGGAGAAGTGAAGAGGTTCACTTGGGCGTTGCAGAGTGCTAGTGCAGCTGGGTAAATGCGAGGGGAATTTTTTAAAGTCAGGCTTTAATATGTTGTGAAGGCACTGTGTTCTGGAAACCTCAAGCTAAGCAGTGACTTTTCTGGGACGMTAAATTGGTGTCTCAGACTGTTAAATGACGCAGTAATTTGGAACTGGCCTGTTGGTTGCAACTCCACAGCTAAGCTTTTTTGCAGGAAGGACTTAAAAAGAAGTACACATTTTTGTTTTTTTCCCCTGAAATGTGGGGAATGATTCAATCTAAAATGTCATAAAGTAGTTTTAATGCCCAGTGACTTTGTTTTTTCTGTTATTTGTGGTTTTCTACCTCGTATTTAAAAAACAAACAAAACCCTTAAAGTTGTTGAGGCTGAAATGTGCCGAAAGCTGAAATGAAGGCACTTGTCTTCCTTATTGTCATTAGGTATCATTTAATGGAACATTTTGCATTTGTGGGAGAATTGGCAGGGATATTAATCTGGATAGAGTAGGTGCCATAAACCTGTGTCCGTGTGTGTATGTGTGTGTATGTAATACTTTTTTCTTTTTTTTTTTAAAGAAAAAGGAAATTTTAGGTTAGGCTGTTTTCAGTGACTGCATTATGCATCAGTCAATGGTGATCAGATGAATCTCCTCAGTTGTCCACACAGTCAGGTTGCTCCTCCAGCAACAGAGATTTTGGGTACAGCTGCTGACGGAGGTTTTATTTGCCCGACCAAGAGGACTCCTTCAGCCCGTGTTGGGATTGCCCAACTTTGGAGTTTTTTCTCCATAGTGATTTACCCATTTCCTCCAACTCCTTAAATATCCCCTCTAAATTAGCACCTTCTCTTGAGGGAGAGCAGGGTTGCTGCTCCTTTGGCTTTGCTATGGCAGCTGGGTGCAACGAGCCCGTTGGGTTCCTCGGTCCCGTCTTCAGGGCTTGCTTGGCTAGTAAGAGAAGGGAGAGCCCTGGTCCTTGCTCAACGTAGCTGTTTTTTGTCACAGGCCCATTAGAAGGTTGAATTTTGGAGGCGCAGAATGAGGGCTTTTCATGCATGGGAGAAATGGGGATATTTTGTCCTGGACTCGCAGTGGGAGGTCAGGGTCTTTTGTGCCCGTGGCTCGGAGACCAGCACAAACCGGGGTGATTAGCTCCCTTTTCTAATGAGTACACAAAGCTGCTTGTGAATGAGCCAGTGGGCTCATTGTGAAGCCTTGGCCTGCACTTAATCCTTTCTGTGAGCCCCCTTTTACACCGAGATAGCAATTGGAATCCAATTTACACTAGGCTGGGCATTAAATCTCCTTATGCTGCCTATACCGCTAATCAATGAAATTGAAATTCAATTGCAGTTAGGAGTCCCTTCCTTGCGCCGCCCGCTTTCTGCTGCGGCGTGTCTGGAGAGAGATGAAGCCCTTAAGTGGGAAGCGCTTTGTCTTCCTAATACAAGAATAAACAAGGTTTCAGTTCTTGGCAAAACACATTCAAAGTACTGTATAACAAACAGGAGGTATCTTAAAAGTCCATCAAGAGACACTATGGTAATTTTGCCAGAACGACCACCTTGCTTTTAGTGAGAATTATCTAAAGATGAAGATAAAAGGAAGGAAAAAGGGAATTTGACGTGTAGAGAGACACATGAAAGGATTCGGTGGCGGCTTTCTGTGCCGCACGGCTATATTAGCAATTGAGTTTTCTGGCAAGCACCTTAATAACAGGAAGGGYTTCTTCTTGTCAGCTTTTAATTTTAACAGGCAGGACTTCTCCAGGATCAGGTTGGCGCGTATCAGAGATCAGGAAACGCCAAACAGGAGAGCTTCCCTGCATCGTTTGCTTCCTTTTCAGGAAACACTCGGCCTGCTGATTAACCCATCCCTCTCGGCAACCTCAGGCCCTACAAAACTAGAGGTGAAGAAACATCTCCATGTTGTCGTTGAGGAACCGAGGTACAAAGATGGTCCAGATTTTCGGAGGCACCAGTRTGTGATGGGAAGGGTGGTTTGGGAAGCGTGGAGGTGCGTGCTCTGCAAGCCTCACAGCTGGGGTATCTGTAAGCGGGAACACCACAAAATCTTGTCTCACTTTTGGAAATCTTGCCCTGATGTGGCTTTTGAACATCGCTGTGCTCGATCCCTCAGGATCGATCAGGTGGGGAATTGTGGAGATTCAGTCACCATTTATTAGACGTGCTACATCGATCCCCTTAAAATATTTATTCCTCCTCTTATTCATCGATGCTGTTTGATACCGGGGCATAACGATGGTCTGGAACGTTTGTATTCTGCTGCAGTCGTCGTCTGGGGATTGGCGAGAAGGCTGACAGTGGGCTGGATGAGAACGAATGTATGTTCCAGTTGTAACCGGCCTTGTCAGGTGGATTTATTTTTAAAAACTGTGGAAAATATCACTGCCCTCCCAATCAGGGTTTTTCTTTTTTTTTCTTTTTTTTTCTTTTTTTTTTCTTTTTTTGTCTTTTTATTAACACATGTAATAACTTGAATTTGCTTTTTTTTTCTTTTCTAGCTTCTGAGGCTTTGGATGCAGTTTCGTTATTTTTTCAGTCTTTTATTTAGTCACAAGAATGAGAAATCTAGTTTAGAGAAAATCTTTTTTTTTTAATACGTTGTAATGAATTTGTGAACTGATGTGTTAAGAAGATGAGCAAATGAGGGGAACTATCATTGCCATGATACTATACCAAACAGTGTGGCAATTGCCTTTGCCCATGTAGTATCTCATCTGAGATTTGTGATGAAAACGTAGCACTATATARTGCTGTGTAGGTGATGCCCCCTTTCTGTAGCTTTTTCCGTCCTAAGCCATCTGGGACTCAAACTGAGGTGACKTGAGGGGCTGTGAGGACAGTCCTTGGGGGACGGGGCCCGTGAGCACCTTGCACAGCCRCGGTGGGGTGGGAGCTGGGAAGCAGAACCTCTTCCGAGCTTAAACAGCAGCTACTGAAGCAGGTACTGCTTCATTTCCCACGGCCAGGAGATGCTGCTGGTTCCAGTCTGAGACTTGACTTGGTCAGCAGCGCGTCCTTCATTTCCATGGGCAAGTACAAACTCTTTTAGAAAAGGTACAATTACTTCCATAAAGTTCTCATCTTAAATGTGAGAGATGACGCTTTGCTCCCATGGGTTTAGCTGTTGTGGGTCCCGGTTACAGGTAGAGCAGTTGTGTGACAAGCTTTGGACAAGCGGGTAAAATCCTGACTTTAGAGACCGACTCGGTTGTGGAAAGTGCCCTTCAGGCCAAGCTGACCTGCTGGGCTGCAAGGTGAGGGTATGTGAGGGTTGTTTTTGTCTGCTTTGCTTTGGGTGCARATATTGGAGTCTGAGTTAAGGATAAATACTGGGAAGTTTGCGACAGAGCCTGTTTAGTAAATGAAACATTTTGGGACATTTGCTTTTTGTGACCTCTTTTACTGTGAGCAAGCTGAGCTCGAGCACTTGGCAGGGGGCATTATTTTGTGGAAAGAGCACATTGATCTTATTTGGCAGAAAATAAATGGATGTTTGTGTTATGATGACTATACAAGCGCTTCCTCTACATATCCACGGGATGCTCTGCCCTGAAATCAGATCACATCTAACTGATACATTTTAAACAGGATGATTCTCCTCTTTCGCAACTTTCAAGTGCAAATGTGTTAATGTTTTGCCCAGCACATTATTTCTAACAGGCTGAACTTGCATTGTGTTTTCGCAGTTTAGGTTTATGTTTAACTTGAGGCTTTCAGAGTTATTTAATTCTCTATAATTCTGGCTGCCTGGTAGCCTTACAATCGCCCCAGGACTGCAGAGGAGAAGGCAAGCACGTAGCCTGCCTTGTTTGTTTTCCAAACCATCTTCCTTCCCCGCCCCAGCCCCTGTGCCCCCAAATCCGAGCCKCAGGGGACGCGGGGAAGTTGCTTCCCCAGACCTGTCAGCTCCTGTGCCTTCAGAGGGAGCCTAATGATGTTGAGCCCTATGTGATTCTTTCACACTTGTCTACTCCAATCTCGCGCTGCAAGACACGGAGGTGCTGAGCGGAGGGAGGGATGAAAGTCAGGCTATGGCAGGAATCTGTAAAATGTGTGTGCTGCTTGTGAGGGAAATTTGGGATCAGATGCAAATMTTCTGAGGAGCTCCACTGGTTTTATTTTTTTTTCCTTACAGATTAATATAATTTTGATTTTATGTGTAAGAAATCGAATTAAGCTTGGGAGGTAGAGGGGAAGAAGGGAGAGGAGAGTTGTGCTGTGTGTGCCCTGCTCGCCTGGGGTTACACAGGTGCTCATGCCCTGCACGAAGAGGGCTGCGAGCCTATCTCACCCTCTCTGCCTTTTTAACCCAATTCTCTTAGCCCAGTATTTCCTTAGGACCCTTAGAGTCCGAAAGGGTTCCTTGAAGTATTGGAATTGCAGGAGCAGAGCTGCGTAGCCCCCATGTCCCTGTCCCCTTCCCAGGGAAAGCAAAGCAGCCSTGTGAATACGGGGAGCAACCGCTGCAGTGTCGCTTGGCTGCGCTGCCTCCGTAGCACGGAGCCAGCCCTGGTTTGTGTTTGGCTTTCAGCTTATCTGCGAGCAGGTTTTCTCTGCCACTGCTTTCTGGTGAGCTAGTGCGAAGCAGGGATTTAAGGGAAAAGCAGGCAGCTCAGTGCTGTGGCCTGGTCTTACGATGCGAATGAGCCTCGGGTTCTCAATGGAGGTAGAGCTTTGCAGGTAGCGCTTGGAAAAGCACGTGTAGGTGCTGTAAATGTCAGGCTCTGATGGCAGTTCCTGTTTGTCCTTTTGGCACTGGGTTGTTTTTGCACACAAATGAAATGCTGCATTGGCGTTGAGTGCGTCTGTAACCAGTGTGGCYGCCTCTTCTAACCACCGTCCGTCTCCTTTCTGCTTCTCGAGGGGTTTTTCAAGCTAATTTYGGGCAAGAAGCCATTTTGGGGATGCCAGAGCAATGCCCGAGGCCTTTCTGCTTGCTCCTCTCCTCCTTGTTTCTGAATAAACCCATGTCTTTTTCTGCTTGGTGGCCGGTTTGTGACAGGGCTCTGTCACAGAACGCGGGCTCCTTGGGGCGCCTGCACCGGCCGTGCGCGTGGGCGGCTGCAGCACCCCGGGAACGCAGCGGGATTTGGATCCTGTGTTACCAGCACGGGCTGATGTCAGCCCTTGGGGYGCTTAAAATCAGCGAATTCAAGCGGCTCTTTGTGAGGGCTCTGCAAAGGGGCTGCCGCTGGCCGGGTTCTCAGCGACCGCTGGCCCTGGCCCAGTGCTCAGGCGAGTGATTTACTATGTGCCTTTCCCCATTGCTATGCAGCAGGCCCGAGCTGGTGTGTGGGTTTTGTGTGTGTGTGCTTTTTCTTTTTTTTTTTTTTTTAACCCTCTTTTATTGGATTTTTGAGCTCTTTGTGCTTTGCCAAATGACCAGCATTAAAAATGACATGCTTTGGCTGTAGGTCTACAGGTTGCGATAGCAAATCAGAATTTCAGTGTTGGAAATGGGGCCTCGTAAGAAGGAGCTGTATAAATCAAGGGTGAGCTGATTAAATGTGCTCTTTTGCAAAGCTCGGGTGTGAGGCTAAACGCATCCCGCTCTTCTCTGAGATCTCCTGAAGGGTCAGGAAGTGCTGGCCGCAAAGGAGGAGAGCGTGTTTTGGGAGCAGCCTTCAAGTGTCACTTGCCGTTTGTGTGGGTAAAACGGGGTTATGAGGATCGTGGAAAATCCAGTGTGGGTAATGCCAGCGTCCTGCTGAACCTCCCGATAACACGACCAATGTTATGAGCAAGAAGTGCTCAAGTCGGAGGCAAAGCAGAGCGGGGGATCGCTGAGGATGCTTTGCATTTACAAGATGCGGAGGCTGGCCGGGATGCAGCTCCGATGCCGTGGCTTCAGGAAGAGCCTTCCTCAGGTCCAACCTTGCTCCTCTGCCTGCGCTTTTACACAGGGATATACAAGGAAGCTGGTTCAGCAGTAGCAGCTCCTGGTTGCTGTGTTCTTCACAGCAACTGAAACTTGCCAAAATCAGGAATTTGCCTGTGTGTTGGAGACCGAATGTCATCAGTCACTTCTGTTTTTTTTCATATCCTCATTTCCTCAGTCGCGCTTTGGACATGGGGAATGTTCTCTGATCCAAATGCAGGACAGTGAGATCAAGCAAACTCTGCTCTCCTGTTGTAGCTGAGAGACCTGTTGAGACGAACATCGGGGACGGTGTTATGGGCTGCAGGTGCTACAGACCTGCCTAGGAAACCCGAGGAACCTGTTCCCTAAAGCTTACCCCCATCCATAGCCTGCAATAATTTGATTTATGGGTTGCTGGGGCTGCAGAAAGGGAAGGGAATCCAGGCACGGGGTCTGACTGGCTCTGAGAAGCTGCAGCGGAGCCGCGCGGTGGGAGCAGGGCCTTGATGTCGGCTTCACTCGGGGCATGTTTCATTAGATGGAGGATGGCAGCCATGAGAAAGCAACTGGTCCTGTCATTATGATCACAGTCTGCTCTCCGCTCGGCGGCTTCGCCCTTGATGGTATTATTTTTGAGAATTGGGCTTAAGTTGAGGGCTTCCTTGCTTCATTAAAAGTGTTGTCCCCGTTTGCCCTGGTTAGTCACTCTAAATGAGCTGGTGCATTTGATGCTAACCTTGTGCTAATCCAATGCTTCTTTTAATAATAGTTGTGGCAAATAAAATGCTCCCTTTGTACAAATTAGCCTTCCATAGTGATGGTTTTTAAAAGATTTATTAATTGCCTGGTGTTTTCATCCCATCTCTGTGTCCCTGTGATTTGGAAAGATGGGGTCTCTGTGTCCCCCTGGTTTGGAAAGATGGGGYTTTACTGCTCTGAGCAAGATGAGTTTTGGTGCATGCAAGAAAACCGAAAAGCGAGCATCCCTCTTTCAGCTGACACCCAATACCCCATGGCCCGAATTTCGCTCATGGCCTTTGCTTTGGCAGCACTTGTTATTTTGGAGCAAATTCTCCTCATGGGCCCTGCACCCTCTGGCATCACTGTGAGGTTCCGGCTCTGCCTTCTCAACACAAGACATGGGGCGTTGCAGTGTAAAGGGAGCAGCTCTGCCCCTTCCCCTCTGATGTTCTTTTGTCCTGGAAGRAAAATGGTTGTCTTAGTTGACAGCTATTTTTATATAATCATTTGTTCAGTAAGAACTGCAGTGAGACCCCTAATAGCATCTCGCTGCTCTAAACAGCCGTCATGTAATTCAGATCACCTCTAAACTTGACTGTGTCGGAGGGAAAGGAAACGCTGCTTTTTTAAGAAAGCAGCTTGTCTCTTCTTACTAACCTTTCTCAAGGTTCCACCTTTCCCGTTCTGTCTCCTGTTTTTTTTCCAGCGTGATTGGGGAAATCTTCCTCTCAGCTGCAGCTRGAAATGTGTATGTTTTGTGTTTCCATCCGAGTACAAAACTGTGCAATGGCTCATGTTTGTTGTGGAGAGCGAAGCTGCAAGTCCCACCTGCCCCAGCAAAGCCCCAAGGAGAATTCTGTTTTCCCTCCCGATGTGCATCTTCCTTCCCATTAGTCCCATTCYTTCCCACTGAAGGTGTCCCGGGTCGGCCGGGACTCGGCAGACGCTGYAGAGCAGGAGCAGGATGCAGAGGTGAGCGGTGCTCTGCAGCCAGCCTGGTGCTGCAGTAACCTCCTTGCTTTTAAATACCTGCAAATCCCAGGGAGGAGAGGCCCTGCCGAGGACAAGGATGCAGCTCTCGCCTTGGCATCGCAGCCCCAGCCAGCCCTGGGGTTTGCTCCCCAGCAATGCCTGTGCCGTCCTCTGCATGGGCATCTCGGAGAGTCTGTCCAAAGCTGCCAAAGTCTTGTTGCTTTTAGTGCCCGAGTTCCCTGGGGATATTCAGTTCTGGAATCTAGACTTCATTGCTTGCAATGTCACCTGTAAGGTCACCTGTGTGGGAGGTAGATTTTATTCGTACATGCCCTGTAGCTTCCTAAAGAGGCAGGGAGATGCAATAAATAAGATTTTTTAGTGTTCCTCTCTTACTGTTTTTGTGGCTGCCAAGGAGGCTCCTCAGTGGCAGTGTCCTGTCCTTCTAAGGAAGACAAGGGGACGGGAAAGGAGAAGAAAGGGTTATCCTTGCGCAATAACGAAATTCAAACATTCACAATAGGAAATCACTGAACTCCGTTCGAATAGACTTGATGCTCATTGTTGCTGCTGTCTTGTTTAATGGAGTGCATTGGTACCTGCTGGCCCCGTGTGCCTGTCTGGGAGGGTGGGCGTTGAGGGGTGCGCCGTGCCGAGCGCTCCTCGCTGCGAGTGGGAAGCGGGGCCCGTGCGCCCCGCTCTCCCTCTGCTCTCTCTTGGAACGGCACTGTCAAGGTAATAGGGAGATGGGGGTATTTACTGTTCCAGAGCCCTTCTCAGAGACTCCGTTGGTGCCTGGATGCTGCTGGAATTGTAAGCGATGGGGAAAACTATTCTTTAAACGCTGGCAACTGAGATTTGGGACACAAAGCACCTACCTAGAGTCGAGCCCAAAACGTGACTCATAGGTAATTTCTAACTGCAGGCACTGAGCGTGCAACATGCTCTGCGTTGAGGCATGGGCTGTTATGCAACACAAGCTGACAAGTGCGGTTTGGATGTTTACTCWGACTACACATAGGCATCGGGTCTGAAATTTGGAGAGCTTTGTAACGGAGAGATTTTTTTTTTTCTTTTAGGAAAATTAAGTGCACATTAACAACATTTTTAAAGCATAATAAAGAATAATTGACCTTCAGTAGTATCTGATTACCTCTCGTTTAAGTTAAATCAGATTTTCTTTCAGAGGTAAATTGCAATTGTGTTTATATATTTGTCTCTTTGGGCCTTGTGCAAAGCACCTTCTAATTGTTTTGAACTTCAGGGTTTGATTTCTGGATTAAACAATTCTAAATACACAAAATAAATACAGGCAGTGGTTGTAAATCAGCAGCAAAGTGTAGAATTCTTGTTGCCCCTTCGAAACCTACCAGCTCTTTGAGGAGTGGACTATAAGCTATGAGYGTATATGCCAGGTTATAAAGTAATCTTCTCCAAACATGTGAATTTAGGGGAATCGGGGCCAATGTCTTTAGCTCCCTGGCCTGGTGCCTCTCGGCTCTGCGGAGCCCGCGGTGCCGGGCGCTGCACAGAGCCGCAGGGCTCCGGGCTGCTCCGGCAGGACCTGCTCGCAGAAGGCGCCGCTGCGGCTCCGCAGGGAAGGCGGCAGCCCAGCGCTGGCCAGTGAGGTCCCACGCTGTGCGGAGCAGGATGTTCCAGCACGTCGAGCCCGAGGTAAGGCCCGAGACATGGTGCCGCACACCCTGGTGCCGCCGGCGCCACAGGGCGCTCCCTGCAAGCGAAGCAGCCGCCTCGCGGCTCCGGTCGCATCCGCGTCCCGCCAGACGTTGCCAGCCTGAAGTGGAAGCAGCAGCCGGGAGCGCAGGGCAGGCGCGACCCCCCTCGCCTCCCCTCGCTGGCCCGCGCGCCGCCGGCCGCGACGGGAGGAGCCGCGGGGCTGCGGAGCGGCGCGGGCGCCGCAGCCGGGGACACGCGRAGCGGGGCGCGAAGGCATCGCCGGGCTGCGTTTCAGCATCAGGGCGCAACTCTTTTGTTGTGCAGGAGGCAGCTTTATTAATTGATGTAGAAGGTTGCTGCGCGCTCCTCGTTGTTTGATTAAAATGCCAGTATAAATAATTAGGCCTCTTCTGTTTGTTTTATGGTTTTTTTTTGCACCCAATTTACATTTTCATACAGAACAAGAAAGACTTGGGAAATGCGCTTTATTTTTCTGGATTTGTTTTTAACCCGTGACCGTTCTCAGCTGGCCACCAGCGCTGCAGTAATTGGGTGACCTTTGAGCGACGCTGTTTSGGGAAGTCGGGAGCTTGGGAAGTCGCTGCTCTCTTCACAAACCCTCTTCGTTCCTCCTCTCTCCTTTAGGGGATTTGGCCATGCAGTCTTGCCCAAAGTGGGTAAAATGGCACGTTCAGCCGCTCCAGGAGACCCAGGTCAGCTCCAGAGCAGGTGGTTTGTCCAAGAGGGGAGACTTGAGCCAGGAATTTGCACCTGTCTGCTTTAAATGCTGCATGAACCAGGGAAACTGCTCCTGTTTTAATGCAGCAGCTGGAGCAAACATTGCACTGCTGGAGTCACGGGTGCCAGGGCCCCTTGGAAAGTGCCAGGAACGGTGTTATTAGATCAGCGCCTGTCTGTCAGCATTAACGCATTCAAAGTCTGCCTATTTTTAGTAAATTTGGAGCTGTCTCTAAGTTGCARTGGAAGCGACCGGGGCCAAGCGAGACCGTCGGACCGCGTTGGCACCACTGGCCGCGTTGGCGCCGGGCGCGGGACGTGGCCATCCGGGCACCGCGGCTGCAGGTCATCCCTCGACAGAGACCACGACTGGCACCAAGCTCGGGGCGAAGGGGCCAGCCAGCAAGGCTGCTCTGCAGCACTGGGAACTGTGGCTTTTCCAGACCTGCCTTTTGGGTTGTTTTTTTTACCCCTTCCTAGTTGAAATACACTTGTTTTCCTGCATTATGTGGGGGGTTATATTTCAGACCAACTTAAGCATAGCTCTAAAAAATGTGCTGTGATTTCGGCTATTCTTGAGTCTCTCTGCAGCTCGTGTTAATCAAGGCGGTGATTTTGCCGTTTTGTTCCTCTCGCGGCTGAGCGGAGAGGCCCGAGCGCTCTCTGCCTCCTCGCTGCTCCTGGCTGGCGCTCGGGGGCCGCGTGGACTCCTGGCCCACGACTGACCCGCTGGACAGGTGAAGAATGCCCTTACACGCTCAGATCTGAAAATCAATGGCCCAGATATTGCTGTCCTTCTATTCTGCTCTTTGTAAAGGCAGAAATAAGCGAAAATGTGTACGTAGAGTAAGTGCTCACTCTTGAGTAGCCAGGTCTTGCATGTCCTGTGCTTCACACAGAAAGCAGCCTTGCAGCAGGACTGCTGCAGTTGGAAGGGTGGGAAAACTTGGTTTTTCCCTCTTTTTTCCCCYTCCGTTTATCCCTTGGCCCACAGGTTGCACAAACGAATTCCTCCGCGTACGAAGTGAGTATTAAAAGCATTTTTCCTTGGCAGGATGCTGAAGATTCTCTCTCCTGAAAGGGCTTTCGGAGGGTTTTTCCAGCCCCGGATCGATAAGCGAGCATGGTTTAACGCAGCGGCGATGCCAACGGAGGCGCTCTGTGCGCGGGTCCCCGGGGAGCGCTGCACAACTGTCATCCTGCCGAGGCACTCGGTTAGG
The DNA here is from genome assembly GCF_003342845.1 of Nothoprocta perdicaria. Taxonomy (NCBI): domain Eukaryota; kingdom Metazoa; phylum Chordata; class Aves; order Tinamiformes; family Tinamidae; genus Nothoprocta; species Nothoprocta perdicaria. The sequence goes on along the minus strand of NW_020455415.1, from coordinate 6,158,069 downwards.
AGCAGGCATCTCCCCAGGAAGCTCTGGAGCGCAGCTGGCCTAGGGAAGGGAGCAGTGCACGGAAGTAACGTTCAGCTCTCAACTCTCCAGGCAAGCGCTGGTGCCACCTGCATGGTCCCTTGTTCAATGTGACAGTGACGGTGGCACCCTGAGGGTCACTCTTGCTGCCAGCCAGTGCTGGAGTAGGGAAGGTGACGGAGCTGGAGGCTGAGCAGCAGTGGCAACGCTCCCAGGTCAGTGCGTCCCCTGGAAGTTGCGCCACTGTCATCGACAGCAGCGTGTGGTGGCCTTGCCGCGCGGCGGGAGCAGGTGGGTTTGTGGCCCGCACGGTYGCTCTGTGGCAGAGCATGTCCAGGGCTCGGGTCGTTTCTTGCCTTTCCTCATCTTTTCAGTCCCTTTTCCCGTCTTCCTTTYCCCGCTCCTCTGCTGTGTTCTGTCCCTGTTCAGCGGGATTGGGCTGCTGGGGCACCCGATGCCAGCGTGGTCATGGGCACCTTGCCCTACAGCTAAGGTGGCAGACCCCCAAGTTTGCTGGTTCGCTCTCCAGATGGGAAAGGTAGCAACATCCCCGCCGTGCATCCTGGAGCTGGGATGCCGTGATTGCATGAGAGATCCCGGAGCTCTGCACGCGCAGCTCTGCTTGACGTGGTGCCTATTTATGCTCCTTGYAGGGCCTGTGCTGGGGCTTGGACATCTGCGTCGCGGCTCCGTGCTCTGCTGTTCCGCCGCTTTGGCAAACCACTTCATTTCCATCTGCAAAGCAGAGAGAATAATACTCATCTGATTTGGGGGCTGGATGGAGGTTTAAAGTCATGTTTATGGCATTTTTGGGGGCCTCACCTTCGRGGTTTCTGGGAATATGGTGTAGCAGATGTGCGCCTGTTGTTGGGAATACGCACGCGCTGCATGAAACTGCGCGTAGGGCAGGAAGTCAAGTGCGGCCGTCGTGTTGTTACGTACGTCGTTACATCCCTACGCTCCTCAAATATTTTACTTTGATGCCACAGGCATTCTCTGTTGGGTCTTTCAGCTGAGAGGTTTGAGTAAAATATTGTCATTATAGCAGGATAGAGAGATTATAGTAGGATAGATAGAATAGCAGGAAAACGTGGTCTTCTGTTTAAGAGAAAAAATACRACATTTTTTGCAGGGTTTTTGAAAAAATCAGAAGTATAAAACTTGCGACTGTGTTATTGTCACTGAGGAGCCCCGTTCACTTGTGCTTGGAGGCTGAGCGAGCTGTGGGTGAAGGATGTGCCTGTTTGCCGTGGTACGTACCGTGATGGGACACGAGGCTGTGGGACTGCAGAGGCTCGTTCTCCTGCCTGGGGACAGAGCTGGACTTTCTTTTGCCTTTTTTTCTTAGGATCATATTAAGTCCTGGTTTTGCAGAGCAGTGAAATGATGTAAACCTGTTCTCCCATGAGTATTTTTAGTCCCGGTAAGCTGCAACACAGCGTGGTTGTGTATAGCCCAGCTTTTTTATTTTTCATTAAAGAAGAAATGTTCTTTAAAGCRAATTCCAAAAGGAAAAGTAACCCTTTAAAGGAACAAACTCTCCTTGCTGTCCTTGCACCRAGGCCTTGGTGCTGTGACCTCTTTCCCACCGTTTGCACTGGGTGTTTCCCACGCAGGGCCCTCTAGACTTGGACCCTCCACGCGTTACACGTATTATCCTCAGGTCTTACCCAAAAATGTGGGGAAAAAAAATCCAGGGAATGTAACAATCTGCTTATCCGCTTCTGTGCAGCTTTCAGGAGCTTCTAAGGCTGCTGTCGTGCAGGGCTTTTTTCCTCTGCCATCTCATCCAATCCAGTCATTTTAGAGAGGGCAAAGCCCAGAGAAGTTCAAATCCAGAGCTCTGCTTTGGAGCTGGGAGCCAGCTCTGCACCTAATAGATGGAAAATCTCTGGGCTGGGTGCGTGTGATGCAGCTCAGCGGGAAATCGCAGGGGGAAGGAGTTGGAGTTGGCTGGAAAGCTGCTTGTTAATTTTATTCCTTGTCATTTCAGACACGGCTCTGTGCCAGTCTTTATGATCTTTAGCCATGCATTAATCTTGGCTCTGCTGAGTTTCACACCACTGCTCTCCCACCATTACAGCGCAAGGTTTCTGTGCATCCCAATTGGAAATAAATTTCTTTATTGCACGTTCTCTGACCTTGGCATGTTTGTAACCCTTGTGATTATTAGCGGGAAAAAGGAGGACTTCTGGGAATAATTGCCTTGTTTGTTCTTTATCTCTGAAGCATTGATACCTGCAGTTCTGTGCGGAGATAATTAAATCTTCGGCTCACAATCACGCCGAGAGAATCTTGCCGCTTCTGCGGGCAGAGCTCCGGGTTTGCTCTAGGTATTAAAGCGGGTTTTGGTTTGCAAATGCTCTGCAGCGACTATTGCAAAGTGGGTTGTGCCCGACGTCCAGCTGGAAGCKCTTTGCTTTGACACGAGAGCCCTGCGGAACAGATGCTCCGGTCACCTTTAAAAATAATGGTGCGAGGATGAGTGCACGGACGAGCAGTCGGGAATCAGGTGGTGCTTCTGGTATCTGTCGTGCAAACCATTTTAGAAACGTTCTTTCATAAATACTGCATTTTTGGGATAGCTCTCCTTGTATTCTCTATTGCCAAGTGCATTGGCATGAAAGCAGCTTTCCTCAAAAATTAATCCATGCCTGCTGTCTTTTCCCTACGGKGTGACGAGAGCTGTTGTGAGCAGAGCTGGTGAAGCTCCATGAGGAATTTGGGAAGAAATTAAGAACTCCAAATGAAAATATTCAGATATTTCAAAAATGTTCTTGATCAAACAGAAACTCCTGCTCCTTTTTGTCTTTTTTTTTTTCTTTTTCTTGTTTCGGTGCCTTTTCCACTTTTTATTAGCATGGTCCTCCCTCCCTGGTATTATACCATTTTAGGTTTTCTTTTTCCATTTAGCAGGGAATGATGAAGAATTAGGCAATTCTAAATTTGGCTGAATTTGCGCAGGAAGTCTTCGCTTTATTTGTGGTAGATCCAGGAGTGTCCAAGAGGGCGGGTCTGGGATCCCTGGAAGGCAGCGGTAGCGCAGGCTGCTGCRGAGAGGCCGGGATGGGTCCCGGCGTCGGCGACGTCCTGCTGCATCCCTCGTGATCGGCGCCGGGGACCCCATCCAGGGAAAGACCAGCCCGGCATGGAAAGCAGGGCCAGGCCCAGGTTTGGGAGGGAAAATCTGCTGCTCGGGTACCCATCTTCAGGATTTAATGGATCCTGTAGCGGTGAAAAGGCATTTAACCCGGGAGCATCTTGGTTGTAGCCACTGTCCCTGCGCGCGGTGTTGCTGAGGGCGGGATAACGGCAGGAAGACAGGCGATRGAAGCCGTGGGAATTGCTCTTGGATCAGCACTGCAAACCAGAACAAAGTATGTGTGTGAACGTAGCTGCTAAATCCCAGCCTTTTCCATCAGGCCTTGCTTACTGCTTGTCTCGTTCTCTCGCACGTGCCGACTCAGATTCCAGCAATATTCTTCCCAGACGGATGAATATGGGCCAGTCCTTGGGAACGCGGCGTGCTGCGGGAGATGCGAAGCGGCGTTTGCAGTTGACCGTTCTATATAGGGTACCAAGCACTTTCTCTGGGAAGCTTTCACAGCTTTGCATCGGTGGTGATTGACGTATCTGTGTCTGCTTTATTGCAACTTCTGGGCCACGTTTTCCAGAGGAAAACACTGTTCCCCTTAAATTTGAAGGTGTGAAACAAGCTGCTTGGCTCCCGCTCGCTGTAAATCTGGCCTCGGCAAGCAACAAACAGTGACATTTTCACATTGTAGAAGTTTTCCATCCCTCCCCGTAGCGTTTTTGGCACGGGGAACCGCTTGAAAAGTTCACATCCTTATTGCAGCCCACTGAGGGATTCTTAGGTCCGGACTMCCGAGGACAGACCCTCCTTCTGCAGCAGCGTGAGCCTGAGAGGAATCATCTAGATTAGATGGAGGAAATTCCATGGGAAACTGCCTAAGCCCCTCAAACGTATTTCATCATATTCCTCTGACTGAGCAAATAGGATATGGGGAGCTTGGGAGACTTAGTGCCAGATTTTTCAGTCGGATGCTCGGAGGGAGCCGCAGTGTTTGCTGAAGGATGTTCAGGCCTCCCTTTGTCATGGAAATGAGGCCGGGCCTGGGCAGCCGCTTCCCCTACTCCGAGGGAGCCCTTTGGAGGAAGGCAGAGCGAGGCCGCGCATGTGCCGCGGACACAGGCCGGAGCACGTCCATAAGCTGTAAGCTCGGCTTTGTGCGAGCCGAGAGCGCGCGCGGTTGGGTGTTAGCTGACCCCTGTTGCAGGGTGGGATTTTTTCCCCTTTTTTTTGACGTTTAATCTTTTATTAAAGATCCTAGGAATACAAAAAAAGAAGAAGGAGGGGGAATAGCCTGTAGGGAAATGGAGGAGGGTGTTTTTATGGTGCAGGGCTGGGAGCAGGCGAAGGTGGRCTGATCCTGCTGTGTCTCAGGAGGCGATTGGGAATCCCGATCCTCAGGTTTGCAGTTTGGGCAGCCACCTTGGGCCTGTTTCTGCCCCGAYGCTGCTTCCAAACAAAAGGCCCTTCTTGAGGAGGGACAAATATATCTCATGATATTACTGCTCTTGCCTGCAGAAACRCACGCCGAGGAGAGCAGTGCCGTTTGCTGATGCAAAGCGGTGCCTGAAGGGCGGTTGCTCCTGCAGCAAAGCAGGGAGCACACACAGACAGCGTTTTTGGCATGGGTCTTCCTAGCAAGTTGGCTTTCTGCTGCTTGCCACCCTTGAAAGGAGCTTTCCTTAATGATGAAAATTCYGTGTATTAGTCCTTCAGGCAGCAACTCCAGGGCCATGCAGCTGCCGAGCGCAGGCAGCAGCCKTTAAAAGATGGTGTGGGCTTGGGCCTTCCCTCATTTAGATTTGTAGTCTGCTTTCAATATARGGTATTTGCAGCCCTCTTTCGATGTAACGAGGCTGTGCTGGATGGTGAGTAGAAGAGGCCAAGAGTTGTTGTGTGTTGCCTGAGGAAAGGGCTGAACGTGACCCAGCAGGGTCTCCTTGGCCAGTGCTTCTCATTGATGTACAGACTCTTTTCTTGACCTCCTTTATGGCTTTCTCTGCTGTTAGAGACCAGCTGGAGTTGTGGGAGAAGCGAGGACAGGAGCTAGTCCTGTGGTTGGAGTTGTCTGTCCCAACCCTGGCCATTGGGCGCTTGTCCCTGTACGTTTGTGAGGACTTTGCCCAGTCTTCTTCGGTGTGCTGATGCTGGCACGTTTACCACATCCCKTGAGAATTTACTGTGCATAGTTCAAGAAGGTTTTCATCTTAAGTTTTCTTTATTTTGCTGATTTCATTCCAATTTTTCCTATTAATAGACTCCATGCTGTTTCCTTTGTGATACGTGCACCTTTCAAACCATTACAGATTTATATCTTGTTCTACCCTGCTCTGCTCTCGCACAGAGCTGGATGCAGTCAAATCTTTTGATCTTTCCTAAGAAATTTTTCCCTTCAGAATTTTAAACATTTTTGTTGTTTTCTTTGTACTCTGCTCAATTTGTCAATGTCTTTCTGGTAATGAGGTGTCCACAAGTGCATACATTATTCTGTTTATGGATTGATTACATCTGTAGAGAGGGGAGATGTAACGTCCCGCTCTGTGGTACTTGTTTCTGGGTGCTCTGCTGCCAGAGCTAAACTGTCCTTTTAGCTGCCACATCGTTGTGTGGTTTCATCCCAGGTTTGGTGGTCTTAGTCTTTACAGTCCAGCCTATCTGGACTGCTCCATTCCCAGCATCTCCTTCCCACAGTGGGACTCTAATCTGGGGGATATGCTCTTCAAAATTAATTTCCCAATGAAAATTAATTCCAGATTTTTTTTTCTGCTCTCTCAACCTGCTTTCCAACCTAGCAGGTTGGGAAGATCCTTGTGAAGAGGAAAAGGAACACGTCTCCTTCAACTGCTTTCAGTAAATGGTCCAAATAGAAGGTAGGCATCTTCCTTAAGACTCCCAAACACCCAAAGCAATATTTTCTTTGTGAATATATTTCTCCTCTCAAGTACTGCAATGGATTTCAGTGCATAATAGGTAAAATTTAATAAACCATGTTCTTTCCTCTTCCAGATTGCTAATAAAGCCGTTTAGATTAAATCTAACACAGATACATACGATACCTTGGCAGTTTCTTCCAACTCTTTTATTTTGCGGATCTTTAATCAGCGTTCAGTTATATAAATGCATTGGCGATTTGGATGAGTATGGGTTCCCCTTGGGTCTAAGTGGTGTTTAATCCAGTAGAGGACATGGGCAGGGTCCTGTGGCTGCAGGCYGAGTGTGCTGAGCTCAGTCCTGCAGCTGAACCATCAAAATTGGGGACGATTTGGGCTGCTTGGGTGCATGCTCAGGTCTAGCTTTTCATTCCGCGATGGGGTCTCAAAAATGCTACCATGACCTGGGTGGAATTTCCTTTCTTTTTAGCAAATAAATTATTTTCTCTAACAAATGAAATGTGCTTAGCAAGAGGTGTGCTCTAAATGGTGATAGCTTCGTGGTCTGCAGTCAATGTTTTTTTTAATGTTATTTCCATTCTTTTGCTAGGAATAGAAGCTAATTGCATCCATACAGCTATATAATTTCCAGAATTAGGTATTAGACTTGTGTTTTGCCGGAATTTGCTAAATTCTTCTTTTAAAAAAGACTTTTTTTTTTTCCAAATAACAACACTTGATTTCTTCAGTTAATTGCACAGATTGAGGGATTTGGCACATGTCTGCATTTTCCAAATACTCCCTTTCTTTCTCCTTTGCAGTAGCTATTTTTATAAACTCACCATCACTCTCTGATAGTGCAGACATCTCTTCTTAATTTACTTTTGAAGACAAATTTAATAAAGGAATTCCCTTTCTCATCCATATTTGACTGATTTCTTTTATCTTTTCTTTTATTAATTCTCCTACTTCTTCCTAACCAGGTTTTCATTTGTATTTTTATAAATAAGCCCTTCATTCCTTAATCCTTTTGCCTAGCATTAACTCATAGTGTATTTTATTGTTAACATTTAATTGACTCTGTATGAATTAAATGTCTACGTAGTTCCTTGTTTGTTTGTTCCCATCTTTATTCACAGCGCTGTTCTTTTTAGTGCTTCAGCTCTTGCAGGCATAGTGAATGCTTGGGGTTTCTGCTTTTGTTTTGTGTTTGTTTTTAGGGAAGTTGTGTTAATTGTGATATTCTTTTAGAATTTGCCAGCTGTTTTCAGCAGCAGTAGAATTTATTTAATTTATTGCATTAGTTATTATGGGCCCTGGAGATGCCAGATTCTGAAAGATATCGAGAAAGTCTTAGAGAAATGCAGTTTAAGTTTCCTTTATGACTCTGAATTGCAAAGGAAGCAAATAATCTTCTTTTTACCTGAATACTGCAGCTTGGCGTTACTGGTTCTAAACTTTACTAAAGGCATGATTAAAAATATATATTATATATAATTCTCTAGCAGCCAGAATGCAGAATTACATTCTGGATAATTTAGGAATAATTTGGAGCCATCATTTGTTGCCAAACCCCCTGCAACGGATTGTGTGGATTTTGTTAATTCCTGTTGTTTTCTAGTCTGACTTTGGATATCCAGCAAATGGCCACAGACTCTTGCAGTTGTGTTTTTCAGGGCTGATAACCCAATGGGATAATTTAGTCAACCTGATCTTCCCTGTTGCATTTCAGTTTATTGGCACTGTAATTAATTTTGACGTGTAACACCACCCCTCCAACTTGCGCTCCCAAGTCTATTAATGTCTAATGATGAAAAGTATGCCCTATGCATAATATTGTTTTAGTGCTATAGATCTACATCTTTGTTGTCTGAGCGCAAAAGAGCATAAATGAATTAAGTCCTATTAGCTCTACCTCATTGAAGACTGAAAATGATCTTAAGTTTCTTAGTTTGTGCTGACAGCCTCTCCTACTTTAAAACATGATGTTAGCTRTGTGTTTTATTAAAGCTCGAGCTCGAGTGTTTCAGTTCAGCGTCTCTCCGCTGCACCTTCTAATGCACTAATTATAAAATACCRCACCGAACCCCATCAAGTCAGCTTCACTGCTTCCTCGTGTTTGTGGGACTGCAGCGCCTTTTTCTTGGTTTTCATCAACTTGGAAAATTTGATTAAGGCAGTCAGTGGCGGAAAAAAAAAAAAAAAAGGCAAAAAAAACCAACCAAACAAAAAAAMCTCACAAAAAATGCCCTTGCTAGCGTTTGTTACCAGGGCCATTAGCAATTACCTCACTGGCATCTAGTTAGATTTCATTTTGCTGCTGTACTTAGTAAAACTCTCGAAAGAATGCCCATGAGGAATTAAGCTGTAAAGACTCTGGCGGAGGAAGTGTGTTAAAAGCAATTAGCAGAAATTTAACAAAGTAGATGAAAATCAAATCTAGGCGCTCTCCGTGTTCGTGCCTCGCCACACCGTAGCAGAAACCTTCAGGTCCCCTTCCCTGCCCACTCTGCAGGGCTTGCATCTCCACTAGGTAGGGACAGTGGAGATGAAAGCCCTGCAGAGTGGGCAGGGAAGGGGACCTCCTGCTCGCTCATGGCTGGGGAACCACTGGTTTTCTTTGAAAAGAAGAGAGGAAGAGACTGGGCCACTGAGGGAGGATTTTCATGGACTGGACCCRTTGCCCGGGTCTCAGCATTCAGGGACGGAGGTGCCAAGAAACTCCAGGACTATCCAAATGGGCAGCGTTTCCCGGTGCTCCTGGCTGCTGTCACCAACACTGGGGCCTCCTTGAGAAGATCTGGGGCCACCTTGAGAAGATCATTTTAGGGAGGGTGCTGCCCTTGCACAGGCGCTGGGTGCCGCCGCGTTGTGTGCGCCCAACGTAAAGGCGGCAGGTATCTCTGAAGAGAAATTAAGAGAGTGTCAAAGGTAAAACTAAACAAAAGGGCACACACAAAAAGGCTGTAAATGAGGTGGAAATTGCAGGCAAATAGACAATAGAAGAAAGTTTAAGTAGCAATTTGTTCTCCTTTGCACAAGGAAATGCACTTCATTTATTAAGGARAAAAAAAAAAAAAAAAGAAATCTTGGAAGAAGCTGTACTTCTAAATAGAGAACTAAATATACCCTGAAAAAGAACCAACCTGATTATTGTGCAACCTCTCCAAACTGCACACAAGAAAACAAAAGTGAGCGTTGATTGACAGAGTTAATCTGTTCCTAATAGATGTTTTATTTAAATATTCATTTTTCTCATTTGCATAAGTTTCTCGCTTCAGGCCGCTTCTCACTACGTTACCTTTCTCCTGGCTCCTCATCCGTGGGTAGCGTCGGGTGAGGATGGCCGAGAGGCCCGGGCGCAGCTATCCTTGCAGCAGGCACGCAAGCCTGGAGAGCCATCGAGTCCTCCGCAAAAGATCATTTTCTCCTTGAAATACTAGTATGTGATTTCTCTTACGACTCCGTTTGAGATGTGAGCAACAGGACTGGAAGCTCAGGAGGTGCCGAGCTGCCTCTGTAAGCTGAAGGTGCTTGATGATGATGATAGAAAAGAGAAAGTGAGAGACTGCTGTAAGTGATTCTCACAGTTCTTCCTGGGAAAAACGGGAGGGAGGGAGGGAAGGAGACTTTTGCTGCTCACTGCGCAAGCGTGGTTAAATGCAAGGTCTGTGTGTGTTAAAAAGTGCTGCAGTTGGATTGGAGACACAGCCTGGAGCCAAAGGAGGTCAATTCTGCTCTATGCCCAGGTTGGGCTCCTGACATCTCAGTAGGGCAGAGCATCCTGAGTGACTGAAATCCACCTCAGTCAGTAATCATCCAAGTGGCACCACGGTGGCTCCCTTATTACACATAATTAATAAATTAAATAAAAAGTCCATCAGAACTGCAGCTGTAGACGTACCTCCCCACCAGTAACCATGTGTGTCGGCCTGTGTGTGAATATCTTTAATCTCACTGTTGCCAGTGGGAAATTTCTTCGCTCTTTCTTAGAAATCTATTCCCATGAAGGCTGTGACATGACCACTCTCTTCCTCCCCACTTCCCTGAATTTGTCCCTGGGACAAGTTCTTCCCTTTGTAAAATAGATGTGGCAGAACATAAGGGTACTGGTAGACACAGCCATTTCTATAGAGTAGTGCAGAGGTCTTTGTGAGTTGAGGTGAGAAATAAGTGTCGGAAATAACCCTAACTTGCATTGAAAAGAAGGCAAATATCCCCCTCTGTAAAAGAGAACAAAATGGGATGGGGGAAAAAAAACATAAACCCAGTCTGATGTATGTGCATGAGCATCAATATCCGCATTTTCTTACATTCCTCTGTAAAGCTTTAGGAGCTCTTTTAAAGCTCCGACTGCTTCTTCATAGGCGAACCACTGATACAGTTTCTGTAAGAACTGATGCAAAATTTGTTTAAAGGATCTAATGAGTCCTGGGTTGTCTGCATCACATAACATCTCCATCCTGCGTGGTGCATATCAGGCCTTGTTAAGGATGTCTGCATTTTTCTTCAAAAGATGCCATAACCATCAAAGATGCTTACTGTAAATGATTCCAAATGTGCGGATTTTTTTCTTTTCAGCCAGATCTCCATGTCCGGCATATTAAAGAAAACATTTTTGTAGTTTATATGTTGTTTTTTCTTGAAGATGTCTGTGTGATGGAGCAATTCCTACAGCATTTGCAGAATCCATTTATTTTATCTTATTTTACCTGTTACATTTTTCTTTTTTTTTTTTTTCTCCTATTTTTTAATGAAGTTTAGTGCTGGGAACCCATTTATGGAACTGCAATAACCAAAGCTTAATCCCCGATGATAATAAATACTGTGAGGAGATAGGATCGCGGGGTGATTTGGCCGCCAGTAGCTGTGGCACAGCGAGCAGGCGAGTTGCAAAGTGCTGCCTTTTCTTTCTCCGCAGACTCCTCTGCACTTTGGATAAGAACCATGTCTGGTTATTGATGTGCGGATAAGGAACAGATGCATACAATAAAATGCAGCTTATTAAGGTGCGCTTTGGATTGGTTAATTACTTTCTCCGCATTAATAGCGACTCAGGCCTGCGACTGTCGTCTTTAGAATTCAGCAGGTTCCTTTCTGCTTCTGTAGCAGTGAGTCAGTGCAGTTCCTGCTTTGATTTACAAAATTGGATTTTAATCTCTTTGAAACCATTATGCTAAATCAATTTTTAACATAGCAGAGCATGGAGGTACAAAGCCCCTCTTGTTCTCGAGTCGCTCACTCTTTGGATGAGCGAGCAGCACGTAAACACGGCGCGGGCAGCAGCTGCTCCGCGGAGCCCCGTGGCACCCAGCCGCAGCGGTGCAGCCCCTCGCTGCCCTGTGCTGCACGGAGCACCCAAGGGTGCTGCCAGGGCTGGCACTCGGGCAGGCATGGGAGCACGTGGCGACGTGGCCCTGCTTTGCTTTGCTTTTCTCCCTGAGCTCCAGCGCTGTCGAGGCAGGGGACAAATCTCCCCCGATGTTTGGTGTTTCTGGCCGTGGTGGCAATCGGGTGATGGTACCACTGCAGCATGGCGATATTGGTAGTRATGAGTGAGAAAGTCCCGTGGTTTCCTGAGAATAGCTTGAAGATTGTGCACACGTGGGCACCCCCTTCTCCTTTGCCCTCCTCTTTCTTCCCAAAGTGACAGCCTCTCGCTGCCCAGCGTGTAAACCAGGCTGGCTGCAGGGTGGGACGGGACACGCTTAAAAACAGCTCTGGGCTGCAGTGTTTTGGGCTTGCTCAGAATCACTGAAGGGCAGTTTGTTTCAACTCRCTCTTCTTACCCAATCTTCCATCTGCTTTGTGTTCCTCTGCCAGTGGCAACACATCTGGAATGGATCTTTCCAGTGGTTTTCTTTTTTTCTTTTTTTTTCAGGTTTTCCTGGTACTTTGCAACATCCAGACTGCCGAGCTTGACTCCATTGTTATGGGGTTTATCTGTTTTGTAATGGAAATAACTTGGAAGATTCTAGACTGTTCTTACGCAGTTCTCAGGTGAAAAATGGTGTAATATGGCATGTTATTCTCGGCCACACGGAGGGTGCCACAGCCCTGGAACAGGCTGCCCTGGGAGGTTGTGGAGTCTCCTTCTCTGCAGGTCTCCAAACCCACCTGGGTGCCACCCCGTGCTCTGGGTGGCCTTGCTGGAGCAGGGCAGGTTGGACTAGATGATCCCTAGAGGTCCCTTCCAACCTCAACCATCCTGTGGTTCTGTGAAATTCTCTTCTGCGTCAACCAATGATAACCATAGCAGTTAGTTTCTCAGCAAATAGAATTATGCAGGAATATGAAGAGAGGATAAATTTCTTTTTCCCTTAAAATGTCCTTTAGACAGAAGGAAGATGTTTGTATTGCAAGATTTGGGCAATTTGCAACATAATAACTCTCACTGCCTAAAAGCTGAGGATATTAGTGAAACGATGATTCAGAAATGAAGTAGCTGTTGTATCTGTATGTCATGGGTTAAATCCTTGGGCTGCCAACATGAGCTTTCGGTTTGCACTGCCAGTGCCTCTTGAGCTACCGCATGACAGTCTCTATTGGCTAAAAGCAGAGAGAATGAGCAAATAAAACATCCCTCGGCTCCCTCTTTTCTCTGCTTTGCCACTGAAATTAAAAGGGACCCTACGTTAATTTTTCTCCTTGCTAGCCCGGGTGGTGCCATCGTCCTGGGTGTGCACAGGGTGCCTTCAGGATGGCCAAGGAAAAGCAGCATGGTTAGAGGGGATGGGGAAGAGGCAGCACAGGCTCACGTCGGATGTCAGGATTCAAAGCATTAGTGAAGACTCGTTTCTGTGGCCGAAATGCCACCAGCCAAAGTGTGCACTGGAGGGTGAGTTGAAAAATGAAAATATGGAAGCATCTTGTTCATATTTCTTTGCCTATGAGCCTAAACTATCCTGTAGTTCTTGCTGAATGTGGGCTCTTGCATGGTGTTGAGGCTCCTCTGTCATGGGTCAAGGACCAGTTGGCTGAGTCTGTGCTGCCTTATGGTTTCAGTGGGACAAGCCATTCGATGGGTCGGAATTGCTGTCTCCAAGGGGAGCATCCAGGCTGACAGCGGCAGAGCTGACGGCGATTATAGGTGCGTGATTTGGCGCTGGTTGTTTCTAAAATGCCTGGCTTGTCTTCTCAAGCCTGGTTGCAATGCTTTCCTCTTAGTACATCCATGGACCAGATCCTGCCAATAATTCTTCGTTTGGCTAGAGAAGTGTTAGTATCTCCACTTGCGGTGGTGACAAGGGTGCTCATTTGCCCACGTGTGCAGCCTCAAGCATTCAGGGATCTCTGTGTAAGATCATGCTCAGGCCTGAGGAAGGGCTATTGAAAAGGTGGGGAACACAGTGCTAAGAGCTGAGCTCCCTGTGAGTGGAGCCAGAACTGAGAAGGGAAGGTCCCACTGTGCTTGCGCAAGGCTCTCGTGGTTACCCTTCTGCTTTGTGGAGTTGTATTTGTTAAAGTTCGAAGGAAGAAATCCCGTTAGTTAAGGAGTGAAGCTCAAACCCACAAGGTGAGTTTGTGCTGCCTTTCCAGCTGCCGTATTACATCCAAAGGGAAATGCTGAGGCTCGTGGGGCTGGAGGTACCAAGCAGCACAAGGATGTTGTCCTAGGAGGGACGACGACGGCAGGCTGGGCTCCAGGATCCAGGCTGCTGCTGATCCAGCAACTGCAGCAGCTGGAGACACTTGGAAGAAAATAGTGGCAGAATAAATGGAAAAGTGAGGATTGTTGGAAGAATGGCCAGGGCTGGAGCTGACAGTCTTGGAGGGGATCTTGCCTTAACAAATGAATTTTGGGTGCATAGTGGTTCTGTGCACGGTGGTGGCACTGCTGGGAAGAGGAGAGCACCCGTGGGCAGCTCCATTCAGTCGTCCTGTCTGTCCCAACAGTGCTAAGCATGTCCAGTTTAAGATAGGTCTCTTGGTTGTTGGACTGTTCCTCCCACTTCTTCTGTGTAAAGAGGTTTCCATTACTTTGGAATAACAGCATAACAGAGTTCCTATAGGTGACTTCTTTATGTTAGAAAGTTCAATTCTGGTCTCCTGTTTAAGACAAAACACCAACTTCTGGCCCATTTTAAGCTGCATAGGTTTGAGAGTGAAGTGTTTTCTCTTATTCTCTGATTATTCTCTCCTAACATTGCTGTTTTAGAGGTGGATTGTTATTGGCATTCAGCAGATGAGATAGTTGCCTTCTTTTATATAAATCTCTGCTCTTCATGCCAAATTTCTCTACTGCTTTTGGTGTGCGTTGTCAGCATGCTGTTTGACACTGGCTAGTTCTTTATGTTCCGCTTTCCTTGTGCAGGGACTGTTGTTAAGGACCAGAAGAAAGAAGAACASAACTGTTTTATCTACTAACCAGCCGCTGCCTCCCGCTCATGGTTTAGGAGGCTCTGGGATGTACAGTGCCCTTATGGATGGGCATAATCCAGGCAGCCCCAGTGCTCTGGAGCAGCCCAAACTAAATCATAGCGTAAGGCAGAGYGTAAGATGAGCGTAAAAGCTTACGTGACAGGTAAACAACTAGAATCACTGTAACCTTGCAGCATTGCTGCTACTGGAATATTAAAAAAACACTTCAAAAAGCTACTCTAAACTACTTCGTTTTGAACCAGGTTCCCAAAATAACCACCTTTCAGTTGGTAAAATAAATTGTGAGAGTCTGTCAGATCCAAAATGTAATGCTTGGGCAAATTAATCCATTGTTGTATTGTTATAGTGCTCTAATCATATTTTTATATAACCCAGGAGCTGGAACTAAGAAGCATTTTGCTGTCATTGCAAACACAATAATAAGAATAGTCTTAACAAAGTGACGTGCACTAAGTTGACTTTCTGCAATACATTTCAGCGGAAATTACAGATGCTTTTTACATTTCATTATCATTAAGGTACAAATAACTTTCTTGTATTGAAAACTAGGCCTACTTTATCTGGTTTAATAATTATACTGAGGCTCATTATGGACACCTTGTTTGTAATTCTCGCTTTTCTTATTGAATTCTAAATGTATTATTACAAAAGTATGTACTTTAGCAGATGGAGTGTATTATGGCAATGTTTAGTTCAAGTTGATCTTTCCCAAAGACTGCACTGAATGATCTTGGGCTAAATAGAACCAAGTCAACATCTAGCTTGATTTTTCACTATTGGTATTATTTAAGCAGAAATCTAGAAGTGCTGTTGAGTTAAACGCAGCAGGCGAAAGGAGACGTCAGGTGGAATTATGAAGACCTTACAACTAGGATGAGGTGCAGAACCTGCATCACAGGCAGCAGAAACTTTTCCAAGAAAATATCTTAGTTGATGTCAAGGTTGTCTCATTTGCCAGTGGGATATTGCTCTAATGGTGTTCTTTCTTCCTCTCCAGTTTACATAATGAGATCAAGCTAATTAAACCATGTCTAGCTCTGGGAAAAGATCAAAATGTGAGCTCTTTCTATTTCTTTTTATTAAAACTTTTACCCTGTAATAGGAGATTATAGGCCATACTTCGCTACCAGTGCATCTTGCTCATCTCTGGAAAAAATACAGATCTTTCTCTCTCCTGGTAGATGTTTGCTTTTAATTGTTTGTTCTTCTGGTTTATCATGTTTCAGGAACTTGCAGAAAGGTGCGTGCTTGCCGTGGTCAGATGGACTAGCTAGAGAAGCAGTAATAAGTGGATGCAGTGAGGCGTGTTATTCCAAAGCCAGCTATAATAAAACCTGCTGAGAAGCGCTTGCTGCCGCAGTCAACAAAGGTTTGGGAGAGTCACTTAGACCGGCCTGGGTGACCCAGTTCTTGTTATACCTAGCTCACCATGCAGTGCATTGCGATGGACGTGGCTGCCCTGCTTGCTGGGAATTGAGATGGGTGAAAAATGTTTTCTACAACCTCCMCAAATTTCATAGAATCRTAGAATGCTTAAGGTTGGAAGGGACCTCCAGAGGTCATCTAGTCCGAACCCCCTGCACAGGCAGGGTCACCCAGAGCACAGGGCACAGGGCTGCATCCAAGCGGGTTTTAAAGATCTCCAAAGAAGGAGACTCCACAACCTCCCTGGGCAGCCTCTTCCCGTGCTCTGTCACCCTCACTGTGAAGAAATTTTTTCTTAAACTTGTGGGTGTTTTTTTCCTGTCAAATTTTGCTCTCCTGAAAACGTGCATTTCTTGAGGAAATTAGGGTGACTTTTACTTCTGGTTTAGTTCTCGTAGGCACTCAGCACACCTAGAGACCTCCATCTCCAGTTGCAATCGTGGTAATTTATTGCATGYTGGGGCGGCGGGTGCCCGCAGCAACAGATGCTTCGGAGCAGGACGGTGGCTCCAGCTCCGTGATCCAGCAGTCGGGCTTGGCTTGGCAGCTCTTCCTTGCTTGCAGGTYATGGAGTCGAGCTCTTTGGATCCAAGTTTTCCAGGTGTGGATGCCCAGGAACATAAGTCGGCATCGGCCCGCTCGGTTCCTCCGCAGAGCTTGCAGCGTGAAGCCGTCTCCCGCGGTGCTCGCGAGGGTGCCTTGCGAGAGGCTTCGCCACACGGTGCCACAGCAAGGACTTATTGCCAATACTAATGTATTACTGCATTAGATCATGCTAATTATATTTGAAGCTAAAATGATTTCGGAAAGATTGAGAGGAAATGAGGGCTCTCCCATGCCTTCTCCCTCTTTAGGAGGAAGCAAGGTTCAAGTAGTGTTTTCGGCTCCGGAGGGAAGAACAGCTGTGTCGCAGCTCTGAAGTAACTTTCTAATGATTGAGTTGAATTGCAGAGCACATTTTGGGTTGCATTCAAATCATGGCAATTTCCCTTCCCTCAGTGACAGAGCAAGGAGCTCTCCACTTTGATCGCTGATGTAGGCTTGGAGAGAGGGGGGTGCCAGGGGAAGGGGAGCTTTTGTTTCTGGCGTGTCAGGTGTTCTCACACACGACAGGGTGTCGGGGTAGCTGTGCTCTGCCGCTTCTGCACACCGTGTGCCGAGCCCCCTGCGGAGCAGCGGGAGGAGAGCAGTTAAAGGGGGACGGAGAGGCTCGAGCCGCGTCGCGCACACCGGCCTGCCGGCTCCAGCTGCTTGGTTGGAGGTTGTGCCGCCTTCTGAGGAGTAAGCTGGCYCTGTATGGAGCTGAGCTTGAGCCGGAGCCAGAAGGGTTCAACAAGAGCCTCTGGAGCCTTGATGAGTTTCAGGTGAGGCCCTCTAAAACCTTCAGGAGTGTTTTGGGTTTAAGAGTCTAAAATGTAGCAGTTCCTTCCACCACCACCATTAATAGGGCCGGAGAGAGGAGCACCAAGAAGCACCATCCCAATGGCCTGGTGGCCAGTGTGCTGGCAGCACCGGTGTCACACCGAGTAGACGCTGCAGCCGGTGCGAGCTGCACACGGTGGCCAAAGTGCCAGGCAGCCCCTTTCCAATAAACCCCATCCAATTCTCGGAGACAGCATCCCAGCTCCCAAAGACAAAAAAAAATCCCCAGCCTGTTCATATGATTTTGGCTGTTCATATGATTTTGCTATAGCAGCCTCAGTGGTGCGGGCTGTCATCATCCTACGGAGCTATCCCACCTGCCTCAAATCCCTAAAGGAAAACAGGAGCCGAGCCTGTCACACGGAGCCAGTTAGAGTCAATCATTGTCTCCGTGCCGGATTCGAATCCCCCTTTCGGGGTGCATGCGAAAGGAGCCTTTCATGCTTGCTGCCGAGCAGATAAATAAATAAGTCAATTCTTGTCATAATTAAACATATATGTGTGCTTTCTTTTGCTGTACAACTTCAACAGCTAACCAAATGCACTTAATAATGTTTTTCGCTGTATTTCAGTAGTATGAATGTACATGAAAATTACAGCAAAGGCATCATTTTTTTAACAGCTGTGTTTAGTTGAATAACAGATTTAGAAAGTGCAGACTTTAATTAATCTGTGTTTTCTGCTGGGATTTCAGCACCATCTGATTTACTTTTCATGGCTGAAAAGTGTAATTGTAGTTTTTCTCTTTAGCTGCAAGTTTATCCTCCCCAGAAATTGATTTGGTTCTTCTTTTCCTTGAAGAAAACTCGCTATCAGCCTAATGGCACCTGGTGGGCGATGCCGCCAGCACCGTGGCTGTGCCCGCTGTGGGGGTGCCAGGGGCGGGAAGGTGCCCGTGGAGTGGGGAGATGCCACCTCTTGTCACCCCCTGTCCCCTCCTTGATGGCTGGGGACCGGTGAGCAAAGAGAGCAGGGACAAACAGTAGTGGAGGCCTTTCCTCTGTGCTCAGTGTGGTGGAAGGTGAGAAATCACACAAATATTATCTGGATTTCTTTTTTTAATAAGAATTAAAACGTGACAGCTCTTTTGTTGAGCCAGGCCGTCAGCGTAACTGCTCGGCCGCGCAGCGGAGGTGCCGACGTGTGTCCCTGTTTTCTGCAGAGCGCCGGGGAAGGCCGGGTGATGAATTGCAGGGCCGCGGTGATAAATTGCCTTTACCGCGCACTGTTGTTCGCTCGTTGTCCGTCCCTGCCAGGACGAGCGCGAGTGTCGCAGACCTGCGGAGGGCTTCGCTGGGGCTTGCTTGGCTTTAAAATGCTCCTGAGCGGGTTGCTCGCGGGCGGACGAGCTCAGCTGTGGCCATGGGGAAGGGAAGCTGGGGTGCAGTAAGGGCGTTATTTGTGTTTTCRGAAGGAGATTATGCAATTTTTGCCAAAATTTAGTTACTACTAAATGTATTGTTTCCCTGGTTTTACTTTATTAGGCTGGCACGGGTTTAGATGTGCAAAGGCCTCGGCGTCCAAAGAGTGGCAGTAGATTCTGAGTGTAATCTGAGGGTGGCTGCTAATCAGGAGATCAAGAATCTCGATCAGTTTTAAAACTCGTTTTAATTAAGGTCTTCCTTTCCAGCTTGCTAAAGCCCTGAATTAGCACCGCTGCTCTCCCGCCTGCACAGACGGGCCATGTGGCAAGCGGGTCGTCTCGCRCACGCACACGGGCCTCAAAATTGCGTGGACTTCCCAATAAAACTGTTACATTTGGGCAAGACGCCTCAATGACGTGTTTAAGGGGTGACATCCCGCATGGGGCCCTCCGCATCCATGAGTGCCCCAAACCACGACCCTGCACACTYGCCCATCCAGCACTGGGAAATATCCCTGGAGGAAAATGAGGTCTTCCTAGGCGCTTTCTAACCCTCCCCTCCACCACCTCTTTTCATTTATCCTGGTGTAAAATGGGAAACGGCCACTGCAGCGTGTTATTTCTCGTGCCCGTGTAAACAGCACAGGACGCTGCCTTGAGTGACGTGGGGAGGCTACAAGACAGGAACGTCGGAGCGCTCCTTAATTGGGATGTTTAGTGCAGTTTGTCACCTTGGCGGCCGAGGGAAGCGCAGGGATAGCTCTGCCTCTCGTTAGGAAGGATTATGTGTTTATGCCCTGTACTAATCACAGAATTAGAAAGAACAAGCAATGTGTATAGCAAAAAGAGTCGCTTGTTGCTTGTCATGTCCCGAGCAAGTTTTCTCTCCATTCATTGCAGACCAGTGACAGCACTGGGTAATTTTACTGCTTTGGGAGCATTAGACCTAGCAATCCACTGTAGGTAGCAGTGTTGGCCTTACAGCTTTTTTACCCTGTTTTTGCAGGCATTATTGCTGCAACAATGCGAGTTTTTCCCCACAAAGTTGTCACTATCTCAGCTCTCAGTCCTTGTGTCCATGCAGCCACGTCCAGAGTGTCAGGGATGGAGGTGGCCATCCCTGGCGCTGTGAACGGGAGCGAGAGTCCCTTCCCTGCACCACGTTGGCAAATTCTCAGCTTTCCCCCGTTTCTTCTTATTGCATTTGTCCCTTTTGCAACGCCTACAACAAGGCGGCTCTTTTATTATTATTATTATTATTATTATTCTTTTTTTCTTTTACAGAAATAGCTGTCCAACTCCTCCTGAACCTGCAAATGGATTTCTCAACCTCCAGCCATCCTAGGTGTAAATTAGACGTGAGAGGGGGCTTTGCATGAATCCTCGTCCCTGGCAGCCAGCGGAGCTGCCTTTCTGCGGACAGCCCAGCGGCTGCTTAATTTTGCATTTTTCTTCCCTAACATGGATATATATATATATATATATGTGTGTGTGTGTGTCATTTTTCTTTTAATGTCCACCAAATTGGTAGCTAATTATTGTGGCTGGCAAGTCGATGCCGTAGTTCGCTCTCGTAAGCGCAGCCGCTGTGCGGCGCGAGGGGCAGAGACCCCCAAATTCAGAACAGTCGTGATTTACTGTGCAGCTTGGGCAAAGTGCATTTGTTGCCTTGGAAACAAATAGCAGCAGTGAACAACTAAATGAAATTTATGGAATCAACTTCAATAAATCTTGATGATAAATGTGCAAAAACATACACAATTTGATGAAGATCTACAGTATGCAGATGTGAGAGATGAGAGTAAGTTATATAACCACTTTGGATGCATTTTGGGGCTGCCACAAACAGGTTCCTGTAATACGTTTTTCTTGTTGTTGTTTCTGAGGAAGCTGTCTGTTCCTTTTCATAGATATGGCATTTAATTTTAATTTCCAGGGTATCTTTTAGCTTAATTGGCACGCTGGATGATTACAGTGCGTTGTTTTGTCTTTTGCAAATCCTGATTCATATCTAACTCAGGATAAAAATAAAATTGAGAGCTGTGGCAATATAAGAGAGAGCAAAATGCAGTGAGTGCCATGTCACCCGCCTCCGAGTAATGTGCAGAATACCACAGATTAATTAAAACATTTATATAGAACATTTCCCTCATTCCTGGTATGAATCTCTGTGTTTTAGAGCACAAGGACAAGCTGGAAATTTTACAGTTTCAGCATAGCGCTGCTGCAGGTTTTCTGTGCATAGGGACTCACCTTTTCTTTTTTTTTCTTTTTTCCTATTTTTGTCACACAAAGGAATCACAACAACTGATATTTTCCAAAATTGATATTTTTGTTTCTGGTTTGACCCATGGATCGATAAAGGTTTCAGYGTGTAGCGTTGAACTTGCCTAGAGACTATGTTGTAAACCTTTAACGCAGCCCTTAATGGAATTTGATGTTTTTCCATTAGTTCCCTGGCCTCTCCTCGTTACAGGGGCTTCCTCTCACATTTCTCCACCAGGTCCCAAAGTGTGAGCATCGTGGCAACGTCCCCTCCTGCAATATGGGGCCACAACCTGATGTTTCAGCTACCATCAAGCGGGTCAGATGCGGTGGTGGTGGCTTTTATTAAGTGCCTGACATCACGGTGRTACTTTATTTTTGATGGTGATTAGCTGAAGCTGCACCTGGCAGGCTGGTCCTGGCTCAATGCCAGCCCTCTCTTTTTCCTTCCTGCTAAATTTTTTCATGTCCGTGGTGAGCTGCTGGAGTATGGGCTGGTTTCTGAAAGTCAGAGCCTGGGCCAGGACTGACTTGGGGTTATCAGCAGGTGCAAAGCAGGTTGTCGCCGAGGTTCATGCCCCAGAGCCTGGTGTGCTGCACTTATTCCAGACGTATGGCTGTGTTTGGGGTTTTGCAGGGTTTTTTGTTACCTTTTTTTTTGGATTTTCTCTCGTTATTTGAGTGCAGCCGATTGAGCGGCAGGTCCTTTCTGTTGCTCRCTCCCACCCCTCTCCCAGGCCCCGCCGTCGGTGCTTCCCCGTGTGAGCCGTAATGTTTTGTAGGGATTTGGAGAATCCCTGTGTGTGCTAAGTGCCTGGCCTGTAAATCATCCCCGTCCTGCGCCAGGATCAGAGCTTGCAAAGAGGTTAACGAAAATCATGTCTGGGTGATGGAGAATGCGCAGCCGAGCCCTTGTACGGAGATCATTACCGTGCTTTTTAATTTACTTTTACCCAGCGTTTTTATAATCTTGGCTGGGATCAAAACCCGAGTTTCGCTCAGCTTGAGCTGCGGAAGGCTGTAAACCTGAAAGGCTCTTTCCAAAAATTCCTTGCACATATAATGACTCCTAAGCTGCGCTCTGATGTTTACAGAGTGCTGTAGCTGTTCGCATTAACATACAACTGTATAAGACAGATTGAACTCCATTAGAAGCTAAATTTAGTGACTCGCTAACTTCTTTTTGATATGTTTTTATAATTTCATTGTATTATGACACTTGGTTTTAAATTTGCATGAGTAAATGAGCCTCTCACCAAGTCAGGTAAAAAGATTTTTCACTTATCTACCATGAAATAAGGCATTAAAAAATAGTAAGAATAGAAAGCAATGTATCCTTGACATATTTAGTTTATATTTTTTTTCAGCTGTGCTGACTGAACACTTTTAGCTATATAGCGATACAATATGGCTATTTGTACTGCGTTTAACCGGTGAAATAATTCCACATTATGAAGAATTTTTGGAAGCAACGTAGCATTTTATAGGAGAGCATTTAATTACATTCAAAGYCAGACTGCCTCAGTACAAGGAGTGAAAACCAGCCCTCGGCAGCAGAACGAAGGCCACGGCCACGCTTGGAAATAGGGAGCAGCTTCAGCCACCTCTTTCTCCCAGTGGGTCCGAACCCATCTGCTCGATCTGGAGAGCGATGGACCTTCCTCAGGAGGCACCCGGCCTCCTTCATTAGAGCCCCGGGCTCTCGGCAGGTGTTAAGGAGCTAAGGCAGGGGCAAGTCCCCGTGTGTGATTGCCCGGCCCCTTGGCTCTCCTGCCCTCCTTCGACATCACCATTTTTAATCCGTTTGTGCTATTGATTTTTTTTAATTATTATTTTTTAGCAGGGTGGTATTTCATTAATAGCGACAGCTGCTCTTAATTAAAAGGAGGRAAAAAAAAAAMCCCAAAAACCCTGCAAAACAAAACGCAGCCTGAAACAAAAGGCGAATATTCTAATTTGGCGTGACATTCTGTGCGGGATGGCTGCTGGCACGCGAGCCCCAGCAAAGGTCACCTGCCAGCGCCGCAGCCCCTCGCAAGGGCGGAATTAAGTTCGAACTCAGGCTGGGTTTGAAGTCTTAAGTCTCTCAGGGGATTCCTTTCATAACATCTTCGAACTGGATAACACTACAGTAAATGAAATACACTGCACTGGATTAAAGGGTTATTTCCCCTGTGTGTCAAGCTGACACAGAATACTAAACCTCAGGTTGCCTCCGAGTTGTCTCTATCTGCTGATGCCCTCTCCTGTGCTCGGAGCAGCTCTTGGAGGTTTACGTGGACGCCAGCGACTATTTAGCCAGCTTCGGTGCTTGGCGAACGGGGAACAATTTTATGCAGCAAGGAACCCAAATAAAGCAGCTAAATGGCAAGGAATTTAATGGGCTTAAAAAATGTGAGCCAACTGATGCAGGGAAGAGCGGAGCTGCCTCCTCAGCTCTATTATGCTGCTCTATAATTTATACCGAAACACAAAATATAGATCTCTCTGCACTGCCACTCACATGTTTAGCCGCACTGAGCTTGCAGTAACAACAGGCTATGATATATGCTCCTGTGCTCTTATCTGACTGCACCAACAGGTAAAATTTGTTAAGGATCATTTGCAGGGTGTTTTGTTGCAGGATAAATGCTCATTTTGGCTTTGAAGCTCGTGGCACTTAGCTCAGGTAGGCTGCGCTGCGCTCCGGGTAGCCGGATCGCTGCCGTGTGTCTGGTGCAGCCGCCCCCGGCACCGGCTCCTCCTGCTCCATCCGCAGTGTCTTGCATCCGTTATCCCGTCGCGTGGGGACAAGGGGCAGCAGAGCGGGTCCGGTTCAGCAGCGCCGTCTCTGTGCCCGAAGTGGCCACCTCGGGTGGACTCCCTTTGCTCTGCAGCCTCGGATGTTTTCCTGGTGCTTCCTGTTGCCCAGCAAAACCCCTGGTGAAAGGCCAAGCTGAAATATTTAATGGAGAGCCCACCACATGCCAGCTATAAGCAAATCTTTTGGGTAATTATATATATAAAAAACATGTTTCTTGACCCTCCATGCTTCCCCCTACTCTATTTTGTCMAAGGAAGCCCACACTGTCCTGTGGACGGATTGAAAGCTGTAAGATCAAAGGCATTTTCCAGATTCTTGATGTACCTGGTTTGGGTAAATATTTGGTACTGCAGGGAGAAGAGCATCCTCCCTGCGGCAGGGGCTGCCCTTGGGCCTCGTCCCTGCATGGGAACATTGCATGTCCACAGCTCGACTTCCTCCTCCTCGCTCTCTCTTTGGGCAGACGTACAGATACACGGGTAAAGGAGAAGGGTCCCTGTGCTTTGTAGTTCACTGCCTCTTTTTGCTTGCAGAAGCATTTTTGTGCATGGAGCTGGGCCTGTTTAGCCTGGAGAACACTGAGAGAGATCTTACGAACATGTGGAAGTACCTGGAGGGAGAGCATGGAGAGGATGGTGCCAGGTGGTGGCCAGTGGCAGCACCAGAGGCAATGGGCTCAAACTGCGACATGGAAAGGCCCATCGGAACAGGAAGGTAGAAATTCCCGACTGTGAGGGTGACAGAGCCCTGGGACAGGCTGCCCAGGGAGGTTGTGGGGTCTCCTTCCTTGGAGATCTTCATTTGGACACACGTACAGGTTTGTGGTGACCCTGCTTGAGCAGCAGGATGGTGGAGACTGGATYGTCTCCAGARGCTCCTTCCAGCCTCAGCCGTGCTGTGATTCTCCCCCACAGTTCTCCTGGAGGACTCCAAGTTCTGGCCTGTCGTATAGAACAGCAGATGTTAAGAAGTTGCATGTATTTAAATACACACTTAGTCTTTGTGGAGAGCTTCCCGATCAATCCAAGTGATGCAGTGTAAAGGCACAAAGCTGGCTCGTGACTTTGGGCTGAGGTGCGGGAGCTGCTCGCTGCCCTCGGGCTCCGTGGATGCTGGTTGAGCAGAGGTCGTGTGTGCGGCTTTGGCTGGAATACTGGAGGAGATGATGGCTCTTCAGGCTCCAGGTTTGGCTGTTTCCAGGTATTATTCACATATAAACACCCACACGCATTAAAACCACGTGGGAAACGCTCGTTTCAGGCTGCTGCTGTCCGTGGGTAATTCCAGTTGACTGCGTTTTTGAATTTCCCTCTTACTGAGCGATTTGCAGGGAGAAGCAAGGGCAGCGAATGGGAACGTGCTGCTTTCCTAGGGTGTCTGGGGGCATTCGTGCACCCTCACCCTCCTTGTTGCCACCAGGACATTTTGTCTCCTTGCAGCAGAGCCAAAAAGCTGGGACATACTGAAAAAACACCCAGAGCTTTAGCACCTCCTCCAGCTTATTTTTTCAAGTCTTTTGAAAATATATTTTATAACACTAAAACAAATGTTAATGAGCGTGCCCTGCTTATCGCTAACAATAGTATTGCTATTTAAATACAGCAGGATATGCAGGGAGGAGCCTTAGGGCCCCTGTGGTTTCACCCGGGGCTCAGTCCTTGCTGTCCCGAGCTCTTTACTTGCCCCATTCTGCTGAATAGAAACAAGAAGCCTCCTCGATTCCTAGGACAGTTAGGATTTATTGCAGGCCAGCACAGAAGTGTTAAATCCTGCGCRGCGTGCGGGAAGTGGGGCTTGGTATTGTGTTCTGCTTCTCCAGTGCTCGCCTGTATTTTTATATACTACTCGCGGTGACCTTTCCAAGGCAAATAATGGCAGTCCCTGACTCAGGCTCTTTACCAGCAGCAGAGCCTATTCCGAGCAATTTTGTAAATCTTTTTTTGGCTGCTTTCAGCATTAAGGCTGGCGCTAATTGTGCTGGAGATGCGTCTGTAGAGAGATGACTGGAGCGTGGTCTTGGGAAGAAAGCAGCAATGTGGAAGTCAGCCCCTTTTTGTCTTCGTTCTTTCTTTAAGTTACCTAAAATGAAAGTGTATTTTGAGGATCTCAAACTGCAGTGTTAAAGGAACAGTGATTTTGGAGGCAAGTGCAAAGGAGGGAGCTGGGGCCCTTCGCCTGATGGGTGCAGAGCCTGAAGGAGCGCGTGCCGGAGCCGAGCACGGAGCGGCCGGCAAGGGCTGCGCGAGGAGGTGGGAAGGCAGGAAGGAAACCTTGGGATTGCACGGGGGTCTCCGAGCCCTGTCCCTGCCTGCCCCCTTGGAGCCACATGGCCCGTGTGCGGGTCCRCTCAGATAGCTGGGTCTGTGTGTGCCCATGGGAAACTTCCAAGCTGGAATGGTGGGGGATTGATCTGCTTCTTGGGGAAGCTTGCTAGTGCCGTGACCAAACTCTGGCAATTGTTCATTCCTCCTTATGAGACTTTTTCTTTCATAGTTACAGGAGCAGGGTGAATTCTGGCTTGAGATTTGTGGCTGTCAGCGCGAACCGTGTCTGGATCTGTCTTCTGTTTTGTGAGAGCTCCCTGAAGCCCTTAGCTCTCCCCTGCTTTCTGGCCCTGCTGGTGCCCCGTGAATACCTGATGGAAGCCTCTTTGCTGCTATCAGCTTCTGGGCTGCCTCTTCTGCCTCTTTTTTTCTTCTTCCTTTTAAAGATTRCTCTTTCCAGCCCCCCCCCCCCACCAATCCCTGTATCACTGTCAGCTGCATTCTCCTTGACAGTTGTGATATTTGTATGTGTGCATAAAAACAGTAGGAAGCATTTATGTAGGTGTCGCTAATTTAATTTAATCTGATATGGATGTATATAGAGGCCTGTTCTGCACTAAAGTGCTTCTCTTTATTTTGCAGTCTCCATCATCATCAAATACAACTCCTTTCATTCTCCTCTTCCATTCACCTACCCAAAGACCAAATCTGGAAATAGGAACCAAAAGAGAAGCCCACATCGTACGCAAAGCAGAGGAAGGGTGAAGGAGCTTTAGGGTAAGTGATTTTCCCTTGTTCTGACTTGCAGCGTCGTGTGCGGGTGGAAGCTGCCGCGGCTGCTGCAAGGCCACGCTCAGGAGCAGCTGTTTAGCCCATACGGCAGCTGCCGCGCACGGGAAGGGAGTGAATTGCTTCATCTCCTGGACTGGTACTGAAGGGAGGTGTAAAAGCATCTTCTGACCCTGAGAAAGTGGCCCCAGTGGCAGCCCTGGGACTTGTGGTGCTTCTGCTGTTGTCCCTGGTGGTAGGAGCCTAACTGCTCGTCCGGGCCGCTCCCTTTGCAGCCCTTGTTTTGGCTTTGCTGGAGCATCCTGGAAGCCTGCCGGTGCCGTAGGGTTGGATGGGTTTTCCTGGAGAGCAACCTGAAGGTGTCAGTGCCAGGACGTGCAAAGGGGAGGTGGATGGGGAGCAGCCCGGGGAGGGCCGCTCCGCCAAAACGTTTCCCTTAACGACTTAAGGCTTTTTGCTTTTTTGCTGTGAGAACAGTGAGTAAAACAGAATAAGAAACAAAGCCAGCAGTAGGTGAATTCAGAGGCCTGATTGAAGCACCGCTACCGGGAAGCATTAGTAATCTCACATGTTAGGGAGGGCATTTGCTCACCCGCCAACCATATCTGTGCCTGTATACATTATATTTCCACACGTGTTCTTTCAACAAGGGACAGGATATGCATTTGCTTACATTTGAAAACTTAGCTTTAAACATCTGGGTTTTCTGTCTTACTGCTGATTTTTTTTTCTTTTTTTCCTCTCCTGCAATTTTTGTTCATTCAAAATTCATATCTGGGAAGGGCATCTTAAATCCCTGCTTCTGAGTCAAAAAGGGAAAGGATGAAAGTGAAAAGAGAGATTGTATCATTTAAGAAATATGATTCATGAATTAATCCTCGTCTGCTACACCATCTGTGGCATGTGTTTCAATACAAAAATCCTGTTTTTATRTCTCTTTAAAAAGCTTTCTTCTCGCTGGCTGCCTGAGTTTTCTGTAATGCTAATGGGGAATTAGCTGTATTTTGGGGGGGAGCAGAGCGGGCCCGGGCCCAGGTTGTGAGCGGGATCTGTGGGTGCTGCTGACCAAATCGTGTTGGGCAGGAGCTAAATATCAGGCTGTTTCCAAAGGCTGGCGTGTTGTGTGCTTGGTGCCGTAGAGAGGAGAGGGCTGAGGTATTCCCCGCGCTCCCTTTCCTCATGGATTTTTTTTATAATCTCTTTGTAAATACGGTGAGAAATAGGATTTGCCTGCCGTTACCCTGAAGAGGAGCTCGAGCGCCTCGCGTSTGTGAAAAGAAAATACCCTTTAAAATGTATTTTTCAGGTCCCTGTGCCTCGCGCGTACGTATTACATCTTGTTACATCTTAGTGACTCCCGGTGCCGGAGCCGAGACCTCCGCGCGCCTCCTTCTCCTGCCACGGGCTGCCCAGAACAGGTTCCCAGGCGGGCTGCGTTCGCGCACGGACACAGGGCACATCCCTGCGGATGGGACAGCTTCCCTCCCRGACCCACTGTCCCACCCGAGGGCCTCCTAGGTAGGAGGAGTAGGAATAAAGTAGGAATAAAGCGTTAAAAAAGCAGCAGAAGTGCACGGCACACTGCATCCCAAGGGCTGCCAGGCCTGAGGGGATGCACACCCCAGGGGCATTTAATATTACTTTTATTAAAAAAAGGCAAAAGGAGATGGTTTTGCCCCACACAGCTCAGCTCCAGGCCTCGTTTTCACAGAAGCAGCAGCTGATGAGCAAGGGGTCCCGGTGCCAGCGCGGAGCAGGGCGCCCGGGGTGGCAGCCGCATCCTGCAGGAACACCACGGAGAGCCGGGAAGCAGCGATTCGGGATCTGTTTGCTGGGACCCCMGCGAAACAGCTGCTTGTTTCTCATCAACAGTTATGCCAAGGCGGAAATTGGCTGCTGTCTGTACACACTTTTTTGGATGAGGAAAATTAAGCAGTAATAGCTGGAAAAATAATATGGACTATGAGATAATAGATGCCTGAGGGATAAAATTAAACAGTACTTTACAATGAAGGAAGAGGTTTTGGCAATAAGTGCTTTGCATTTGACTTCTTTCCGCGCGCCAAAGGACTGATATTGTGTTGGAGAGGTGATCCYGCGCCGTATTTTCCAAACAGACGCAGGGATGTTTGGAAGGGCTGTTTCCCTCCGGAGGAGGCCGGTGCCAGGAACGGGGCCCGCATTCCAACGGGAAAAGGAGCTGCCGGGCAGGAGTCACTCCTGACCATGGGGACCGTGTGTYGGGCACCCCAACATGGTCCAAGAAGGTCTGTTCAGCAGCTGCGAGTGCCGAGCTCACTGCACGACCRGCTTTGGGCTGTTCTTAGCCGCTCTGAACCGTTAATTAAATGCCAATCAGCTGGTGTTTGTGCTGCAGATCCTCCCCTAAGTGCTTTTCCCTGAGAAACCTCCAAACTGCCTGTTTAGGATACTGCGCATAGTTTGCAAATGCTGTTTTCTCCGTTCCGGCTGCAATTCCCCGTTTCGGAAGACTAGTTGGAAGGAGAATCCGGGGCTGGGTGGTCCCAGCACTGAGGTGAGGCCGTGGATGGGAAGTCTCCGCTCGCAGCTTTTGCTTTCACGAATCTCAGGGAAGTCTCYCTGCCTCCTGCCCCCCAGGTGAGGGAATTTTCCTAAGTACCGAAGGGTCCCTCTGGAGAGTCCCGAGACGCAGAGTGCCCCCGTTCCCATTAACTTAAGTGGGACTCAGGGGTGCTCAGCACCTTTGCAAATGAGGCCAGAGCGTCTAGCGTATTGCGAATGAAATCATTAAGTAGCTGTTGCATTAAGACTCTGTTTTTATTCATGGCGTGTAATGTGATTCATTTGCCCTTTTGCTCTCATGTTGAGAAGGCAGTCATCTCATATGCATCGCTGGCTGCAGGGACGGTTTTATTTGCTTTTTATTTTTTTTTTTTTTGTGCCAAGGAGCAGACATTTCCATCAGCATGCAGGTGGGAGACCTGCCCCTTCCCCGCAGGCGCGAGGAGGGCCGTGCTCTCCATGGGGAGATGTTCCTGTTACGCTCCTGCCCTTCACAGAAGTCTTCAGGTCAGGTCACCACTCCGTCTCGAAGCCTCCACACACGAATCCCAGCTCTTACTCAAGCCCCTGAAAGCTGGAGGAGGATCATCCTTCCTTGCAATTAAAAGCACACCAATAGGAGGAAAAATCCGGAATGCAAAAAAAAAAAAAAAAAAAGGGGGAAATGCAGCGTTTTTTAATGTCAGCATAGGGAGCATTAACAAAGCCACTGGTTGCAAAGGGTGCCAATGAGTAAGCTACTTTGAGTCACTACTTTTCTTTCTGGGCAGGATCAGAGTTGTTCAGCTCTGTGTGTTGGAGTTTGGCCTGAAAAACAAGAAGCAGAAAATTCCTCTTCAGCCCCAACAATAGCGGCCTGTGCTTTTGAAGCAGAAAGAGCTGAATTCTGCCTTAGTGCTGCTGTCAGGCTCCAAATGGCCACGATGCCCGGCAGAGTGACAGCCTGGGAGTCCTTAGGTGACCCTCRATTTCTAACACTATTTTTCCCCCTCAGGATTTTAATGTGCTTTGAAATCAATAAAGCTTATTTTAGGAGGAAAAGGCAGGAGGGGAGATACTTCAATGTGTTTCTTGTCTTTTTTTTTTTTTTTTCTGGTCAAAAATGCGAAGTCTGTAGATTAAATCGGTGCTTGGAAGGCCTGGCTAAGCCGAGCAGAGCTCACTGACAGTAAACAAGATCTGAGTGCAGACAAGGGAGCAGGCTGTTCTGCAGCAGGGCATGAGCTGGGCGCTTAATTTGGTGATTTTCCTACACTTTGTCAATGGAGAGGCATGAGGAGCCTGGATCGGTGAATAAAGATAAGCGAAAAGGGTGTTCAGGGGAGCTGCAGGCTGAGAGCTGCTTGAGGAAGGGATTTTTTTTTTTTTTGCCTCCGATGATTTCTGCAGACAAAAGCGGGAAGGCTACTTGGAAATGGGGAGGTAAATGCAGACCTCTGCTCTTTGTTTTCAACCAAGAAGTGCACAAATCACTGCTGATATCGCTGAGTGGTTTCCTGCTGTTTTGCGACTTGATTTGGATCTGCTCCTCGCCCGCTTCCTCGCTCAGCATCGCGGTCGTGCAAAATAGCAAGCGAGTCTCGTCGGGGGGAATCGCAGATATTTTCCTGTGCCTGCCCAAAGGGAGGACATTCTCATCAACACCTTCACCTCACATGGTGCTTCAGATCCTAAATGGGGTTTGAATAGATTAATGCATTTGCAAGCGTTCTGCAAAGGTCAGAAACAGAAAAAAAAGAGGGATCTAATAGCAATATAGCAGCCAGCTGGTTGCATTGGGTTTCATTTTACTGCCAGAGTAGCATTATGAGCCGTAGTGTTAGTACTGTGCCCACCGAATGCCGTTTCCCCCCGTTTTGTCAAAAGGCTTGCCCATAAGAAGATATTTTCTTCCTGGAGAATTGCTCCAAGGCACTAATRGGCTTTTTGGAGGGGCCGGTCCTGGTGCCCGAAGATGTAAGGTGTATAATTTACAAGGCAATGTGCAAATGCCAAATTGTTAGGCAGAACTGCTGCTGATTTAGAAGGCAGTTAATGCTATAAATGTGCCAAGTGCCAGTAGAGTGTTTCTACAGATGGAATAACTGGAAATATTGGAGAGAGTCCAAAGGTTTAATCAAATTCAACCACTTTTTTTTTTCTTTTTTTTTTTTTGTACTGCAGAATTCTCTAAGGGATGAACGTTGAAATAGTAGATTATTCCATTGCTTTTAGTACTGTGGGGGAGATTTTCACAGCTGAGCATAAAACACATCCTTTCAAGCAAAGCCATGGGTGGACACGGAGCTGAGGGCACCTGCAGCACTGCGAYGGAAACCGTGCCGGTCGGGAAAGTCATCTTCAACTCTCGTTGCAATGGGCACCTGGCCGAGGAGTTTTGGGGTTGTGCAGGACCAAGGGAGCAGGGGAAGGGTTTGTTTGCGTGGCAAAGAGCCTCGTAGCAGGCCCCGAGCTGCAAGTCGGCTGCGCCTGGGCCAATTTGGGTGGGATTCTGGGCATGACCGTCCTTTTTGCAGCTCCCTGTGCAAGGCTGGGGCATATGTTTCTGCACAGATGCACACCTTCCTCTAGTCTTGTTGACAGCCTTTTCTAGGGCTTCTTATTTAGCGAGACCATATGTGCCTGGGCATGGAGATGGTGCGATGCGGAAAGAGCATCGCTTCAGCCTTGCGCTGGAAGCACCAGCAGGAGCGATTTCGGAGCGGATTTTGTCTGCAAGGCGATCCAGAGCTGCTTGAACTTGGATTATGTTCATGATGTTCAAATGTGATTTCTGGGGGGCTTTGTCCAACCCAGGTTCCAGGAAGCCATTTCTCTTTGTTCTGTCAYAAAAGCAGCTCTCCTCGCAGGTGCCTTCAGCCTTACAGCAGAGCATGGACAAGGCTATGGGGAGAGTGGAGACGCAGCAGCGCGTGTCCAGGTAAAGCCTGGGCACGTAAGGCCAAGCTGTGGCAGGGATTGCAGGTTAGTCCATGGTGTTTCCCACCTACTTCATATGGGAAATGGTTCCCTGCTTCTTTTTGGCATCCAGGTGACCTGGAGTGAGGTGGCAGAGCTGCAGGGACTCTGTTTAACCCGGCCCCAACACAAGGCTGTGGCAGCACTGAAGCGTTGATCTCGCTGCAGTATTTTTCACGTAATGTTTCTTCAATGGCAGTTTCTTTATGCAGGTGGCCTGATGGGCTCCATTAATTGTCACTTCTTCAGTTGGGCAGGAGGAGTTTCCTGCATTCCCTGGCGTGTTTACTCCCGGTTCTCTCTGCTCGGCACCGCTCCGGCGTCGGGCACCGTCCCCGTGGCGGGCACTGCCGGGTGCTCTGCGGCTCTGCACAGCCCCCCGTGTCGCCCAGCGCGGTATTTCTCGCTGAATAAATCGCTACAAAGCTATTAGCCTCAATGCCACAGTCTGCTGCTCCTGCTTTTCTGCACCCACCTCCGCCCCGCGATTGATCCAGCCCTGCTGTCTCTTTTCTGCAGGCAAGAATGCCTCGTGCCGCTGCGCATAAATTGCCTGAAAATTGAATTGTTTAGAAACATTTTATAAATATTCCCTCCCCTTGGGTCCCGCTGGCCGTCGTGCCGGCCAGTGCCGGGAGCTTTGAGATAATTCTACCTGGCCAGAGGAAGGGGGAAGATTTTCAATTTGTGTTTTTAATTAAAGCCAATGTGGGAAATGAAGAAGCAAGTGGTCGTGTGGTGTCTGCAAGAGCTGCTGGCTGCGGTTCTGCGCCCTGGGCTGCGGAGCCACCTCCGCCGCTGAGCTCCGGGACCGCAGCCTCTCGCACGCTCGTGGYTTTTCTGGGATTTGGGATCCCCCTTGGCTCTGGGTGCAGCCTCCGGTACAGTAGGATGGTTGTTTTCCTACTCATGTGGCTGTGCTTTAACTAGAGGCACTTTAGAGAGGCTCTTTTTGGAGGGATGGGGCAATAGCTGGGTGCTGAACTCTTGCAGTATCCCACTGCAGGTCAGCAGCAGCCTGAGGGTCCCCATGCCCAGGGTTTTGGAGTGCATCCGTGCAGACATCCGTGTGTATGAACACATCTGCAGGAGGATGAAAAGACCTTTGTAATGGGCGCTTCTTCCCCTGCTGCAGGGAAGAAGAAAAAAGAAGGTGATTGGGGAAAAGCAAATTCTTCTGTGGGGAGCTGTAAGCAGCACCCTGAGGAAGGTGTGCGCAAGGTGCTGTGCCAGCAGTTGGTGATGTCCCTTTGTTTCTCTCCCCTTTCC
Source organism: Nothoprocta perdicaria (assembly GCF_003342845.1). Lineage (NCBI taxonomy): Eukaryota > Metazoa > Chordata > Aves > Tinamiformes > Tinamidae > Nothoprocta > Nothoprocta perdicaria. The sequence continues at coordinate 6,124,606 of NW_020455415.1, read as the reverse complement.
CTCTTCCAAACTCCTCTTCATACCAAATACTAATATAAGAACCCTTCTGAAATGACATTTATCTTGAGTGCTGCTATATCAGGATTTAACGATCTTGTCATAATATCCACACCTAATTGAGACGCTAAGGGCTGAAGAGTGGCACGTACGCCCCGTTCCTGCGGGCCTGTTCTTTGATATTGCGGCGAGACTGACTCTGTGATAACGCTCAGTTTGATCTTACTTTGCAAGATGACCCATCTGAGGACCTCCACGCCAAGGTACGGCACAGTTCAACACCATGGTTTGTCTCGTGGAGATGCTAAGGGCACCGCTAAGCAAATAGGTGGGGGTTGGCCACTGTTTCCTGATATCCTTTTAGTCTCTTTGCGAATCCATGTGGAAACCTGCCCAATTTTTTAGGGTTTTCATTTTTAAATGCCTTTTTTTTCCCCACTTCTGCAGCACACTGCAGTTGTAACAACAACACAGAATTGCTCTCTGTGAGCTCTTCCCTCCTCTCCTCACCTGATGCTCCCTTCACTATCTGCCTCTGTAGCTGTTTTTCATTTCCTCTTATGCAGTGGAGCATTTCCTGGTGAATACTCTGATTGACTCTGTCTGACATCTCTGTGCACATTCAAAATGGTTTGAACAGGTTCCTGCACAAATAGCCTCCATGCTTTCAGATCCTTCTTAAACTCATCTTTACCATCTTGTCTGCAAGAAACAGTGGTATAAAAAGGCAATAAACCCACTCAGAGCTGTGTCAAAGTCTTGCTGAATAAGCCTCTGACTCCCTCCTTGTAACCTTCCTGTGCTGTCCTGGCTGCTGCTCCAGGGTCTGTTGATGGTAAACACAGGGACACTGCATCACATAGGATTTAGATTACCTTATCCTGGCACCTGCACGTGGATTTTTTTCTTTTATCCTTAGTCATATTTTGGGGAATTTTATGATAATAGCTATTATTATTATTATTATTATTATTATTATTATTATTATTTTTATGTACTGTGGTTAATGGATCCTGTAGTGACAACCCTGCACCTTACCCAGAGAAGCCGTCGAGTTGGTGCACATCTACTCATAAATTTTGTTCAGGTAGGACCGCATTCAAGAGAACAGGGTAATCTCAGTCTCAGCCCTGCTCCTCATCTCCAAACTCTTCCTTTGCTCCCACGAGAGAAGTAAATTTGGACAGTGCCATATTATCTGTGTTTCACAGTGCCAACCTTGCGTGCCACAGTGATGCCACTGGAAATTCGGAGTGAGGGCAACTGAAGACTGACAAAATGTGAGCACTTTTAGTTGAGTTATACAAAGACAAGTGGCATCAACTGAAGAGAGTAGGAATCCCATCATCATCCAAAATAATAGTTCAAGAGCGGACGTGTTGCTGGAGTTATTTGCCCTGCTTTTGGGACCAAGCACCCCGCTGGTGAGCTGCTCATGCTCTTTGCTSTTCTCCTCTTCACACATGGTGTGGTGCTGGTCCTGTGGCTCTTGGCCAGATGGAGATTTTAGTATTCAGGAAAATCAGGAAGCTTGGCTGTCCTTGGTCTAATTAGTTCGTTAAGCACAGGGGAGCTCGGATCGCAGTTCAAATGACTGTAATTTGAGGAGCTTGAGACAATGTGAGAGGATTAAGTACTAAAATGGTGTCTATTACTTTGGCCAAAAAAAAAAATACTGTTCAATTTGACTTGAATATTTAATTTTTGGAAATTTAAGGGCTAGATATTAATACAGATTTGGAAGAGGGTTCATCACTTGCACAAATGCACTTACATGAGTTCTTGGACATGCTGAGATCAATGACTCGCGGCACTCGAAATCCTGCTCCCAGCAGATAACTGGTCTCAATGAAGAGGTAAAAATTTTATTGCTTACTATTGCCGGATGCCTTCTTAAATGGTCTGATGGTCTCTCCTGATCTGAAATCCTGGGGATAGCTCTTGTTTTGGCRGTACCTTTATCTTGAAGAGGGAAGGGATTGCTGCAGGTGGTCCGTATTTGACTCCCATTACCCAACCTGGTACCTTGGTGCTTGCTGGACACCAGTCTGCATGGGTGACCCATGCACGAGGTCCATGCACGTGCCAAGAGCCAGCAGCCAGGGGAATGATGCCACATAATGAATTCTGAAGCAAAAACGTGCGTTTCTCTGCCCCTTGGTGACAGATGTGGGAATCCAGGTGTTCTCAAGCGTAGTTTGAAGCGACTGCAGTCTCTTCCATACGCTTGGTTCAATTCGAGAAAACCCCAGCTGACATTTACTTGCTTTTAGGGATATTGCATAGGGAACAGCTGAGGAAAAAAATTGCTTGGCCAGCTTAGGATACATAAGCAGAGTATGTTTGTTTTTTTTTTTTTCTTTTTGATATTGTGTATTTGCATCCATCTCAGTATGGAAACACAATCCAAACTGTAGCATTTTCAGGGGGGTTGTAGTAGATGAGAACAAGAATTACTGAAAACTTTAAAAGGAACTTGGTCAAAATAACAGTGACAGTTTTAGTCAAAATATGAGAGTTCAGGGACTTCCAGAAGTGCTTTCAGTTCGCCTAAATTTGTTGAGTTTGGTGATAATAAAAGGCAGTTTGTGGCTGATTTCCGAGGTAGCAAGGCACAGTGAGGAGTTTATGTTTGAAATTAAGCAAGTTTTCTTCCAGCCCTTTGCTGGGTTTTCCAGTGAAAAAAACAGTTGGGTTTGAGTRTAGCATTGTTAAGTAACTAATTTTGAGAGCTTTCTAATAAAACGGCCCTCAAGCATGCAGGATTTTGGCATCAAGAGCAGGAAGGTGTCCATGGGCAGCGGAGCACGGGAGCCAGCCAGAACCACCAAATGACATTCTTTCTGCCCCCAGTCCTCATGTTGCACGTGCCTGGCCAACACATGAGCTGATCCCCTTTGATGGTTGAAGTGGTTTGTACGTGGAAACTTTTAGTTTTTGGAAATAATGTAGTTGAAAACATGTTGTAAAGAGTGAAGAGCAATGAGAGGGCTGTAGCGCTGACTCCAGCCTTCTTTGGAGACCAGGTGGAGGTTATTTTTGCTCTCATTCTGGCCCATTTCTGTGCCCCCATGGTCCATGCTTGGTCCTCATCTTCAGTTGAGACCCAGAACCAGCACAAGATGCCTTGGCTCCCTGGCGTTTCCTTTCGTCCGTCTGTGTTTGCGGCTTTGCTCGGAGGCCTGCTTAAGGCAAGGGGTTAACAGCATCCTCGTGGCTCTTCCCGTTACCCCATCAGGACTGTTTAAAAATTAGCTTCTCCCCACTTAGAGCACTATAATTAGGATCCAGGAGTTGTGGGGAATGATTTCACAAAGTGACTTGGTGTACTCGCCCATGCACCCCGGGGAGCCAGGCAATTATGCATACATAATTCCACGCTTTGAATATTTTCTCTTTCTCTGCATAATTTTCTCTCTATTCATCTTTCCAGTGTCCTTCTGAGATAAACTTAGAAGTCTCAGCTTTCAGCATTTAAAAAAAGAGCCTGTGCCTGCCTGCTCACTATTTGCATTTAAACCAGCAGCCGTTCTCGGGGACGGAGCCGAGGGCCGAGGGAAAGGGAGGGCGAAGGGCCCTACAATAGGGAGCCGGAGAAGCCCTTCGGGATCAGAGCGCTGCCTTTGTGCCTGGCGAGCGCTCACAAAGAGAACGTGGCTCATTCTGGAGCCCAAACCCCAGTTCTGGTTTAGTGTTTGCAGGTGCAAAGCTGATGTCTTGCTGGGGCAGGGGCTTGGCTAAGGTTTTCATGCTCCTGCAAACATGGTCTTAAATACTGCCCTTTTGGACACTACATGGAGTCTGTGGGAAGGTTCTTGCAGCAGGTTTTGGTTTCCTGTCCCTTTGCTGGGCCAAAACCAGGGGGTGACACTTGGTTCCCCTCCCACAGTCAGTATTTTAGCTGTAAACAGAGATATTGCCCTTTGCATTGGGAGGCAGCCAGCCTGATTGCACGGGCAGATGTCTGGTGCTTTCTGAGCAGTCGGCACCTGTTAAGGAGCCTAAACTGGGGGTTCCCTGTTGCTCTCCGGGTGCCTGGATCCGGACAAGCCTCTGGAGCGAAGCCGATTGGATCAGGCACGTTTGCACCTCGCTGCTTCCCAGCGAACTTTTGTTTCTAACCCTCCGTTTATGCTCTTCGCGGGGAATTTATTGCAGCGTGATAAGCAAAACACCGAGTAACTGCCAGCATATTCCCACTGTCTTCGGAGTCAGTTTATCTTTATCAACTCGCTGTTGACATGATGCAATTTCTCCCCACTGCAGCATAGCTGTGTAGCAGCAAAGTTGTGATAAAAGACAACTTGTTGAAAGGAGTCTTTGTCATCCTCTTGAATCATCTACATTTTTTTTCCTTCCCCAGTGCCAGAAACATGCTGCTGCTTTGCAATTATACCTACCCTTCATTTCTTTCTATTTTTCTTTTTTTTTCTTTTCTCCCCCTCAGCAATTCATGCTTTTTTATTGTGTTCTCATTCATTTTCTCTCTTTTGGTTTCTTTCTCTTCTTTTTTTTTTCTCTTTTTTTTTTTTTTTTCATTTTTCCACCAATCCACTGAAGTTGGAACTGCTTCACTGTGGTCTTAGGAAAAGCTACTATTCTGCTCCTGCTGAAAGCTCCTTGTGTGGAGCTGGGAAAAAGGGCTTGAACAAAGGCACCGTGTTTCTCTGAAAGTTTTTCYTTTTTTTTTCCCCCCCTACTCTTAAGGAATAATACAAAAGCTGCTAGGAAAGGGCAGAAATGTCTGCTGCTTCTCCCTAGTCATATCTGGATGGCTGTGAAACTCTTAAGGAAACCTGTCCCTTAGGTAGGGGACTGCAAGCTAGAGCATCCAAACCTCCAACCCGTGGCCCTTCTCTCTGTCAGCCTCCAAAGTCTCGCAATAAATCCCAGGATTGCTCCCAGACAGCCGGGAGTCAAAGCTTACAAGGCACTAGCGTCATTGCTTGATATGTAGGTGCGTGTTCTTGGTACCAGTTTGTAGCCATCTCATGCAAGAAACTCCAATACTCTYAAAAAGGTCTTTTTAACAGAGAAAGCTCCGTCACTCTGCTCTCAACTTACACCGTATAAATGAATGATGAATTCAGCTCCTGATTCACAGGCATGTTGTTGCAGCCGGTCTCCGTGTGGGCCAGGCAGCTGCCACGCAGATGGAAGTGCAGGAAGGGCCAACCCGGAACGCTGAACCGTTAGTGACTCCGGCTGCAAACAGCGTCACGGTGTCGCTCCGTAGGTGCCTCCCGGGAAGCCCCTTGCTGCCGGCCCGCCCGGCGCCGCCATCTAGCATCCCTGCTTGCCGATGCTGAGGGACTTCCACGTGCCAGACTCCGGCAGCGCCCATGCGTCACCCGGCAGTGCCGCGCTGCTCCCCGCCACGTCGTGCCGAGCATCTGCTGTGGCAGACAGTGTGGGAGGCTGCCGCCGTCCCCCCGCCAGGTAAACCAGCGCAGGAGGCTCCAAGGCAGCTCTTTAATTACAGTTTTGTTCATTATTCTTCTTATTTTTCTCCCTTTGGGCAAATTGCAGGCAGCTTCGCTACCTGCAGCGCTAGGGAGCAATCCAGTTGCAGCCAGGGATTCACCGCTGCCCTTCTGCCTGTGCCGCATCCTTATCCAAAGGGATTCCCCGTCGCACCAGTCCTGTCGTTGCAGTTGAGAGGTTTGGCAGGTTGCTGTTGACATTGCTTGTTGGTTCTTAGAGATTCCTGTAAGATTTGATTTGACTTCGGCACAGAGGAGGGAAGTTCAAATAAAATAACCATTTTAATTGAAGATGACAAAAAAGAAAAATCTGGATCATAGCTGTGCAAAACAGTGGGTTTATTAAGCCTGAATTTGGATCCATGCATCCTTTAGAACACTAGTCTTACTTAGTGTTTTGCTCCTGCAACACACAGTGCAACAGGAAGAGCGTTTCCATCTTGCACAGCCACGTCCCTCAGAGTGCAATTAAAATGTTATTGTTCTGTATCAAATAATACTGCTGTCGGTGAGTTTAGAGTTGTTTTAGGAGTAATACACCAAAGAAGTGTTACCTTATGTATTGATATCCTAGTATCTGTGGTAAACATGATGAACTGAATGTCAGCTTTAAACAAAATAGTAGTCCCACTTTCAAATTAGGACCTTGCATGGGGTTTTGACATGCAGCGTTGCCTGGAAAGCTGCAGCTGAAGCACCTTTCTTGCTGCCTCTTTGCAGGAGCTACAGCAACATTGCTGTAATCTAAGCCATAGTAGTTAATTGGTGCTTGGAGAGACCATGAGYGAGCTGAATTCCTGCAGCTTTTCCTGTTCTCCGTACGAGCAGGGCACCAGCATCACCACTGYCCCAGTATACATAAATTCGGGCTTTAAAGGCTGCTATTATTAGTACTGTCATTTAGGACCTTCCAGGACTAAGTGTCCCATGTCCTGGAGGGACTGCAGCCCTCACGTCCTCTTGCTAATCTCTGCTTTACATCCCCCATGAGATGATGARATAAGGATGTATAGGGGTGGATGTGGGCAAGGTGCTTTTTGGGTGCMCAATATGAAATAGGAACAAAATAGATAAGCAGCAAGAGGTCGGTAGCAGCAGGGCCAACCCTTACGTATGCAGAAGTCATGAATGGCTCAAATCAGATAGATGTCTATAAAACAGGTTGAAAAAAATCTCTATTCCTTTTATGCTTTATTTGAGCCTTCCTGTTGCATTTGGGTCAGGTTTAGAGCATCTCACTGCAGTCCAGCAGACTGGACACGTATTCCTGTTTTAGGGGACATCTCCGTGCCGTCACTTGAGGAACCCCCGCGGTTGGAGATGGTCATTCTGGGGGAGCCAGAAGTGCTGAAATTAGATGGTTTAAAATCCTTCAATTCTGCAGTACTGGTAGGTTGTTAACTGAGGGGGGAAAAATGGCAGCACTTTGTGGGTTTTAAATTGATAGCAYTGATGGCTTTTTTTTTYTCCTGAGCTATACCAGGAACGTGGATTTGAGCTACATTAATGAAATATCAGCCAGCCAATGCCAGGAAAAGCTGGAGTGAGCTAGGCAAGAAACCTGGGCTGGCAGGAGTGACTGACACGACTGAGCCAGTTCATCCTGGAGCTCCCCAAATCCACCGCACCAARGCGACTGCCATCCTGATTTGTCACTTATTCCCCTACAGACCACAGCAAAACGGCTTGTTCCCTTGTGCAGCCTTTGTGGTGGATTTGCAGGGCTGGTGAACTTGCAAATAAACCTTTCCCAATGCAGCACGGCCCTTGGAAACTCGACCTATCCAGGGCCACTCCTGAGAGCTTCTGTTTTCATTTCTCCCACCACGACTTCCCCCTTGCTGCACCCAAGGTAAACTGGCTCTTTCTGAAGCAGCTCACATTCCTTTGGGTCGCTTCCAGAGCTGCTGCAGTCCGTTTCTGGGTTCCTGCTCGGAGAAGCAGGATGCTGCGGAGCTTTAGCAAAGGGGCTGAGAGACGYGGCACCCAGTGCCCTCTCCATCAACCTTTGCAGCAGGGCACGCCAGAAGCCTTTGCTTTGAACTGCTGCAGGCTGCTCCTGCTGTGAGCGCAGCTYGCCCCCCGTTCTTCAGCTCTGCTTCCCCGTGATGATCCCCAACTTGGAGATCCGGTGCGAAAAGTCGGGCTGTGCCTGCTGGATCGCTCTAGTTGTCATCTCTCCCTGGCAATGGACAGGGATCCTCCAAGYGGCTTGAAGCTGTTGTACTACCATCTCTTCCTTACCAAGAACTAGGAGGACTGGTTTAAGACTTGATTTATGTGTTGCTGTTGCTTTGCTTCCCTCCCACTGAAATGTAGGCTGGTTTTCTTAGCTCCTTCCAGCTAGACCATGCGGGAGAACCTCTCCCTTCCCTGGCTGGGCAAAGTGTCTTGAGTTGGGAAGCAGAACTGTACTGGGTTTTGTACTTAAGATCATAGTGCCAGGCTGGTCCGAGGCCAAATGCTCAGGATTTTTGAGTATTCTCCCTCACCCTTGGTGCTGCTCAAGGTTTTCCCCTGGACTGGTATTTGTTAAGCTCTGGTTTTGCAAGTGCGTTTTGCTGTGCAGCTCAGCAAGGACGTGGCCTCCATGAGCTCTTGCTTTGCCCCCATAAGTGCCCCAGGTCCTGGGCCACACAGCTAAGGTTTGAACTGCTTCCTCCTGCTTTTCCAGCATCCACGTCCCCACCAGTTCCTCCCGTGTCTGCTCTCGGAGGCAGGATTGCTTGTTTTGCTGCACTCCAAATGCCTACACATTGTTTGCTTCAAGTGATGAACCTGTGAAGGAGTTGCTGCAGATGAATTTGTAATGCCCGTCTGGGAGCACTTTTTCCCCATGGTTATTAGCCATAATGAAACCCCAGGTCACTTGTAGCTCACCCGGCAGCTTTGTGAKCTGAGATCTTCCCTAATTTTCAGTAGTCTAAATCTTCAAAACTGACTTTTCTGATCTTGGGGCGGTTTACAACATTTCACAGCTACAAATACAGAGTTTTTCCTCTAAAACCCAGGAAAAAAATCAAGGTGCTAAAAATAGTTTCTTCTCTCAGATTTCTCRGCTGGCATGTAACCAAAACATTTCTTTACCTATATATTTTTAAACGCATCCTGCGTGTTTTGGATGCATCCTTGGCTTGCAGCTGCACGTCCACGCTGTCTTTGTGGTGGTGGGTGTTGTTGTTCCTCCCGTTCTGTGCGCGCACGTAGGCACCTGCAGCTCTGCTCGCACCAGCCGCTAGCAAATCTCCTGCCTGCTGTTGAGGTGGGGATGGAGATTACGGTTGTCTCGGGCTTCTGCTTTTGTGTGAGATCTTAATGGCTTCGCAAAGATATCCGAAGCAGACGGTGGCGGTTTATGCTGCATCCCTAACTGCGGATTTCTCGTGTGACATTARAACCTGCGCAGAAGTGAAGCTGTGCGACGGAGCTCTGCCGTTCCTCTGTATTCCAGCAGGGAATAGCTAGGAGGGGAAATGCAGAATTAAAAGCCTGMGTCGGTCTGCATGTTCCTGAATCAAAAAGATACGTTTCAGTGCATCTATGTTTTGTCTCTGGTCACCATCCCTCTCCATTAATTTCATACAAATGGGGTTAAATCAGACTTGCTTGGTGCGGTTTTCTGGACAGATCCCTCAACAATAGCMTCACTTCTCGCTCGCACGGATCTGTCTTTCCCCTCTCTCCGAGTAAAAGTAATTTATCAACAAGTGGTCCTTGTCCCTGCACCACACAAGGTCTTTGTGAAATGCACTTCTTGCAGCAGCCTACGGTTTGTACAGTGTGTTTCTTCGGCTACAAACACACTGTGCTTCTTTTTTAGATGTTAAGATAGAGAAGAATGAGGATGAAGCATGCGCTGTTTTGAATAATTTTTTAAGAGGAAAGCTATGCATTGTGCCRGTGCTCATTGAGGCAAATGGAGGCAAATGGAGCCTCATTGAGCATGTTCTTGAACTTGCCTGTGGACTTGGATTTCATCCATTGTGGAGGATGTAGYTAAAATGCACGGAAGGGAAGACTGGGTGATTTATTCTTCTGTATCAGCCATTGTGTCCGTCACCTGCTGGTGACGCTATTGTTCCCCTGCCTCTTTCATCTCTTGTGGAGGCCACTCCATAATGCTCGTGAGGATACAGGAGGCAGGTTCTTCTCCTTGAAGGATTTTAATCCTTGCAAGAACTGTTCCCAGTGGCTTTTGCAGAGGTTTGTTGCATTGCACCTGTCCCAAGCAGTGGCAGCTTGTCCGGGACAGCTCTCGTGTGACCCAGGCCAGGACCCGCATGGGTCTGTGGTCCTGCTTCAGCCCTGGAGGATGGAGGTTGTAACTTGGACCTTCTGCCTTGCCTGTATTGGCAACTTCTGCTTTTGAAGCCTCTGCTGTGTGAAGGAGCTAGTGCCAAAAGCCCTCCAGACCATCATGAGAGGTGACCCAATCCCCTTCCCTATGGAAATGAGGGAACCAACTGCCTCCAGGGAAGCTGCGAGGGCAGGAGGACACTCGTCCTTCTAGCAGGCAGTCAGAAGACCGAGCAAAAGCCAACGCTGCCGACAGCTCCTTCAGGTTAGAGCTGCAGTGATGTCTCGAAGGCAGGAACGGAGGCAGCCAGAGCCCGCGCGCTCCGCAGCGGCTTGAGGGAAGATCCAGGTATCCGTGTGTTTCTAGCAGGCTGTCGGCTCGCCTGCCTTGTYGGTAAGCCCTGCCTCTCCCTATCTCCAGCACAAGGATTTAGAGGGAACTTRGCATAAGAGGGATTGTAAATCTTCTCCTTATTCTGCATCTGTTAGGGTTTCCTTGGACGGATACGTTGGTTTTCAGCTGTAGGAATGCCCTTTTCCAGGTACAGTTGGTGCTTGTGTTGTTACGGAAAAGCAGAGGGCTGCGGACGTGCATGCATGGCCTGGAAAGGCCAAGAGCCACCGCTCGAGCCACCAAACCAGCCTCTTTCCTTAGGAAACGAAAAGCACCATTGGAATAGCCAGTGTTATTGTCAGGGATTGGTGAAYAGCCATCTGGCAACTCCAAGAAGATGCAAAATGCAGCACAAAAATAACAGAGAGGCTGCGGGACCCGGATACAAGTGGGCAAGATGTGGATTCCAGGGCAGGAGCCCTTAACTCAGCATTTCCTTGCTGCTCCCGCCTCCTGCCTCAGAACTGATGTTATTTTAATATAGTTACACAGCCCGAGTTGCTGTGATTAGCGGAGCAATTTGCAGTGCATTCTTCAAAATTGCCAATCAATTTTAGCTCAAAATAGATGAAAGCCCCACGCAAGCGGTGGCTGCTGCCTAGAGGAGCTCCACAGTCTTGCAGACGCAGAAAGGAGCTTCAAGACGTTTGCGCAGGGCCTGTCCTAAGTGACACCCCCAGGTCCTGCTGTGGGACCTTCTAATGGGGTTAGGAGAGGGAGYCTGGGGGCCTAAAAGGGCCACCAGCCGCCCGGGCAGCCCCTGTCCCATGTCCTCCTTGCCCCACAACAGAGCTGCCCGTTGGCAGGGACCTACTTGGTCCTCCCTTAGCCATCTAATGTGTGCGCAGGCCTTAAAAGCACCATTTCTTTGTGGTTTAGAGGTGGAGTTTTGGCCTGGATGAAGCAGCCCAGGGGCCAGACGGCCTCGTGCAGCCCCTGTGGTGACACCAGGCCTCCCAGATGACATCTCCGCATTGCAGGCGAGGAGGTAACCGGGACCTGGCCWTGTTTTGCCAGGGGAATTGGGATGGAGCCTCCAGTTCCATGTTGTGGTTCCTACCCTGAAGCACTTAGTACGCTCAGTTTGTTTTGGACTTGGCTTCATCCTCTGTGATGGGAGGCTCAGGAGAGATTCAGAAGTAAGAAGGGATTTTGACTGCTTTAAAATCTGTATTTTTAGCTTTTCCAAAAGGGAAGGCTTTTTTTATTATTATTATTTTTAGCAATTCCTGTGGATTCCAGCATTGCTACCGATTTGCCAGGGATATAGCCACAACCCAAAATGTCCTTGTGAGGCTGAGAATACACCTCTGCTGGTTTCTGGCAAGGTTTAAAAGAGGCAAATTATTGAGTTTTGAGACAAATGAAGGAAAAAAAGAAAAAAAAGATTTGTGGAAAACAAAGTCCTCRGAAGGAATTTGTATCAAGCAATGACAAATCATCAGCCTTCAAGCACAGTGCATAGACATGGGTATTTCATTTCCTCAGTTGCATCATTTCTTGCCTCACTACTAGTGTGAGGACATATTGGGATACAATTTTTTTATTTTTACTGAGGAATTGATTTCATGGCTGCCTTAAGTGAATAAAGTGGTGATACATTGACTAATGTCAGGCCGCGCGTGTTTACCTATTCGTCTTGGCTGTGGTCTTGCCTGCAGGGTTTTTTGTTAATGATGCCACCCAAATCAAAGTCCTCCTAAATGAAACCGTTTCAGCAGCGTGGCTTTATAGGCRACCAGGGCCCACCTTTGTGGCAGTTTTCCTTGCAATGGTCTTGTGGCTTGTGTCGGCTTCCTTGGTTTAGTAAAAGTTGGACTAGAGGAAGAGGAATTGATGCCCAAGGGCCATGGCCATCTGCCTTGTCACTCAGAGGTCTTCTACTCTCTGTCAACACAACGGTGAAAGTGCTGGGCTAAGATGAGCAAGGCACTGCATGCCCAGAGCGCCCAGGAGATGAGCTTGAAGCATCCCATGTCTTGTCTTGGCCTAAACTGGAGGAATTTAGATGCTGGAGAAGGTCTCAGCAGGCATGGTGATGATGTGTTTACGGTTGGACTTGATGCTCTTGAAGGTCTTTTCCAACCATTATGATTCTATGAGTGTCCATGTAAAGAGGAGGTGCTTTGGAGAGCTGCCCCGCTCGGTTGCAGCCGGATGTGCAGCACACGGACCCACACGTGTCCTCTGCAGCCCCTGAATCCCTACAAATGGGCCAGGAGGAGGAACACAGGAGGAGAGGGATTGCTTGGGATGATGCGTGGAGGAGAGCGGCGGCTGCCATGCCCGGTGCATCACGGCCACCATCCCTTCCTCCTTGCACCCCGCATTCTGCGCGGGAAGTAGCCATGGGAGCGTTCCTGTATTTGGGGCACGGGATAAGCTGGGTTCTCGGGAGCGGGGAGCCTTTGGAGAGCGCCGGGCTCGCCAGCGGCTGCAGTGGTGCCTCTGACTAACAGCGCGTGACCTCGCTGTGATTAGAGATGAAGGGCGGCTGATGAAGGGGCCCTGCCGCGCGCGGAGAGGAATTAGACATTGTCCAAAGCCAGGGCAGCACCGGAGCGCTTGGATTCCACATCTGAGGTTCACGGGTGAATAATTCAGCACTTGAAAAAAGGCTTCAGCCGCAGTGTGACATCCCCACATCTTTTTTCAGCAATAGCCAAGCCTGTAACTAAACACTGCTTCCCAGGGAGCCAGGGCAGCTGTCCAGATAGTTTTCCTCTTACATATCAGCATTCCAGATTGTTACCTGGATACAGATGGAGATTTGGACTGATACCTCACAGGCTTGTGATCTCCCTTAGGGCGGGATTTCGCCTTCGGAAACGGCCTTTGGCGTTTGGCTGGACCCGGAATATTGTTAAGTGAAAATTAAGAGATCCATCTCTCTGTTTAATTGACACTTCCATCTAATTGGGTGAATTGCTAGGGCATGCAGAGCTCTGGATAAGGCTGTTTGGGGATTTTAAATAAATGAAGCAAGTCTCAAAGGCAAATGTTGGCAGATTTATTAAACATCAATAGAATAATGCAAGAAAAGTATAAAACGGCCCTGTAAAATCACTCCCTTTATAGGAGCCCTATAAAGTAAACTAGCCAGCCTGTGTTTTAAAGCCGAATATAATGGCATTAGGTCTCCCCCTTCAAATGGCTAAACATGTAACAGTCCAGAAATGCAAGTATTAAAGTGTTCACACAACCTTAACTCAGCTTTCTTGAGCATATGCCTTATAATAAGCCTTTAAATAAATGATCACTTATTATTTTTTCAAATAATTCATCCTTTTTCTGAATTACTAGCTAAAAATGGGTAGTATCATATAATTGTCATCAGTTCAGACTCCTTAACGGGCCTAATAAATTCTGTTCTCTGTGTGATAACTGTTTTGATCATTTGCTTTTCCTACCTACTCGTATTCCCTTTTTAGTCAGAAGCATTAGCTCCTTTAGATGCACATCATGGGATGAGGCTGYGGAGCTATTTGAAGTGTAAAGATTGGCAGTGTGTCCATATAGCCATGTGTATGGAATTACTACTATATTGTGTAAATACTCTCGAGTCAGGAGGTCACGGATAGTCCAGGTTTGTAAGTCTCTTTTAGGTTGTCCTTGCCTGGAGAATGTCCAATACACCGAGACCACATCTGGGAAATATTCCACAATGATGTTTTATGCAAGAACCTCGTTGGATAATTAAAGGCTGGATAAAATTAGCTGATGTAAGTACAGGCAAAGGGCCCTTCTTCCTGCTAGGTTGTCACTGTCCAAGGGGACTGAGACTCAGGGTGGCTAATGGGGTGCTCGAGGGCCGGCGCTTTGGGGTCTCGTGGCCRGTGAGCGGATTTGCAGCCGGTAGGTCTCCTCTTGCAGGAGCCCCGGGAGCAGGTGCACGTGGATATCCCTTTCCTCCCGTTGCTTCGGCTTCCTGTCTTCCTACGGCTAGCGCAAGCCTTCCACTGCACCATTTTCCTTCTTGTGCTTTGAGGCAAACTCGTAGAAAGTAACGCTATCTATAACATAAAGCACTGAGTTATATGTTCATTGCTAAGAAGAGACAAATGAGCTTTCCTAAGAATTCCCTTTTATTAAAAAATATCTAATTTGAAGATATTGGAAAAGAGAAATGTTTGTCCCACTAGGGTTACAGCAGATATCTCAATGAGCTTTCATACCATCCTCCAATACCAGTAAGCTTAATTACCCTCTTTTGTCCAAACTTCACAGTATTACGAATTTTTAAAGATCAATTCATTTCTTTTCTCTCCTTTCATTAAACACAGTGATTAACAGGGATGAGAAAAAATAGTTGTACAGAGGGAATGTTAACAAACCATAAACAAAGTAGTGGTCTTAAAAGTTTGGGACTGAGTCTCTTCAACATTCTCTTAAAAATCCGTTTCCAAAATCCTCATGCTACCTGGCTTTGTATTAATCCATATCTCTAAGGGAAATTTGACACGCCATTCTTCAGCTGAGTTATTTGATAATATCCAGTGTGCAAGGGACTGTGAAACATCCCCTTTCTTAGGAAGCTTCTACAATATTAATGTGCTTGACCTTGGTCTCTCATATTTCCCGATTAGGTTCACAGGAAGAGTTTGCTAAGCTTTTAAGATACCATCTTGTAGACCTAAACGTAAATACTGAAATAGAAAGAGAATTTGGGTAATAAGTTCATTTAAATAGAGTTATTCTGCCCGTCAAGAAATCTCCATGCTGAACTCTTCTTTAATAGCTTTTGTTATTTTAGACTCGACCGATACGTAATTAGCTTTGGAGAGGTCCTTGTGTTTTTGTGAGGTTAATACCCCAGTATCTCACTGAATTTTGAACCTTCTCAGATTTGTAAGGTTTGAGGTTTTCAATCATTCCAGCTTAATTTGCTCAGAAATGCAGGCCCTTAACATCTCGGATTTGTCTTAACTTTATACCCAGCAACTGAGTGAAGGCTACGTGTTTGGAATATACTTCTAAGGAGGAAGAGCAGAAGGAACCCCGTGCTGCCTCTGRATCGCAAGGTAGATTCCCAAGTCACCTCCACTGCAAAACGTTTCTAATGCAGCCTCCACACTCATTCTGGGATCATTTTTGCACATTATATTTGCACATCAGGATGGAGAGCGCAGCCTTGAATGTTATTCTTATAAATATCATGTAGTGTGTTAAATGCCCTCTTAATTTTATCTACAGGTTGTCTGCCTACAATAAATTCTTAGCGATCTGGATTCCCACACCTAGCACAGACTCTGCACGGCCGCCTGCCAGCCTGCTGGCAGAAAGCTGAGCATTAGCAGTTATTAATGAAGTGAGTCTATAGGACACAAAGTTGGGACAATCTGTCACCTATATCCTTTCTACAGCTATCTTTCCTTGTTCCAGTGGGAGGGAATATCACCTCTGTGCAAAATTGCATTGAACAGGGTCATTAAAACATTTTCGAGCCTTTAAAATTCAGCTGTAAGCCCATTTGGATCTGCTAGGTTATTGATCTTAAATTTTTGAATGATCCTCTTTCCCTCCTCTTTTGTCGTGGGGCTGTTCAGGGATTTTTTCTCTTCTGTTTCTGGCTGAGGTCAGGTTTTATCTCTAAGATGAGCCTGAAATGCAGGCAGTGATAAGGGCAATCCTTTCTAAAGTTGTCCAAAGTGTCCCTTTCCTCTCTTAAATTAAGCACTTGTTCCCTTAATGAATAGAATTGATTCCCGGTTTTGCTTCTGTTTGGGTCATGGTATTTTTTTTTTCTTTTTTTAGAGCTTCAAGTTGTTTTTCTGCTCTATTTTTCCCCAACAGTCAGTTTATGTCTAATTTCCAGTATTGGATGCAATCTGGGGACCGCTCTGCTTGTTTTTCACTTCCAGGTCTGAAGAGGCTGCCGTCCTGCTCTGCTCCCTATTGGCTCCTGTTTTGCTTTTTCTTTACTGATGGTAGGGATGGTTTGTGTTCATTAATAAGCTTTGCTAATAAGCTACTTATTCTCATCAGGGCCTTGCCAGCCTTCCATAATAATTTCTTATCAATTTGCTCTTAGACATTTCTGAAAATCTTTGTATAGATCTTGTGCTTAGAGGGCAGCATAGAGTAGATTTGTATTCTTGAATACTGATTATATTTTGATTTCCTGTCTATTAAAATCAGATCTGCTAGAAAATAATGAGACCAACTGATTTATGACTGTGATGGAGCTACGGAACAAATCAGTCCTAAAATATGTGCCTGTACTGTGGAAAAAGGAGTTTTGAGTTATTCTTCTTAGAAATGCTTTCTGATCTTGCTCTTTTAACAGGTTTCCCCTTTCCTAAAATACTAATTTTTCCTCATTTCTTAACACTGAATTCCTGTCTTTCAGGAAATCACTACAAACCACTGCATCCCACTCCAAAGATAACTTTTCTGCTTCTCTGAATATATTTATAATCCTGATAAGCTGTAAAAGGAGAAGTGCTGTCCCTGGCTTCAGAGCTGCAGATAGTCTCTTGAGATGACCTTCGATCAGAGTTTTCATGCACTATCCCCACTTTTAAAGCAGGAAGGATGTATTTAGCCAAAAAATGACCGAACTGTCCTGGGAAGCAGTAGGGTGGCTGTATCTGGGGCTGGTTTCATCACTGATCTGTTAATAAGCTGGTAGCAACTGGGCAGTACTTGGTCAAGCTGGCCTCAGTTGTAAACCTTCTCACTTTGGGTAAGGCCATTCATCTCTCTTAATTATCATAGAAATATTTTATCTTCAGACCATCATGCATACAGCAACACTTATATTTTTGCTTGCTTCAGGATGTGAATTGACCCCTCTGTTTGCTGGCACTTGTAGAAACTCATTGGAGTGTCCCCAGCTGTGTAGGCCTTCTTCTTCTTGCCCTCTAATAAAATGGGAGCGGATACCCATAAAGGTCTACTAAGAAGGATGCCCATCCTTCTTAGTAGACCGATCTTATTTCAGTGTCCACAAATCCATTTTGACACTAACACTTAATATATTTCTGAAACTCCAGTGAACCTGCAGATATCTCCTCTACCTCTGTGTTCCCTGACCCTGGCTTCTGCTGAGAGATACCGGTCCCTATTCCCTGTACTTCAGCCTTTTTCCTTCTGCCCTGTCCCCAAGTGCAGCTTCAGCCCACATGCATGATGGAGAGAGATTTCCTCGTACTTACCTGAAAAATGAACTTTTGAGCAGATCCTTGGCCACCATCTAGAGGTCCCTTCCAACCTCTGCCATTCCGTGGTGCTGTGATCCTTGGAGACCTGCCATGGTGGTGTATTCCTCCAAGGCCAGGTCACTTTCCATCTAGGCAACCCATGTGCTTTTGAACTTGAAATACCCTTTTGTTCCCRTTTGCTCAGTGTTTCAGTCCTCGGCATTACCCCTTCAACCTCTTATCCTCCGTTTCCTCTCTCTCCTCTGCATTTTGGTACTTTGGGTTTTAGCAGGTATCTGCTCCCCAACAYGGTATGGCATTATGCTGAAATAAGCTGCATTTCAGACATTCCTTCACACATTTCAGCYGCTCAAGGATTTTAATTGCCGCCCTTTTCCCTTTATGATATACTGCTGTTCTTGATGTGAGAGAATACATTTATAGAGAGAGCACCGTCTCTATTTTACATGTGCTTTGTCAGGAAGGCTATAATTTTGCTCACTTCCTTCTTTTTTCCTTAAAGTTGTTTGTGACAGGTCTTGAAGCACTTGCACCTCATGTCCTCCYGGCATAAGGTCAGAAACTGTCATTTATTTCAGAACCTGCTCAAAAATAGCGCGCKGCTAATGTCGCGGCGCGGGGTCTGCTGGAGTTGGGGCTTGGGCTCGGCGATAATTGTTGCATCTGCTTCAGCAGTGAAAAAAGTGGAGGGCTGGCTATGAATATTAACAAGCCATCCGTCCTTTACACCTTCTGGGAACACACTAGATCTTAAATTGTTTCTTCTTTTCATGATTCTTTTTTTGTGTTCTCCCTATTCTCTTCAAGCTCTTTTTTATCATCTTCAGGGACTTTTTTTTTTCTTTCCCCAAATTTCTTCCTAATTGGAGGGTCTTATCCATACTTAGAGCTACGTTGCTGGACTTTTCCCAGTTAACTTTCTTCCTGTCACTCCTTACCTCTATGGAGGGTTTTTGATGCCTGCTTGGCTGGGATTAGCTCCCCAGGGCCACCTTTGCCTWGTCTGGGTGGTTCTTCACTCATCGTCTTCTCCCACATGGTGACATCTCTGATATCTAAGAACCTGAGAGCTGCTAGGAGGTAGGATTTCCTCAAGACATTTTCCTGGGGAAGCAGCTTGGAGCCAACCCTTTAATCTGATATTTGTTTCTCAGGCAGAAGCAGCACTTCAGGAAGGGGCTGGTTTCACCTTKTCTTTTCCTTGGCCAGGGTCACTCCTAGGACTCCAGCGGATCTGGAAATCCCATGTTCTCTRCATATAGACGTTTCTGTGGGTTTTTTCCTTGCCGTGGTACATAGCAAAATTTGGAAACCCTTGACCTGAATAAAAATCAGCGGGAAAGCAGGCATATTGCAGAGGTGCTTCCAAAGAACCTCTTTGTGGAGGCTTTGTAATAAAACGTATCAGTGTCTACTGGTAAGTGCAGAATTTATCGGTTCACCCACCAGGTATGAAGTTAATGTGAAAATCARGGACTGAGTGGAGTCCTTAGGATGAGAGGGATTTGGGGAACTTTCAGAATCTGGCCGGGAAATGGAGTTGTTCAGGTTGCTTCTCACCCTGGCATTGGGAGCACAGTGGGATCAGCAGCGCCTGGACTGGCTGCCGCGGCGCCGCATCCGTGAGATACTCCCTGTCCTTCATTCTGCACGGGTTCTTGCGGGGCTAAAACGAAGTACAATAAAATAATAGGTGTTTTTCTCTGCAGAGATGTGCTGGCCTTGCTTTGGAGGCCGCGGTCGCTGCTTTTTAATTGTGCCGGAGGGTTGATGAAGGGCAGCGAGGGCGGAGGACGCTGCTGCTCGCAGGGGTGCGCGGCGCGCGCCGCTCCCGGGTGCACCGGGGATAAAGCTGAAGCCTCTCCTACTATTACTCCTCTGAATGTAAATATCTCGGAGACATTTACATGGTATTTCTTTTTAAGTATATAATGTTTTCATTCAAAAGTATCATAATTCTTAAAAGACCTGTCAGAGGCTCTGACATGTAATTAATTTCTCTAAAGCTCTTTTTTTTTTGAAAGATAGAACTGCATCTATGGGACTCACTCTAACACCTGCGCTTATTCACAACTCTGCAGAAAAAAAAGGCACATCTTCTGCTCCGTTTTCTTCCCCCTCTTCTCCAGAAAAAGATTTTCCTTCGCTTTGGATACTCCCTCTCCCCTCATCATATCTAACAAATAAAACCCCTTGGTATGAAGAAGATGGGTGAACACCGGAGCTGCCACACTGGCTTTTGTCTGGGTGCTGGTGGCCTTTTGGATGTTCAGCTTTAATCTGAARCACCATCGCAGCCTTAATTACTGCACAGCAATCACTAACCCATAATCTAGTCCATCGCATGTTATTTCTCTGTGTGTAGGTGGCTTTTCAGGCTGTCTGGTAGGCTGTTAATTTTACCTGGTGCATTTTTTTCTCTGCTTGGGAATGTATTAAGCTGCAGCAGTAAAATGCCGGGGCTCAGGAAACCTGAACAAGGAGATGTTCAGCTAGCCATGGGTTTGTAGGTAAGCAGCCAAGGACTGGGTTTTCTGGCAGTCTTGGCTCCACTGCTCTCTTTCTGTGACTCCTGTCTTAGCCAGTGTTGTCTTCATTTCTCGCAGCTGTGATCTTAGCAGACCCTTAAGCCCATGGTGCAATCAAGAGACATCTTCCCTATGAGTGAACCTCATGGAGCTCTCTTCAAGCTTCTGCTCTGCTCCTGCTCCAGAGAATCGGAAAATCAAGTGCATTTCACCTAACTCTATGTTTTGGACCATCTGCTTTGGCCTTTGGCATCTTCCTCAGTCCACTCCACCTCCCATCAGGTTCATAAAATTCAAGCTGGTGTTGGAATTTCCTCCTGACGCTTCTTCACAGCAGCTTGACCTCAGCCAGAGGTATCTTCAGTGGCCTGGCACGGTGTGAAACCCAGAGCCTCTCCCTTCCACATTCCTGCCTGCAGTTGGCTTTGTGACCGTTGCACACTTGCTGCCCTGCGTACAGTCGCTGCYGACAGTCTTTACACCCCACGCCATGAGTTCCTCTCCACTTTCATTGCATTTTCTGCTTCAGGGAGCCAGCTGCTCTTCTCCTCTTGCTGCCATCCCCTGTTCCTCCTTGTGCTCCATTGCACTGAGCCCCATTTGTCAGCTTTTCTCCCACAATAGCTCATGTTTCCTCCGTTCCTGGTTGGATCTGACCCCTCATGGTCATGTTGTTCCTGRAGATTTTCTCATGCCACAGGTTCCTGCAAACTCTTGATTGCCACTTTCATCTCCCTTCCCCTCCCTTCAGCCACATCCAAGGAGTCCCCACTGATCCCTCGTTCTTTCCAGCTCATTTCTAGAGCTCCCATTTCTCCTCCCTCAGTCCATGCTCTTTAGGTAAATAGTCATGCACTGCTGCATCCCCTTCACTCCTGTGTTTGGTCGTCTTTCCCCATCTTTGGATTGCGCCCACCAAAACGCGTCTCTCTGCAGTGCTTGCTCAGAAATGCCTTGTCCGCGTTATGACTTTCTCTCTGGAGCTGCTCTGTGCCCTGCGAGTGACAACCTTACATTATTGGAGAATTACAGTTTCCACTTTTGTTCTATGTTTTATTCATTGTAAGCCATCGTTTTAATGGAGCTGCAGTTATGTTACCGGTTGCAACCAGGCCACCTGTGGCATTTCCCACCAAGCTGGGTTGATCCCGGCAAAACAGCAGCCGGCACCGAGACGGTGCTTGTCCTCCTGCATCATGCAAGAAGATGCAGCCTGGCTCTCAGCTCCTTTTGCTAATAAAGCTACRACGTGCCTGCTGCAGAACCGAGCTCTCTGCAGCAGCCCTGGATCATCTCTAACGCCCTAAGCTGCTTCCTATGGGTTAAGCGTTACATGGAACACTGCGAAAAAGCTAAGTACTATCCTGATTTGGCTTATATACTTGGATAACTTGAAATATTGCTATGATTCTCCCTATGAATATAAATATTACTATTAAATATTTATATGATGGTCATACTCCAAGGCTTCTCCAGGATTGAGGCAATATTTCTGCTGGAGCTGCAAAATGAGAAAGCGTTGCGTGTCCTTTGGGGAAAAGCAGGTTCAGGGCAAACAAAAACAGGTTCCTTCTTACACAGCACATAAGCAGGCAGAAGCCAACAACAAGGTGTTGTGGAAGGAGGGGTGCAAACGGGGTAGAAAGTAGGTAGAAAGCAAATGAATGAAGTATGGAAGCTCTTAATATAGAGGGTTGCAAGCTGAGGTGGTGGAGCAGGGCTTTCGCTTTGCATCTACCYGTGACTGTCGTCAAGAGCTGAGCCTATGGGTTGGTCTTGTCCTGTTAGGCTGTTCTTGTGTGATAGCTACGTGCTTTGAGCCTGAGGGACAGCGTGGCAGGAGCAGCAGCTGCACAGCTGGTTTCTGCTCCACATCAGGTCCTGCTCCTTCAGGGAATGGAGCTGGTGCCCCTGCTTGATCCTGCCCGGGTGAGCCGTTATTGGAGCATCACCTCTGCACTCCAGAAAGATGGTGGGGATTGGAGTGAACAGGAATGTTGATTATAACCTTCTGTGCTTGGAAGATGTCACCTGACAGGTGGATTATCCACAAATGCTCTTTGGAGCRCTTTTGGAAGCGAGCATGTGAGCAGAGAGTTCAACCCCGTAAATGTRCACAGCCAAATATCCTCTCCTCCAGCTCTACCTGCCTGCAGTTAATTGAAACGAAAGGTCTTGGCATGTCCATCTTCCACCTGGAAAACCACAAAGATGTACAAAGCACATTTATCAAATCACAATATATTTGAGCTCCTTAATTAATTCAGCATTTCTTCCTCATGCAGCCCACTCCCAAGAAGCCATGCTCGCTCCTTTAGTCCTTTAGCCTCTGATTCTCCTGAACATATGTTTATAGGCAGGAGATATTATTAAGGAGGCATGACGTTGCAGACTGTTCCTGGAAAAAGCAGAGCAGCTTTCACACTTAAAAGCTGATCTTCCGCAAGTCGCATGTAAATACCCAGGAAAAATGCAAGATCTGTGATTTGGAGGTTCGCTAGATACRTGCGGAGCTGCTTCTGCTAAAACATGTCAGCAATTCTGCTGCTGTTTGTGTTGGCTCCAGAAGGAAAGCTCTCGTCAACCACAGTGGGAGACCGGCGTGTTGCGAAGAGTGTGGATGTTGGTGAGAGCGAGGAGTCCGACTTGGACGCGCCAATCCGCGTTCTGAGAGCTCGGCAACACGGATTTGCATCCGAGTGAAACTCTCGGGGTTAGTTAAATATTCCTCTTAAATATGCAAAGGAACTGAGTTAGTGATGCTTGTTATTCTTATCCTACTCYTGGTGTCACACCATCTTGAAGTTCAGTGAAGGCTTCACTTACTAAGGCGATTGTAAAGATTTCACATTAATTAAGAGGACTCCACTGAAAATTTAAATATGAATGAAGCTCCTCTTCTGAACCCAGGGCAATGAAGGCTGAGGGAAGAGCAAGCATTGACAAATGTTGATTTAGAGGGGGAAAAAACACCCTAAACCAAAACCTGTGCTTCAGCCTGGTACCTGCTCCATGAGAGAAAGAGTCGAGTTTGAGTTGCCAGAAGGGAAGAACAGATTCTGTGTTTAATTTACAGCTGAAGAAGTGAAATTGTGATGCTCAGGCCACCTGGAGGGGTATCTCGTGAGGCAACGTTGGGGCTGACTTCTGCTGTGGGGGAATGGACATGTCTCGCRTGGCAGGGTCTTGCGCTCCTTGGACTGCCAGGCGATTTCATGCAAGGGTTGGATGGATTTCTCCGTCTTTAATGGAGAAAGGGAGAAAATACAGGCCTGCTTCTGATCTCTGTTTTGTTGAAGAAACACCAGCAAGTTCAGGGGCATCAGTYTCGGCTGGTGCTCATGCAGCTGAGATAAAATTTCAATTAATGGGAACCGGTGAAGGCAGCAGTAGGTGGCRTGTGGATGAGGCCAAATTCCAGAGGATGGAGGAGGATGAAGTGTCTAAAATGAAAAATGAGGTTATAGACACCTAGAAGTCTCAGGGCAAGTCCTTCTCCTCCCTATTTTCCCTGGGCGAGTGCCCTCCTCTGTGTGCATCTGTGCTCACCCCTCTGCTGAACGGAGACAATGATGCCCACCCGBGTTTGCAAAGCAATTTCAGATGATGTGAAAGGCATTGCTGGGGTGAAGAGCACTGCTCAAAGGTCTAAAGAAGGCCTTTGGGGAAGAAAATGGTGATGTGCATCATTTTAACCCTGCTGAAATACCCTGGGCTTAGCTTTTGGAGCAGGTAACCGAAGCGATGGTAGCCTTAATAAATAGTATTTGTCCTCGCAAGCAGGTAAGGGGCAGCGTGCAATGTGGTGCATATGTGTGTGCCTTTTTATTTATTTTTATTGTAGTTATTTTTTATTCACGCTTCCTTGAGCTGATTTGGGGAATTGTACTGACTGTGGTTATGTTTCTGGAAATGCACAGGTTGGCCAGATGCAGTGGGGCATGGAATGAACAGAAAGAGGTTAAATTGATGGATGACCAACAAGAGCAGGATTGTGCCTCAGAAGACCAAGAAACTATCCTGATTAATGGGGTGAAAGAAAATGGTAAGGAACCTAATTACACTACATGAGGGAGCAGCAACTACTTGCAAGCCAACTTATTTTCCTCCTTCCTTTCGTGTATTTAATTTTAGTGGTTTGCAGGTATCTCTAAAATGTAGAGCAGTAGAGTAAATGGGTGTTTTCTACCAAGATGTCACTCCAGCTATGAATCTACAGCTTTTTAAGTCTAACAAGTACCGCTTTTGTCCATGCATATGCATGGTTGGAAATGTTTGTGTGCACATGCAGTTTGAATTATGGATTTTGCTTAGTTTCTCAGGGAGACAACTCATATGAGATCACATTGCCCCTCTGTCTGTTGGGATCCTTTTCGTCACCTCACGATTCCTTATGCAGCTGCTAGCTGATCCCAGCCAAACTTCAGTGAAAGACACTCAGCCCCTACAAATCTGGGGAAATCAGAGATCGGGTAGAAGAAACAGACGCCACTTTCCACCCCCAGGAAGGGAGGGTCTGACCTGTGAGCTGATGATCTCTGTGCCACGTTGATCCTCGGAGACAGATGCGCAGGGAACACAGGATTCATTAGCTCTGCTGCTTTCAGGACCTTGCGGAAGCTGCACGTGCTGTTGTGATCGTTCCAGCAGCGCAGACCTTTTCAGTTTGGCAGCTGAAGATCCCATTAGGATTCTGGACACCTCTTTGGTGTATAAACACACGCTGCTAGTCGCAGTCATGATCCTCTGAACTACTAAGTCATTTCAGCTTTCATTGACATCGGTGGAGAATGATCTGCCTCTTCGAGGAGCCTGCCTGAAGTAGCTAACTTATTCTTATTCAATCTAATCTATTCCATACTTGCTTTCAAAAGCAATAACTAATTAGGAATAATAGCGCCCTTCTCGCCCGAAAACCTGATTGAAATAAAAATTCCTTGGAACGTGTTCTTGAGGCACTCGGCCTTGCTGTTGTGAGCTGCGTTAAGCATCAGCTTTCTGGTGCTGAGGCAGAGCTTCACTTTTTTGTTCTTCACAGTGTTTCTGCAAAGCTGTTTCGTTAATTTTCTGGKTTTTTTTAAGACTTTGTATTACCCCAAAAGCTTGCAATGTATAAAAATATCTAAATAAATATTTGTGTAGGTGTATCAGGTTGACCCTGTTCTTCTTTCGGAAGGTAGCAGTGCCTGGCAGGCAGCTCTTATGCCATTGCTGAATTTTGGCTGATGCTTTTTGCACCCGTGCACCTGTACTGTCAGCTGAACTTGGCTGCATTGGTCAGTTTAGAGCAGCCCTTAGCTGCTCTCTGCACAGCTGGGGTTGCAGCGTGCCATTCCTAGCAGCACGGTCAGTGTTTTCCCTCTACAACTCCCCATATGCTGCCGGGCTGTAGCTGGGGTAAAACTGAAAAGGCCTTTTTGGGTCTCTATTCTGATTTAATTTTTAACTGTGGTTGTTCTGGAGTATCAGCTACTTTAGGGCTTTCATGCAACACGCTCTTGATTTTAGGACAGTGCAATAAGAAGTCAGGTTTGGGCATTTGCTCTTCACAGGAGATACTTTCACTCATATGGATACCAACCTTAAAAAAAAATAGTTTAATTTATAGAATAATATCTCTGGGTATTGAATGCTGCRGTTGAGATTGAAATTCCACATTCTGATCAGTTTGGAATAAAAGCAGTTGTCACAGATGATCCCCATAACCCCCCARGTGCCACATATTTCTGTCTGCCCCCTGCTTATGAGGCAGCTGCGTTTTAAAGTGGTCATCCCTTCTCCAAAAATGCCTCTTATATCTGGTGGACTTGCAGGATGCTCATGGTGTTGCTTGTGGCTGCTCTTTTCTGTATTTCCTACATCCACATCAGGCGCTTCCACCCCTCTGTTAGCACTGAGTGGAACCGTAGTGCTCTGCCAGCCCTGCTGATTTCAATGAAATTACCCAAAAGGTTAGATGTGTGCCGGTATAAAAGCATCAGGAATCAGCTCTAGGTCGGCAGAGGTCTTTGGATATTACAAATGCATGCATTTGTGTATTTTTTTTTAGTACAGAGATATCAGAGCGTGTTCATGGATGAAAAGACATTGTATTTAAATTTCAAGGGTCATATCATCTGTTGAGCCAGAAGTCAGATAAAAGTATATTCATAATTTTGCTCTGCCATAAAATAGTGCCATGAGGTTAAAAAATAAAATGGAAGAAAAAAAATTGTTAGATAAAAGAAATCTTCATGTTAAAAAGGCATTCTGCAGATTAGGAAAAATTGAAAGAATTGCAAAATAATAACAATTACACAACAAAATGTTTTAAACTCTCTGTGCCACCCTCTACATTTCTCTCAGTTTGGACAGTACCAAAATAACTGCTTATATTAAAATTACAGCTAACTTGGTGCCCGAGCAGTGATGAAGTCCGGGTATGCTTAGGCTGCACAGACTGCAGAAGGATGTTTTGTTTCTTTAAGAATCTTACTTTTCTGTTAATTTTTTAAACGTTAATGGGAACATTTTTATTAGGCTTGTTTTGTGTTTTAATAACCTTGTCAGATTTGAACGGCAGTATCCAGGTAACGGTATGTATATGAGAGAGAAAGAGCGGGTGGTTTGGGTTTTTTTAACCGTAATCTTGTACCTACTCCAGCTGGCTGGGGGGGGCGGGTAGAGTGTTTACCTCTCTGGGCTTTGTGCATCCTGAGATTAATTAGATACGCAAATGAGCGATCGCAAATGAGTGGGGAAGGGCCTGCTTGCTTCCCGAGCAAGCGATGGGAAGAGTCACCCGCTGGCTGTGGAAAAGGGCAGAGGGGAGAACTGGTGCGCCAGGSTGGTAGCTCTGCCTTCCTTCTCTCTCTGATCCTTCCTCCCTTTCCTTGAATCCCCGCAGAGCCACACGAGGCGGCCGCCGACGAGAGGCCTTGCGCCGCCGCCACGTTCCCGGCCTTGACGCCGGCTCCCAAGGAAAACCAGGCGCCGCAGCGCGCGCCGCCGTGCAAGAAGCCGTGCGCGCTGAGCCCGCCCTCGCCGCTGCGCCTCACCGATGCGCCCGAGCACGCGTCGGACGACTCCTCGGCGCACGCCATCTCCCTCACGTCGTGCGTGACCAAGGGCATGAGCTCGTGGTCGCTGCCGGGCGACTGCGAGAAGGCTCCCTTCACCATCATGGAGCCCGGCGGCATGTCGGCGCTCACCGGCGACTGCCTGATGCAGCCGAGCCGGACCTGCCTGGGCTGCTTTATTGAATCGAAGGACGGCATTGATGCGGAGCCGGGAATAAGCCTGAAAGTGGGTGATATAAATAGGGATTATGACACCTGTTCGGTCTCTGATATAGGGATTCACTGCATGAGCACAGGAGAAACCATGAGATACGGGGATCAACTGCTTTCAGACCAGCTTTTAAGCTTCCCTATGCATAAATCGAGGGCAGCAGACAAAAGGGATGCAGAAAAATCTGACAGTGATTCAGAGGACCCCACTCAGAAAAATTATTACGAGGGATTACTACTAGACAAATGCAATGGCGAGGAACCTTTACTAACAAATCCCAACCAGGAATGGGGCTATTTTGAATCTTTCATTAGCGAAAGTAAAATTGAGCTGCTTGACCTTTGCTCCAAAAATGAGCTTTCTGTAAATCTATTTTCGGAGGAGGATGTGGATAATTACATGTTTGATGATGACGATTCAACCTTAGGAAGCGACGTCTGCTCCTTAAAGATTAGATACGAATCTTTCCAGGACAACGTGCGGGAGAAGACCACCGCCCTGCAAGAGGACGCCCAGTTCAACTTCTTCCCCAGCGTGTTCGGCAACTGCACTAAGAGGGACAGCAGGAGCAGCCTGAAAAGGGGGCCGGGGAGTGCCACGGACCCTCCTCAGTTCAAGTCTGAAGAAGGCATCATCTGGGGGGAGGAGGAGGAGGACGGGGAGGAAGAGGAGGGCGAGGAGGAGGAGAAAGCTGCCTTAAATAAATCGTGCAACAGTGCGGAGATGGTGCAGTACGTGGGCTCCAAGCGGAGCCACTTCTTGGACTCGGTGAATTCCACGGAGGACTCTGGGGAGTTCAGTGACGACAGCACCTGCACCGAGTCCTCCTTCGACGTGCTACGGGATATCAAGGACTGCAGCCGCTACCTGTCCAGGGAACACTCCACTTCCTTCATCCAGCAGAACTACGGCTTGCGGGCCAAGAGGAAAGTGCGATACAGCGACGACTACCTGTACGACGTGGACTCCATCGAGAACGAGAAGATCCTGGATAAGAAGGAGTGGCTCCCGGACGGGCCCAAAGAAGAAGACGACGACGAGTGGTGCCCGAAGAAAAGGCGAAAAGTCTCTCGCAAGGAGCCCCCCGTTATCATCAAGTACATCATCATTAACAGGTTTAAGGGAGAGAAGCATATGCTGGTGAAGCTGAGCAAGGTGGATGCCAATGAGACGACCGTCACCCTGAACGAGGAGCTGCTCAGCAAGTATGAGAAGCTGGCCCCGCTGAAGGGCTTCTGGCAGGAGAGGCAGCAGAGCCGCATGGATTTGCTTCGATCATCTCTCTACCACAAGCAGAATTTCTATCTTAACGGCTCAGATGCTTCGTTCCTCCCTCACCCACGGAAGCGAAAATGCAAGCTAGCAAACAGGCACCGGATTCAGAGGATTAAAGCCATCGAGCAGTCGGTGAGCAAGCTGGGCTCCTGCTCCGTGGATGCCAAGCAGCCCTGCAGCAGCAAGGAGGACRCGGGCCTGAAAGGGCTGCAGGCGCTGGCCATCGCCGCCCCCGGCTGCGCCAACGGGCTGCACGTGAGCGACATCCCCGGCCTGGCCTCCGTGAAGTGCAAAGCGCAGGAGCGGGACTTGAAGGGGACGGAGAGGAAGGTGCTCCGCCGAATCAAATTCAAAAGCGAAGCCAGGTTGAAATGCAAGAAAATCAAAGGTGCTGCCAGCACGGCGGAGGGCTCCCCAGCGCTGGAAAGCCCGGACCCTGCAGCTCGTTTGAAGGACGAAGATGTTCCTTGTGCTGCAGACAGCTCCCACATTCCGGAGTGCCCCGAGGATAAGATGGCTAAAAACGCTGCTTTCCTCCCATCCACCTCCTCCTCAGACAAGCCTCTCCCATCTGCTAACATCGCCGGCAACGTTCCCCTGATCCCTGGAGGGTATCTGCAGACGTTGCTGGATGCTTCCGACTTGTCGAGCAACACGGGGATCTCGTACTTCAGCCAGCACCCCGCGGAGCAGGCTCCGGCGCTGCCGGGCCTGGCGCCGGCCGAGAAGCCCTTCGCGGCGCTGCAGCCGGCGCAGAGCTGCGTGCTCTCGCCGCCCTCCGAGTCGGAGCTGCAGCACTCGCCCGGCCACCTGGACGTGGAGCAGGGCGGCTTTGGTGGTGTGTGGCCGGCCGGCAAGGCGGCGGGCAGCAGCCCGCAGGACTTCCCTGGCGACATGCGGGAGGCCGCCGGGCTGCCCGGCGACTTCGGCGGCGCGGCCGGCGCGGACGCCCTCCCGGCCGCCGCCTACCCTCCCGTCAACCTGAACGGCGGCAAGTTGCTCTACCAAAAAAATTACATGCCGGATAACCAACAAGTGCAGTCTGATGATTCTTATCAGTCATGTCATTTCGCTAATGGCGAGGGGCGCTTTCATTTCCAGCGAGGCACGCTGAGCACGGATGATGGCAGGCTCATTAGTTTTGATTCAGTGGGTTCTTTGTCAGTTAGTTCGAGCAATTACAGTTCTTTAAGTTTAAAGTCATGCGAGAAGGACGGCGAGGATGATATTAACGACGACTTCTTGGCCCACTGCAGTCCCAAGCTAGTGATCCAGCAAAGCATAGATGAAATAACCCCCTTGAAGGAGTCCACGGACCTTCTGGACATCTCCAACTTCACTCCCGATAAGTTCCGTCAGTCCTCCCTGTCGGAGATGTCTCCTCCAGACACTCCCAACCTCTCCCCGCAGATAGCCGGCTCCGACGCCAAACCCCTGGGCACCCTGAAGGGCTTTCAGGAGAGCACCCAGGCCGTTCTCAACAGTTCTGAGAAGGTCAAGTGGAACTGTGGGGTCCTTCAGACCGAGGAGCAGGCAGATAATGGGTTTACTTTAAATAATCATCAGTTTCAGTTCCATATGTTCAACGATGAAGATTCTGTCAGCCTCCTCGAAAAAAGTCCATGCTTGTCAACATTTAATGAGCCATCTGGTCAAATTAGCACCAATAGCAAAGTGTCAAAATCTAAGAGGAAAAGTTCATCCAGCAAGAATGCGGGTAYAAACCAAAGCTCTTCCCAGAAAACCACTAGGAAAAAATCTCCCAAAACCAACAAAGGAACCGAYAAGCCGCAAGGCAAAAATTCCAGGCAGACCCCCAAAACAACCCGGAAAGGGAAAAACGCTGCAGGAGCCACCGGCGAAAAGGCCCAAGGAGTTGGCAGCAGGGCCGTCAATCAGCTGAGTAACGCGGCCTCCGCCACCAAGGGCCTCGCCGAGGGTGTTCAGCACTGCAACCCAAGCCCGCTGAAAATCGGGAAGCATAACGGCCTCTCCGGGGAATGGTCCCTGGGGAAGGACCCYGGCACCGGCTGGTCGGAGCCCAGCATAGGAAGCACCACCAGTCTCCTGGATGACGATCAGAGGGAGTTTGAGGAGCCCTCCAACATACTCTCCAACATTGCGTCAGGAATGGCAGACGTTCAGAGGTTCATGATGGCCTCCATCGAGCCCCTGTGGGGGCCCGTTGGCCACAACAGCGTGCCAGACATATTCCGGTCACCCGAGTCGAACAGCCTGAAATTGAAAACGCTAAAAATTTTGGCAGGGACGTCACAGGAGGCGAAGAAGAAGGCCAACAGYGGCTCTCCAGCAACGGCCAAGAGCCACAAGTCAAGCAAGGGCTCCAGCAAAAACAGCAAAGCCGCCACGTGCGACCCCGGCCGCCCCAACTGCTCGCCCGGGTACGGCACAGACATTCACTCTCCCTTTTTTGATAAAAACTATAGTAACCTGAGCACTTTAGGCAATAACGGACCTACCCATAAAAAACTGTACCGTCATAAATCAAGTTCTAAATCACTGAGGGATGAGAACTGTAAAATAAAGCGAACGGACCGTGAACAGACCCATAAGGACCCATCTGTGACAGCTTCTTTTGAAAAACTGAGGTAATGCTGCACCAAACTGGCTGGAATGCCCCTTTAACTTTCCTACTACCTGCTAAGCCCGCTGTTCCTCATTTTTTCCTTCCTGAAAGCAAAAGTTGCATGAAAAAAAAAAAAAAAGACATTCCCCTTTTACAGTTTCGGTTTTGGTTTTGGTTTTTGGGTTTTTTTGTTTTGTTTTGTTTTTTGTTTTTTGTTTTTTGATTTTTTTTTAATGCATGAATATACTTATTACTTGCAAGCTACCTAAAAGAATGACCAATTTTCTGGCTTGGCTGGGGTTAAAAAAACTAACAAGGCTACTCTTTTCTGCTGTTTGGCTTCTTCAGTTTTTAATTACTTATTTATTGGGGAAAAAAAAAAAMCAATTACACGCTCTTTTTAATGGTTTTGCAAAGGAAAGACTTTTTTTTGAACATTTTGTAAAAAATAAAACACAAAAAAGAGGTTATGCATCCAAAAGCCAAGATACCTAAACTAAAGGCTCTTTAGTTTGCAAAATGAGAAACTCATTCATAATTGAGCTTCACGCGGCAATTTTGAGCGCTTTCGGGCCCCCTCTGCTGTTTGTATCCTAACCTGCATCACAAAAGCTGCATCTGCTCTTAGCAGAGCTTAGAGTGTGTGATCCTGTCGTGGTGACTCCACCTGAGCTAACTAAGATGGCATAAAATGTTTGGTTTTTCTGCAGGGAATCAGACTCCATTCTTCTTAAGGCAGAAACAACATTTTTGGTTTTACCTGTATTTGAAGAAGAGACTCCCTTTTCTAGAAAGACGTTCGATGTTTGTTTTGCTCCTTTTTTTTCTTTTTTTTTTTCCTTTTTTTCCCCCTTTTTTTCCTTTTTTTTTCGTTTTTTCCGTCCGTCCGTTTGTTCCTTTCAAAATATGCCTTGTGCTATGTTGACATGTAAGTGCTGAGATGAAGAGTTTGAAATTGTGGGGTTTTATTCTTTGAAAGCGAACCTAATCTGGTATTCTCTGTGAAAGACTGTTGAAAAAAAAATCATACTGTTGTACAGTAGTTTATGCACTATTACCCACAGCAACAACAAAAAAAAATTGTGCCAAACTATGAACAAGTGACTGTATTGTATATATTTTTACTTCTCTATCGACATTGGGTTGTGAGTGTTTTCTGCAGCTATGCCTTTTGATTTTACTATCAACATTCCAGTTATTCCGTACTAACCACCCCTTTTGAAAGCACCTGTAACTCACAATGAAAACGATATTGCTCACTTCGACAACTTACCAAAAGTTTTATGGACATGACTAAAAGTGTGCCAAATTTACTTACCTCATTTCATGGATTCACCCTGTGGTTTAAAGCTCATAAAAAAAAAAGAAAAAAAAAAAAAAAGGAAAAACAAAACAGGAAAAAAACAGGAAAAAAAAAAAAAGGAACTTTGAAACTGGGAAATTGTAATGTCCTCTCTTTAAAATCATGAGCAGAAAAACATAACGGTGAAATTTTGAGTTTCATTATAGGAGAGAGTGGAAGTGTTGGAGGAATTCAGAAAATCCCTCAAGGTAAGTTGGACAGGAACTCAAGTGTCTGCATCTAGAGACTACGAAACAGCTGCTTTTCGAGTGTCTGTTTTCTTAAAGCAAAACCTGTAGCTGAAGATCATTTGAAATGCAAAGTTACATTGCTAATTCTTTGTATCTCAGTTTTATATATTTTATAATAACCTGGGATAAATTCTAAAATAGTTATAAAAAAAAAAAACGAAGCTGATGTTTCATACATTTATTGCTATTTACTTTTCTTTTAAGTCGTTTCTTTAAATATTTTTGATGCAGAGCCTGTCGAAAGCGCTCTCACGTCATAGCTTTGGTGTTTCCTAAATGTCTAACCTTGCGATGCCAATATAGTTTGAAATTTTGAGAGCAAAATCATTCGTTTTGAGTACAACTCTGAACCTTTACTTTAACTGAGTCCGTATTATAAGAAAAAAAAAAGAAAAAAAAAAAAAAAGGAACTATTTGTGATCTCACCAATCAGGGCCGGATCATACTTGGACTTTATTAAGACAGCATTAAGGATTGAATGCTAACTATTATCAAAAGGCCTTATTCGTAACCCTCCTCGCCGCACCCTCGCCCGCCGAGGAAATCACAGAAACAGAGAAAATCATGTTTTTTTCCTTGTGCAACGGAGAGCCTGGGCATTTTGCTGCTGATTTACTATGAAACCTGGATATGCAAGAGACCTGCTGGCAGGGAGCTGTCGGGAGCCGAGGGGTTTAGGCCGGCGCACACTTATGCAAGAGGGAATGGTGAGGAAGGGGAGCCTTAATACCAGTCCTATCGAACACCTTCTCACCATCGTCGGGAGCCCAGAGGCGGCTTTTGGCAGAGGACAGAGCTCAGCTTGGTTTGCGCGCGAGCAGGAGATGTTAGGGCAACCTCCGAAGCGGTTAAGACACTTGCTTTTATCTTAAATTAACAAAACAAGCAGGTGGTTCCTCACTGAACGTGTGGAGCTGCAAAATGGTGGTTTGGAGTCAGTGTTTTCAGCTCCCGCAGGCACTCGAGCCCTGGGGCCGAGCCCCGCACGCGCCCACCTTGCCGGCAGCACCGGCTCCCCGCGGGCGCCGTGCGGGGACGTGTGGGGCCTGCCGAGGCCCTCGGCTTCTTCCTGATGCCGAGCCGTGCCAGGCATCGCGCCCGTCCTGGCGCCATGTCCCCGCGCTGACCGTGGCCGCGCGGCGCGCCGGCCGCTAGCAATATTCATTGCGTTTGAGGAATGTGCAATAGGGCATGAATAGGAGGCGTAAAACGTATCGACTGCTTTATTACACGTGGAAAAACCCGTGAATGCTCAGCTGCCGGATGTTTCGGGTGGTGGTCATCACAAATACCAGCTGCCTTGGTGAGCTCTCCTTCAGCCCTACTGCTGCTCCCAGTTCTCTGCCGTCTTTGGCCGTTATCCCGCTGCCTCCCCCAAATCTYCGACCATGCTTTGCAAGAGCCCAGATCCCACTGGCCCTCCTCTGTGCCCAAAAATGTCATCCTTCTGCCAATTTGCTCCAAAACCGGCTACCAAAACAGTAATTTCTGAAATTGCCTTGAGCCAAACTTTCGTCGTCCTCCCTTTTAATTTTGATGGTCGCTTGTCTATCACTACCTCAAGAATTTCATTGCTTCCCGCCTTTGCCTCATTCTTGGCCATGCAGACATGGTTGTTCCCTGTGTATTTGGTTGACTTCCAGTCTTTCGTGGCTCTTAGTGCAGGCCGGGCCTGGTCAGTAGGGCCCATTCCTTCCTTGGCCGCCTTCGGCCATCTCATACCCTGAGATAGGCCGGGCTCCTGCGGCCCTTTCCCATCTCCAAACACATCGTCTTCTCCAACCTCCTCTCTCCTCCTTTAGTTGGGTTCTGGCTATGTGGGGAGAGGAATTGAAGCCACAAAAAGATGTCTCCTCTGCAAAAATCCCTTTTCCACAGTTCTGCGTGTGGAAGAGCCTGTAGGAACTGCCTAGTGTTCCTGTCCGTGTGCTGTGTGTTTCTGCTCTGGGGAGTTAGTGTCCAGGTAAAGCAGCAGCTTGGCCAAGCCACTGGCACTTGCATGTGGAAGTTTTACAAAGAGGGAAACACCAGAAATGGGGAATCCAAGCGAAAACTAAAAATGAGTCTTAATGAGGTTTACATTCTGGCTTTTTAATGTTTTTAAAGCATGAGGAATTTTTGGAAGACAAGTCACGRGTGATGAATTAGACCAGGCTCAGGCTGAGTTTGGCATAGGGGAAGCCAGCAGGGCTGGGGGCTTCACTTTCCATCAGAGCCGAGCTCTGCATGGCTTTTTCTCTTTTATTTARTTGGTTTGCTTGTTTTTATCGAGATTGCTGTTGATTTTTGGCATTACAGCTCAAATCAACCGAGAACCAAAAGAAACATGTTGGAAGCATTTTGATCTTTTGCCGGCTGGGCCACCTTCTTCTTTCTCTGAGGTCCCAATCTAGCAAAGCACTTGGGCAGCGCTCTGGGACCCTGAGGCTCCTGCCCACTCAAGTGCTTTCCTGGAGCGCCAGAATCAAGGGAGGAAAAGCAAAAAAACTCCATGGGAGTGAGGGTCAGGAGAAGAGGAGCAGGCACGAGGGCTCKTGTCCTCGCTCCTGCCTTCTCACCTCAGCGCGTTGGACTGCGTTGGTGCAGCTCCCGCGAGGCTGCGCGGCTCGAGCCGCTGACATCTATTTGAGAACGTGCCTCTTTAGCTCTTCAGCGTGCAAAATAATGCAAAAAAAAAAAAAAGAAAAAACACAATAATTAAAAAAAGAAAGCGAAGTACAACGTCTGTGGTAGAAGCAAGGCTTTTCAAATCCGTTTCTCAGGTAAACAAGTGACACTAATGACCGTGGAGTAACAGCCATGTAAGGGAACCTGGATGTAGAGCGAGGCGGGTGCCGCCACGCGGGCGGGAGGAGGCAGAACCACCATTGCGATCACCGCTGCCCTTCAGTAGATAGGGGGAAAAAAAACACACAAAAACCACAAAAACACGTTTCAAAAGCACAAAGGGAAGACTTTAAAAATAAAGCGAAACAAAACAAAAACAAAAACAAACCCAAGCGAGATACCAGTAAACTCCTTTTGTCTTTGACTCCCAGTGGGACGCAGGGTAGGAAGCTAAGGAGATGCTCTGTTTTCGTTGCCTGCAGCGCCGGCTGCGGCCCTCTCGACTGCTGCCTACAGAGATTTGAATGTACCGCTCCTTAAGTTAACTTCCAGAGGCACCTCCTTACTAAGTTGCTACTGGTTTATGGTGCTAAAGGAAACTTTTATCCCCCTTCGAGCATTTAAGGAATACAAAATGGCCCTTTTTATGAATGTAACATATCCAGTTCTGTTTAACATTTTACACTGCAATTTTAACATGTTTGGAAATGATTTGCCTTTTTTCTTTTAGAATAAGCTTTATAAATATTCTGTAGAGTCAATTGAAGTATAATTCTTAAGGATCACTCTAAGACGCCTACAAAATCTTGTATATTTTTAAGTGTGCCAATTTGTAAAATATTTTGTAAGTGTATATTTTTCTTAGAAAAGTGCTGTGAAGTGTTTGTATGTGTGAGGTTTCCCTTTTTTTGCACCTTCGGGTGTTAATAAAAGGATGTATACTTAAAAGTTTCTGGTTTTAAAAACCAAAATACAAAGAAAAAAATTAAACTTTTGTTGGGAATTTTGTAATAAAAAGAAATGTTGTGAAAGAGTGTAGTGATATTGTGTAAAGGAAACTGGAAAATTTGTGAGCGCTTTGCTGTTTTATAGATCCTCTTGTAAATTATTCTTGTAATATTTTTGGTTTTGTTGTTCTTGTTGCAAAGGTTTTAAATATTTGTGACTGACTCTGTATGGTGAAAACGTCATATTGTTAACTTGCTGAGTTTTGTTATATTGTTTATGGAATAAATAAAAAAAATTAAAAATCTCATTTTAAGATCATATATGAAGAAGCGATTCCAACTGCCCTTTATTGAGTATGAGACATCGTTTCTTTGCACGACCCGCTGCACTCAGCAGCAAGAGGTGAAGGTTCCTCCTGCCCTCTCTGCCCCACGCTCCTGCTTCCAGCTGGGCTTTCGGCAGCGGCTGCGGAGCCCGTGGGAGCAAACGGCTCCAAAATAATGGTTTCGTTCTTCCCTTAGCGCTGACTTTGCAGCGGGATGAGGCCGAGACGTCCGGTGGCCGAGGTGCACGAGGCAGGACCGGGGCTGCTCGGAGGAGCCGCTGTTCCGCGCGAAGGTCTCCAGGATTCCCTGTCTCCCGCAGCTTGTCCCAAACGCCCCTTCTGGATTGCTGGGAGCCGCAGGAGAGCCTCGCGAGCCGTGTCCCGGCGCCGCTGCCCGGTAAGCACAGCGGCCCCTTGGGATGGGCTCCCTGCTCACAGGCCTTGCTCGGGAAGCCGCAGGGGACAGGGAGCSTCTGGAGACGGCCGGGATCCGGAGCCGGCATCCAGAGCCGAGTTCTGCCCGCTGCAATTCACAACCCCGCTGCACCACGTGCCAAACGTCTTCATGCATCTAAAATTGCTGGAGCAAACGGGCTGCACGAGGTTCATGGTGATAAATCCCTCCAGGCGCCCCTGTGAAGTTGCTCTTTTTTGTGGGATTCCCCTCATGCCGCTGTTACTTTGCAATTAAACATATTTTGCATTGTAGCAAAGGCACTGGTTCAGTAAAGCACTTAAACACACACTTTATCTTAAGCATGTTAGAGATTATATCCCTCTTTAGCAAAGCATTTAAGTATGTGCTTAATTTAAGGATTTAATTAAGGATTTTAATTGTAGACTTCAGCATGTGCTTACCTGCTTGGCTGAATTTGGGTGAGATTGCTACAYGCCGAAGATTTCCACATAAAGCAAATGACTAATTCTCCCTGAATTAAGATGCCGTATTTTTCTCGCACGATCCTGTTAAAATATAAACAGGAAAAAAGGCAAGAGGCAGTTAACTTGCTTCCTCTAGCTGCAAACAGTAGCCACAACAAATCTGAGTTGATTAAAATCTCATATAATTAGTTTTAACCTTTAAAGTGGCTTTACAGATGAACAGAATGGGGCACCTTAAGCATGAGTCTCACACTCATGAGCTTTGATGATGAGAAGGGAACCAGCGAGCTGTTTTCTCGCTCACCTTTGAGATAGAGACCTTGAAATGGCTGTGATGCCATTTCTCCGATGGTTGGTTTTCCAGGCTGATTTCCGAAGGAAACGGGGCTTCTGCAGTTGCACCTCAGCTTGTCCTTGGGGTTGGTGGAGCTCCTTGGTAAACCTCACGCCGGTCGGGCGATGGGAGGCCAGGGCTTTCAGCTGCAGGAGGCTTCCCTGCGGGCAGCTGCTGTTGCCCTGAGCACGATCTCAGTCCCTGCACCGTTACCTCCCTAACAGGGACGCAGCTGCAAACGGGACGGGGGACGCTCAGTGTTAACTAATTTCTGACAGGAAAGAGGAAAATCCTCCTCTAGGTGCTAACGCTGTTCTGGAGGGGAACCCCGTGGGTTCCCAAGAAAACCTCAAATCCAGKTGTTTCGCAGTGCGCTGCATTCCCTGTTAGGCGGCCTGTCCTGAAGCGTGGATGGAGGCAGCTCAAGGCAGCCTGCACACTGACTCATGCGGACCCTGCACTGACACAGTCAGGTTTTCTGCTGATAACTGCACGCTGTCTCAGAAAGCTCTAAAGTCTGAATCACAGAGCTGCACACACAGGGCTCCACTGGTGCTTCCCAAAGCTAAACAAGAGTAAAATGAGTAAAATCTAATTTTTTTTTTTTTTTTTTTTCTGGCAGCACAAAGTATCACAAGCCCCGTGAGCTTGACCTGATTCTATTTCCAAAGCTTGCAGTTTGATCCAGTTTAAATTGTAAGAGAAGAAGCAATTGGCATCTGCAGAGTGAGTGGCTGTCAGGTGAATCTAGAGCACTCAGGCAGTGGCGTTTCCTTCATCCCAGATGTCCAGGCAGGCCAGCTGACATCTCCGACATCTCCTTCCAATTTTGATCAATGTGTCTGAAGACAGAAGCACGGAAAGAAGCGCAACTGAGTTTCTGTTTAATTTTGCAGCTTGCATCCATTTTTTTCATGAAATATAGGAGAAATTTATACTTCATGTCTATACCTGCACCTATCTTTATCATTAGCATTCATTTAGAGAGCTTCTAGGCTCCTCTCCATGTAAGATTATGCTTCTAGCCATTTTTTAATGGAAATAACAGTAAGGGTGGGTGTCTCTAAAGGCAGCTTGAGACAGCAAATGGGCTTGCAAAGGGAAAAGTGCTTAGTGGATGTCTCCCCCAGAGCAATGGAAATTTTACAGTTATGTTGTGTGGCAAAGGACTTACCAGGATGGTGGCTGCAGGCTGGTGATGTGGGGGTCTGGCATGGAGGAAAATAGGAAATGCAGAACCAGGCTGCTCAGAAAATAGGAAATGCAGAACCAGGCTGCTCAGTCCGTCCTGCTGACTGCAAAGGGAGCACCAGCTCCTGCAGCCCAAAGCAGGCATCAGCTGAGCACCTTGGTTTTGCTCATGAAGGTATCGCGGCCCCCGAGTGATCTCTCACCGTCGCTGAAGAGGCTTCCCGGTGATGACCAGGGCAAAGCCGGAGCAGGGTGACACTGGCTGCACATCTCATCCCTCTGCACCATGCACGTCCTGCACCTTCTTCCTGGAGAGCAGGGAAAGCAAAACCCGTGACATTTAGAAACATCAAAAGATGCCTTCAGTGTGATCACAGGGAGGGCAGGGMTCTGTCTTCAGAGTCTTTGGTACATCTTGCTATTTATTCTTCCACCTAATGTATTTGGAACAACTAGCTAGCAAGATGCAGTCCTATTTATCCCTCCGAGGACAATAGCAGGAATAAATGTTAAACTAAAGGAAGGAATAAAAAAAATAGCAGCTCTATTTGTGCTATGCTGAGATGCATTTCTTGGCAGCCCTAGAGATTCAACAGTCTGGTATTTATCACGACGAAACGCAGAAATGTCTGATGATTATATAAAAGAAAATAAAGACACTGAGCATAAATTGCAGGCTTAGAGATAAGGGCACGTTTAGAGATAAGGGCACGGGAGGCAGCCGCTAAAGGGCCGGGATGCAGAGCCCATGCAAGGGCTGCGGATCAGGGATCTGCTGCCTGGAGGGGTGGATGTGGGGCAGGGATTTTTCCCTCCTGAGGACAAAGTCCAGCCCACACTGTGGGCAGCTACTGCAGCAGCTGATGGAAAAGCTTCCCAAAAGACAGAGCTCCGGCTTGGTCCGTGCCGGGCACCCCGTGGGTGATCATACAGCTTGCTGGCACCCAAGGGCAGCAGAGGAATGAGCCAATATTCCACAGCATGCACAGCAGTTATCCCTATGGACATGATCTTAGCACAAGGAATGGTGCACTGCACTGTGCTTCATTAGTGCTGGCATTTCCTAAGGACAATTCAATCAAAACGCACAGACATGGATATCATAAGGATCTTATATTCTCTATGGGATTCATCTCAGTAATAGCATGAGTCTCTTGCCTGGCAAATTCTTCTGACAGCAGCCTTCCTCATCCTCTCTGCTCCAAATAAAACCATTAGGCCTGTTAGGATCGATAATCTTCTACCTCGGAGGTGAGGAGATTGCTGAGTTACCAGTAGGAGCACAGCCCTTGTCATTCCCCCGTGCCAAAGGCATCAGAAGCAATTAAAGAAAAATGAAAATTGATTTGAAGAATGTAATAATCATTCATCTAGCTGGSGAAGAAAGGATTTTTTCATTGATATGTCAGAAGAAAAAATAACATTTACTCTCTGATAAACATTATGGCACCAGCAGAACTAAGCCTGAAACCTCAAGGACCTATGGTGTAAATGAATTAATTCTGAAGAACAAGAAAACAATAATGTTGAAAATCAATCCAAGACCCTAAGAAAGGTAGAAATGGGCAGGGAAAGGGCTTCTGTCTGCAGCTGTGGCCCGAAGTAAGAAGCCACATGTCCCTCCAGACCCCACACCGGCTTTTTCATTGGCATTTGTGTCCCAGCGTATGATCCCCAGTTTGTCAGTGTAGCCACTTCTGCAGCRACTCTTGGAAATAGATGGATTGAATAGATGGAATAGATTGGAATCAATGGAATAGGTGTCCTTGGCAGCTCTCAGGTGTCCTGTCCTGCTGAGGTGTTCACGGCTGCTCTTTGCACCCTCCTATGCCAAACCTCTGCTGCCGAGACCTTCACTCTGGTGAAACCAAGTCTCACAAACATCTCTTTGCAGCCAGAGGCTACAACCTCGGACATTCCCGACCTGCCCTTTCTTCCTACGTGGAAGTTTCCCAACTCAAAATGGTGAACCGAACCAAACCGCTGAATTGCCGTCTTAAACTCAGGTGTGAAAAGCCTCTATCCACAAGTTTGTTGGGAGTATGTCTGGTCTCAGCAAGTACAGAGAGTACAAAACCAGTGATTAACAAAACATAGCCTTTTTTCTTTCTTTTTTTTTTCTTTTTTGAGGGAGAAACTGAAAACTGCAACTTGGTCCCCGTTTCGGTGATGCCCTTGGATGGGTGTTTTTGTGACCCTGTGCCTCAGCTTCTCTGCGTTCAAGAGCAGGCAACAGCACAGAGCCCCTGATCTCTGCAAGGCACCACGTCTTTCTTACACGGTCTAGCTAGCCCYGTTGTAGGGCACGTACCTCAAAAACTGCCCTTAATACAGTCATTAAAGGGCTCTGCTGAAAGGATGCTGGAGCATGGGACGGATTACGGCTCATCCAGCAACGTCTTCCCGAGTCCCAAACCCTTTGATGCCTTTCTTCAGTGTTTCTCTGAATTTTCGTTCTGCATTAATTTCAGTCAGCGCAGGGATTATTTGAAAAATAGCCTTGGGGGACTTGTTCAAAGGCACTGCCACCACAGACGCCTTTGCATTATAAACTGGAGCGTTTCACTCCTATCTGTTCGGACATATGAGCCGCTCAGCACTGCTTCATTAGGCAAGTTATTTTTAAATTCCCAGAAAGAGCAAAACACTGAGCGAGGAATTATCATTTGCCACTGAAACAGCTGCAGAAAAGGAGTAGGCACCAACCCACCATGGGTCCCCCCTGCTACTCGTGTAATTAGCCAGACATAAATAAAAAAAAAAAGTCATTTTCACACTCTGCAGCTACACATGAGATGTTGGAAATAAAGCCCCGATATAAAGATTAGTGAGTGACCATCAAAATTGTGTTTTTGATGTTTGTAAGAGGATGASCCTCAACTCTTAAGTAAGAAAATGGAAAGATTTTGCTTTCTACTTTTGGTGCCTCCCTATCCTGCGTTTCCCCTTTCTACTTTCTCCCATTCTTCTCTTGTGAATTTTGGGGGAAAAAAAAAAAGTTTTCTACAGGAAACCACGAACACACAAAACATAAAACCTGCCCGGGAGCTTTGCCTCACCTCAGTAATAGCTAAAACCCAGCAGGGACCCAGTCCTGT
Source organism: Nothoprocta perdicaria (assembly GCF_003342845.1). NCBI lineage: Eukaryota > Metazoa > Chordata > Aves > Tinamiformes > Tinamidae > Nothoprocta > Nothoprocta perdicaria. The sequence continues at coordinate 6,082,636 of NW_020455415.1, read as the reverse complement.
GGAGATGCCAAGGGATGGCACTAGGGGGGCTGCTACTGGGTGTCGCTGTGGCCGTGCAGCACGGCTGCGTTCCGCCACGGCGAGCCCTGCTCTCAGAGCCCAGGGTTRGAGCCAAAAGCGCAGCAAGCGCCGCCGGCCCAGCGCCTTGCGGGGGTGTCTGCTGCAGGTGCCCAGTGCCCGCGGCCCCCCAYTTTAGTGGCTCTCTGTGCTTATTTACAAGTCTAGAAGGAGATGCTTTAATAGTCCGCTTGGAATTGCCAGTTAACGAACGTTACCGGATTCCTTTGGATGAGGTCTTGCTCGGACAAGTGTTTATTTTAGAAAAAAAAAAAAAAAAAAACATTAGATATTTCTGGTGATTCTTCACTGACAGACTCTGCCGTAGTAGATGAATGTGCATGGACTGTTTGCAGCTTTCCACCTTTCCTTGCTGTTCAAAGATATTTGAGTGTGTATCTGCTTATTGAATATTGCCAGCCCCTGGCCACGTAAAGGGCCCTCCATGGATCCATCTGTTGTGGAGCTTCTCACTCCTGTTAGTGGCTCTGAACACCCCATGCTCTGCCAGTGCTTCATATGGCTGTTTTAACTAACCTCAGCTTATTAACTGACCCACATTAATCGCTGTACCCGTGACCTGCCCCTAACTTCTGTGCACATGCAGATTATCAGTCRTTGTATTTTATCTCTTAGGTCACTGATTGCCCTATGAGGTCCAGCACCAGCAAGAAGGCACTGTGTCCGGCTCAGCGATGGTTCTGCTTTCTGCTATGTTTCCACACGTATCCGTAAGTTTTTGATCCAATTAATATTTCTCATTGTGACTTATGTTGCTCCYAATCCTTAACCAAAATATTGCGAAAGGCAAGATCGGGTATCTTACTAACTGGAGGTTTATTCTATCAGCACTGCTTCTTTGAACTACGATATTAAGGGAGGATCTGGTTAGCTGCTTGACAAAGTCTAATTTTCATAATGTCACCATATCGTCTTGCAAAGATTTGCTCGCAAAGCCTCTTATCAGCCCCGCATTATTTTGYTTGGGATGGCTGCAGCACAAGGTTGATGCACAGCATTTGCTCAAGCAAAGGCTGCACGTGGCTCCGGGTTTTGCCATCCTCAGCCTTTAACGGAGCCTTTTGYGGTGCCCTGCGCAAAGGTGGCACCGTCTCCTATGGGAGGCTGCAACTCGTATTTGCTTCAGTCCAGCAAATCACTGGAAACTATAAAAAATCCCTCTTTAGGGTGCTAAGGAGTCCTCCTGCAGCTCTTTAAAAATACTGCATACCAGATTCTGTGATTTAAAAAGGACCAGCTTGAAGATCCCCTGGAGATATTTTTAAATGGAAAAAAAAAAAAAAGTCCTAAGACAAATATCTCTGTCCCATCATCTCCCTTAAAAAAAAAGTTTTTTTTTTTTTTCCCCTAAAAAAACCTCCATCCATTTGTCTGATCCAAGGGAATGGCCTGTTACCAGCACAGTAAAGCAACGTAGTCCGTTCTAACACAGAGAAAAGAGCAACGTTCCATCATTAGGCTCCTTCTCAAGCCTGTTCCGGGCTGCTTCACTGGAGTCAGTTGACTTCGTTTGCCCGTTTAGAACCCAGCTTTGCTAATATTTCAAGTACGTCAATTTGAGTTTGTCAGGTCTTTTGGGTTTTATTTTTYTTGCTTCAGCTTTAGACGCTCCCACGAGATTCAAATTTTTCTCTGCCTCACTGCATTTGGATTATTCCTTATCTGTATTGTGAATATATTAYTTTAATACCTTTTTAGACCAAAAAAATCACTTTTTTTCTCATCTATGTGCATACCTTGTAACCATTTTTTAAGACTCTGGGGGATTTCAAAGCAAATTTATTTACCCTCATTGAAGGGAAAAGACATTAAACTCACCACGGAAAAGTGTTGTAATTCTCCTTCGCTATACCTACATTTTGAAATTGAAAACACTTAAGGATGAATTACACCACATTTTTGCTATAGATTTGGGGGTTTCCCCCTTTACTAGAAGGTTCTCTATACAAACATGTTTCCTCCTAYGAACTCTTGGAAACCGACGCTGCTCCGCTCAGAGAGCCAAGGGGTTGCGTGAGTGCAGGCCATTGATTAATTGCCATTAATGTCCAGGGCAAGGCCCGTTTCTCCTCRTCTCTCCCTGCCCCGATCTGGTTTTAGATGTGTGACAGGTTAACCGCCTGACGGCTGCTTTCCCGTAGGATGAGGAATYGTCTCCCGCCCGCACCAGGAATCGCTCATCCTGCTGCTGCGCTCATCAGCCTGCACGTTTTGAGAAAAAAATCATGAAAAATCATCACTAACAGTTACCTCTGCCGATACAGCACAGCAGCTCTGTCCTTTTGGGCTCAACTGCAGCTTTTGCCCTCTTTGATTTTTCCACTGTATCTTTTCAAGCACATTTTTAATTTTTTCTTGTGTTATTTCTGACTTCACTCCTCTGCTAGGAGGCCACAAGGAATGGGTGGTTTCCCAGAAGGKGAACAGATGTATTTATAGGTGAGAGGAGAGGTACTGAAGGGATTAATTTAAAAAGATCGACAAGGGAAGGCTGGGATGTATTTATTTCGGTGAAAAAAATGGAAATTGGAGCTTTCGCACAGCACGGCCGTTACGTGCACACGCCGATCCGCTGCCTACGGGGCCGCTGGGCGCCGCCACGCTCTGAAATGGCCCCCACGCCCCCCGCGCCGCGCCGCGGCCTCTGCCCCTCCTCAAAATGGCGGCGCGACCGCGCCCCTGCGCCGCTCTGCGCGCGGTSCTCCCCGCGCCGCGGGCCCCGGCGGGGCGGCGCGCATGCGCAGGCGCGCGCTCGCCTTCACTTCCTCTGCCGGCGGCCGCTTCCGGGCCCCCGTTCCTTGGTAACAATGGAGCAGAAAATGGCCGCCTGAGAGGGCAGGCAGGGCGGGAGCCGTTGTGAGCGCTCGGGCACGAAGGGAGCGGAGCGGGGCGAGGCGGCAGCGAGAGGAGCGGAGCGGCGAGAGCTGGGCAGGCGGCGGCGGCGAGCGGTGAGTGTCGGGCCCGGAGGCGGGCGTTCGAAATGGCCCGGCCCGGCGAGAAGCCCGGGCCCGGCGAGGCGGCGGCCGCTGCGGGGTGCGGGCGAAGGAGGCCCTGAGGCGGAGCGGGCGCCGTGGGGGAGCCCGGGGCCCTGATGGCGCCGGCGGTGGCCGCGTCCCCTCGGGGGGCCCGCTCTGTCAGCGCGGGGCTGCGGGAGGATCGCGCGGCGCCCGCCCCGGGCAGGGCCGCGGGGCTGGGGGAGGCCCCGCACCGGCCCTGCGGGACAGGGGCTCTCGGGCGCTCCCTGGGGCCTCGCCGCGCTGCCCGGCGCCTCCCCGGGGCCTCCTGGCTCCTCAGGGCCCTGCTCTGAGCTCGCCCCGCCAAGAAACGCTTTTGGGGAGATGTGTCTGCGCTGTTATCTCCCTTTATCTACGGTCTGCTAATGGCTGGGGTGTTTGCCACTCCTGTCCTGCTAATTCCTCGCGGCTTGATCACGTCATCCTTACTCTGTCACCTTCTGGGCGAGTCCCACCTTTTTTTTCTTTTTCTTTTTTTTTTTTTTTTAATACTATTTGCTGACATTTCAGGTTTCTGTTTACTGTTTCAAAACCAGAGCACTGCACGTATACTGCTTTGTTTTYGACGAGCTTTAATGAAAGAGCAGTATCTGCTACGTTGTACATAATTGCCAAGGGTCATCGAGTTTTTTACATTCTTCAGTAAGAACCCCGTCGAAAGATTTCACAACAAAATACGCAATATTTTTGGAGTAGCTTTACTTAACTTTTTTTTTTTTTGAGAAGATATGGTCTTTATCAGGAGGAGCTTGTCTTTGAGTAAACAAGCCTTCCAACTGGATTGAACCCAAATAGTACAGGCACGCATCTGATTTATTTCCCCTATCCAGATTGTCAGCGCTGGTTAATTTCAAGTTGGAAGTCATCGTAAAAATCCTAAAGAAGCTCCAGTACCACGTTGTCCCTGATTTTTTTTAATTACAGGGWCTCGACAAGTCTTTTTGAAAAATAAACAGTTGGCTGCTGCCTGTGCAGTTAATTATCTTAATTGGGAGTCTGAGGCTTAGTTTTTTGGAGTGGTCAGCTAGCGCTTAAAATGACTGTATTCCTTGTACAGGTTTCCCATTTTGGAACAAAAAGAATTATAGTTTGGAAACTGTGTTTTGCCTGCTCATGACAGGGGGAAAATGCCCCATGTTATTAAATTAAGAGGCTCTCATTATGTCAGACCACAAAAGCATGCTAATTGTTGTATTCCCTTCATCAACGGTTCTGACTATGGAAGGGCTCATCCCCAAAATAACCTCCCCAATATCTTTTTAGCAGACAGCGATTGTCATTTGTATCATACAAATAAATTCATAGAGATCTCAARGTAAACTGGAAAAGTGTTACAAGTATTTGGCTTCCATTATGTGGGTCTTCTGTATCTGCAGTTTTAGGGGAAGGGTCTGTGTGGTCTCTAAGTGGAGACACTTACAAAGCAGTTGGACATACAAGTACTTGAATAGCTTATTTCTGTGCTACTCTTCCCTGTAGGAATCTATCAAAACAAGTTCCTTGATCTTGATAGGATACTTCCGGTTGCAGTAGAGGTGTTGCACATTTTTTTTACAGCTGTAGCATAATGTAACTTTGTGTACCTGAGTCTAAAGATTGTGCTCAAGTCCAATTTAAATGTACMTTATCCAGTGTGTGTTACTGTGTGTGTTCGTTTTTTATTTTTTTCCTCCTGTGAAGAATTCAGTGTCCATGTAATAAAATAGATGAATCCAAGCAAGAATATTATTTATCTAAGTATTTGTGAGTGTGAATAAACTGAAAAGGTGTGAAAAGGTACATTGCAATGTACCTTTTAATGTGTTCTTGACACACCGTTTAGCTTGAGAAAGCATAACCTTGAAGAGATAAAAGCAAAGCATCTCTTTCCTCCARATACCTTCATATGATGGCCCTGTGCTCCTCAAAAAGTTGCTTGAATATAACATAGCCATCTAATAACTTAGAGACAGGATCTTCATTTGGTGTGTAAGACAGCTAGTAGCATCACAGGGACTCCCTGTTGCTTTTGAGAAGTCTCCTGGCTGCAGTGGAATCCCTCAGAAACACACAGGGCTGCATTTCATCGGACTGTGTGGGCATTAGGGTGTTTTTTGCCTGTTTGTTTYGGTGATCCAGGTTGTTGCCGTTCAGCTTCTTACCTGGGGAGAGCTGGAAAGTTGCACAGTTTCATAAAAGCATCTAATACTAAGTGAATATGTAAGAAAAAGTCAGTGCACATTTACATTCTCTTAACTTGGTAACTTAAAAACGTTTTGCCTAGAGCAGTCAGAATTTCAATATGCAAGGTGTATGCACGTGTAATCTTGTTAATAAAATGCTTGAGTCTGCCTGCCTTAGTCATCAAAAATGGGCTTCTAGTCTTAGAGACATGTATTTAAATACAAGCCAGTTTTACTTAACAAATACACAAGTGGAAAATAAAATTATGTATTGGACATAAACAGCAAAAGAAAATCCTTGTGTGGGTTGTGCTGGTAGTGATAGTCCTGGTTATATTTGCCTTTTACTTGCATTAGAAGTTGTATTAGCAACAGTTYTATGGAAACAGTGGGATTCAGTAGTAGACTTAGAGTGGATTTTTTCTGAAAGTTAAATTCAGCAGGTAATGATTGATTTTGTGCTTTCATTAACCATGAGTTTTGTTTCCTCAGACATCTGAATGCCACATGGTGGCCATCAGTTTTGTGGGTGCAACTCCCTTGAAAGTCACCCGGTCTCTACTGCTCTTTCAGGGTCAGCACTGGCTACTTAGGCACAGCAGCACCTCTTCCTTGGAGCTTCCGAGCAGGCACTTGCTTGCTGGCCTAACCTGGATTTTGCCTCTGGAAGAAGAGAGCACCCTTGAGTAAGACTCTTCTTCCAGAGCTGGAAACTTACGATATCTTGTGTATGCCAAGGCTCTTTTGTGGTATCATCCAGACTTAGACACAGAAGGCAGTGTTATCATAGTCTTATCTACAACTTCTTTGTGAAAAGATACTGTTTTAATAGTGCTAGTGATAAAAGGATAAGTCCTTGATGTTGGCAACTTCTGCTGCATTTTATTTTCAGAACTGCACCTTTGTTTCACTTGTTTAATTCTGGAATTGACAACATCCGTCCTTTCATACTGAAGATGAAATTGGGGAACTGGGATGAGTTTTCTTTCATTTTTTAACTAGCTCTTATTGAATTGGGAATTTTTAAGAACAAGATGGCTCTTAAGCCATTAAATATTGTGGGATCCTTAGAGATGGGTAGAATTCCATACCTGATATCATTACTACTTCCTGACTTTTCAGGAGTAGACGTTGTATTTGCTAGTGTTCTCTTTATTCATCTCAGCAGCTTTTTTTTGTGCTCCTTTTTTTCTTTTCCTCTGTTCTGCAAAAGCATTCATTACTGTCTGATGTTCAAAGTAACATCTTTTATAGCTTTTGCTTTGACACATACTGGGGCAGTGAAATAGCTGAATCCATGGCTATTAAACATGACTAATTAAGTTAGCATTTAATTTCTTAGAGCACTTTACAGGAGACAAAATTGAGGCAAAGAGGACATAGGACGTTCTTGAACATTTCAAGTTTGTGGTAGGTTTGTAGAATCTAGTTAAAAAGATAGATCTGTTCATTGGCATCAGTCAGGCTATCTGTAGAAAGCAAGAGTAGCAGAATATATCCAAAATTCATGAAACAATTTTGAAAACTAGAGAAGTCGTTACTTGTTGTAGCATCTAAGATGTAGATCAGCGAATTGTTCCTATGGCATCAAAGCATTCACTTTGATCACAAAATCAAGCTTGTGTACCTGCACAAAAAGGAAGAAGGGAGGCGGGAAAAAGACTTAATTGAGCTCCATATATAACAGAAGTAGACATTTGTTTTATTTCACTAGTGGAGGTATTTCTTAATGATAGTGTTCCCTTCCAGTCAGTTTTTGCTTTTGCATTTGCAGGCTCGAGTGATAACGTATTTAAGATTAAAAAAACGGTTCATATTCTGTTCTATATTCTGCTAGCTTTGTGAACTGTTAAGCGTGGAAATTATTTTTCCCATTTTAATTCCTCCAAGAAAACTAATAAAGATGAAGTTATTTCTGTTAGTGCTTAGAGAACTTGGACTGTCATCACTCCTAGTCCTGGCTGCTGTGTTTGCCATTTGGGGAGTGGAGTTGCAGAGGCTACTGAAGCTAGAGTTCCTGGAAGGGCTTTTGAACAGGCTGCTTGCTCTACTTCTACTGTAAATACAAATAACATTCAGTTGCACAGGTATGTATAGTCAGTGGAAAGTGGGAAAAACAATTTATCTGAAGCAGGTCAAAACAGAAAATGAAAAAATTCTGGCTTTCACTACAAAATTGTTTCTTTTAATCAAAGGGTTTGATGACTTCTATAGACTGGAAGTAGGCAAGGAGCTCTACTGGTTGAAGTACTTAATTAAGAGGAGGTTATGAATCATAACTGAGAAATTACCCCTCTGCTGAGCACATATACAAAACACTTATTCATATTGACATCCTCCTTGTATATACAAAAGTACTAATTATATTGCTGGGATGTGAGGTAATTCAGGAAATGTTCCTAATGTACAAGGCACAGCAAACTTTCAAGTAGCACTGAAATACTAGCAACACCTACATGGGTCATTTTTCATGAGGAGGTTTTTGTTCCCTAGCCAGCTCATAAATATGAGTTGTTTCTGTGGTTTAACTAATTTAATTACCTTTCCCCTRTTAAGTTTTGAGACTTGCCCTACGCACTGAATGAAGATTATGATTTTAAGATATTGTGTTTTCTTTTAGCCCTGCCAAAGAGTCACTTTTGAGTTTGTCACATCTTCTAAGTTTTATCTTGTTGGTTTAATGAGCCTTCTAATTAGTTTATGTAAATTGTATTTAAATTAAAAACTAGGAGTGCAGACTAAGGTAGTGCCTTGGTATTCAATACAGATAAATGATATCAGGACATACTTAATATTATCTTTTGAAGCAGTATGATCTAGTGAATTGTCATGGAGATGTTTGGTCTACTCGTGCTTAATCTGGAATGAATTTTTGCTCCCTAGATGGTAAGCAGTGTGGAGATCCACACTGTTACTGAGGAAGGCGAATGAAGAATGGGTGTTTCATTGCATCATTGCAGCTGTTTAGCTGGGTTTTTTTTTTTGATAATAAATTCCTGATGGATTGTTTTAATTTACACATATCTTTACATGTGGGAAAATGTAAAACCTCTTGTATTGGGTATGATAAGAGTRGTAACAACAGTATTGAGGGAATGTCTAACATTTTTAAGTTGCTTATGTCCAAGACAACATAATGCTACCTTCTCTTAGAAGGAGAGGAGGAAAAAAAAAAAAGATACCTGTTGTGAGCTTACTGCTTTTCATACTGCAGTCTGCAGCAGTGGTGGCGAGACAGCAAGTCATTTGTGCTCTGGAGCCTGCGAGTCTGGTGGAGCGTAACTGCAGGGAAGGTACTTTGCTGACTTGCCAGAGGATGGGAACACCAATTAAATATTCTTCAGTAGCTGAATATCCAGACATATTAATTGCAGTGAATATTCCCCTTCCTTCTTGAGTGTGCACATGGTTTTGTCTCTTTTTCTGAGTATATGTCTTATTCCAGCAAAGCTCTTGGGTATTTTTGCAAGTTTTAGATATCTTCTCTTTCCCTGGAAAAAATTTTTTTTTTTCTGGATAGCTCAGCTGAAGTTGACTATAATCAGCAGATCTGAACTTCTTGCTCATTGATCTCCTCCAACCTTTTTCAACCCAGCACTGACAAGAGAGGGCATAAAATAATCTTTTTAGTGTAGAAAAGAACAAAATCTTTGAATTGAACTACACCACTGAAAGAAAAAAAAAAAAAGAGTGGAAATGTACGTGTTTACTTGATAATGAAGTGTCCATGACTCTTCTGTAACTTAACAGTATACCTGCTGGCTTTCCCTCATCAGRATTCCTAGCTGCTTTAAGCCAATCCCGATTTTCTGCACCATGTGATCTTTAAGTGAGAGACAAATTCTCAAGTTATTTTTGTGATGCTCCACTGGTGCAGGTCAGTGTGGTGGTGCAGCGGAAGAGCTGCACAGCTAGGTGAGGTCTGTGGAGTCACGATGGGGTAGTAGTGACTACTGATACTCCTAATGCTCAGTAATCTGTCAAATAATACAAGACTCTGAAGCTGTGTGGGAGATGACCTCAATGTGTGAAGCTTAAAACGAAAGCATGGTTGGTGAAGAGAGATTTCCGTCCAAAAGTTTCTGCTTCTGTCTTAATTTCCATGTACAGATTGTAATATGAGAGTTGTAGCTGGAAGAGTTTTGTCTCATTTGTCTTCAATGATAAGGTAGGGAGGGAAATTGTGCTGATTTTGGTATTTACTTGTGTGTTGGGCTAAAAGTCACTGTCATGTATAGACTCGTAGCATTTTTATGGTGTTGAAGTAGCCAAACAACTTGAAATTGGGGTGCAGTGGGGTAGTGTAATCTGTAGTCATTGCAGCTTGCAGTGAGTAAGTGCAGAATGTTAGAGTCACTAGTTGAAAGAGTTCTTACAAAGGTGAAATTCTTAGTTTCAGATCCCTTATTTTAGCTGTTTTAGTTACAATATCTTTGTGATCTTGACCAGCAACTGATTTTATGACTTAAAAGGGAAAAACAGAGATGATCAAAACGGAAGTAGGAAGCAAACCTGAAAACAAGTGAGGCCATGACTCATGGCTAACTCTCTCTTGGCATTTCCTAAACAATCACCTATTGAAATACACATTAATCTATTGGTAAATGAGGGGTGGGTTTGGGGTTTTTTTTATTTATTTTTCCTCCCCTCACTTTGTTTGTCTTGACACCTTCCCTTTGTCCTTTACCTGGGGTAGTTTCTCCTTTCATCTTCTGGAGTGAAATGGCCGTGTATCTTCTTACCAAATAGGCAAAATGTACCCGAGGCACCTGCAAGCACTGGAATTTGCAGCTGAAAGGAAAATTTCAACACACAAGAAGGGAGCAAATTGGATATATTGGGTGCTTAATGCTGTTTTAAAATAAATAAAACTGTTGTAGAATTAGCCTAATGCTTAAAAACATGTTAATAGTGCTATCTTTATGAAGGTATTCTATTTGTAAAGTAGTTGCCTCAAAGTTGTGTCGCTCTTGACACTGCATGTAAAACAAACAATTTCATGCTGCACCTGCTGCTTAGCACATTGTCCCATTCATTGTTTTTATTTATTGTACTGAAAACTTTGGAGAGCTTTTGTTCTACGACTGGCTCACAGATATTGCAGATTACAAAATTGGACTGCATATCCCCAGGACACTGATACATCTTTCTGGAGTTTATTCCAGATGTATCACTGTACTTGAGCCCTTATTCAAGTGTTTCTTGCAAAAGCAGCAATCTTTACATTTCTGATGGTTATGTTGGAACAAATATGTTTTTAAGTGGAGTTATGAAGTTATATGGAAAGCCTGTAAAAAGTTGTTTGTGTTTCGGTGTAGGCTATGCTCTCGTCAGAAGCATCTGAGATCTGAAGTCCATGCGGATTTCATAACTGAGTCTTGTCCAAGTTGTACTTACCCTACTAAAGATATTGTGTAATATCCAGCGTAAATGGGCTCATTTATCAGTGTATTTGACAGCTCATGCAGTCTTCAGATTGCCCCAGAGGTTTAGCAATGCAAAAAGGGCTCTAAGGCTTCCGTTTGAAACAGCAGTAACCTAAGCGATGGCTGCTTCCTCCTGATAGATAAAATTAAGCTTAATTTGTTTGGCAAAATGGAAGAAATTCCCAGAACCAAGTATAACCAGTAGCATTCCCTCTCTGTATTACTGTGTGCAGCAAGTCCTTTGTGCCTAAATATGACTAACTTAAAAACACGTTTTGCTGCTTCAGAAGTAGAGCCGAAACAAATTGGCGTACTTATTTTATAATCCACAATCTGCAGTAGTGGAATGTTATATCTTATAGAATTTCCTGCTGTCACACACACAGGTTGTCTGTGTGCTTTAATCTTCACAATAGCAGCCTAAAAAATAAAACCCTACCCTTGGAGATGATGCCGTGCTTCCCTTCTTTGGAGAAGCACTAATGTAAACTGTGGGCAGTCTTGACTTGACAGCTGTGCTGACAAACCAAAAAAAGATGCTTTTTGCACTAGACATCTGTCTGAGAGTTGGAAGTTTTCCAGTAAAAAGCAGAAAAGCTTTATTCTTCCAGTATTTTCATGTCACATGAAATATGGTTTAAATGAAAGGAATGTTTTCTGGTGGGGGAATATTATTGCAGAGCTTTTTAGCATGCAGAGGATTAGCTTGCTAATCACCTTTTTGAGCAGCTAGATTCTACTAGTTATACAGGAAAATTGTTGATGCTGTGAATGGTAAGGCATTATAATTAAGGAAACTGGTTATTATTTTAACTTCCTTTTGATATAATTGCACGGGGCAGCTAGTGCTAGAATGTTTCCAGCACTTGCATGCCTTTTGTTTTAATATTGATCAAATACAGACGTTACATTCATTGATGTTTGGAGACGTTGTGAAAGATCTTGTCCAGATGAAAAAGAGYAGGAGCAGACTATATTGAAAAAAAAATGCACAATATAGAAAATGGCTCTTTATAGCAGAATTAATCCCTAGTACATGCACTCGATTTTTGTCCTGGAAGTTTGTTGKTTGTTGCCGTCAGTAATCCTTTTTGTTTTGAGGGGAAATAAGAGTGCTCTTTTCTGCACATACAATGTTCCCCAGCATCTTCACAATTTTCTGTTTAAATTCCTCATAGCCCACTTTATTCTGTTRAAATTGAATTGCTTGTTGGCAATAAAATGTTTCTCTTAGTTGGCTGTAAAGCGACACCAAGTCATGTTTCCTTTCCTATGCTGCAGGGAAGTGCTGAAATTTTAATCCTCTAAGCTTGTCTTTTAGAGTAACGAGTGTAGTCAAGGGTGGCTCGTGCTTTATCCTACCTCGTTGTATGGCTCCATTAAGCATATTTTGTGAGCTRTTAGGCAGTTATGGTTTTGAGGTGTTTTATGCTGAAAAGGAGGGGTAGTCACAGACAGCTAGTCAACTGTGTATATAAAGATAGATTGAAGGTTATGGTTGATACTATTCCTTGTGTTCTCACTTGCTGTTTTGAGCATTTGATAGTTGCAGCTGTAGTTTTAGTTTGTGGTTCTTAAACTTCAGACTTTTTTGAGTGTGATTTCATTYGGGATTATGCAGCTTATCTTCTCTGAAACTTATTCTTAAATTCTAGAAGTAATTCATTTAGCCGATTAGCAGTGAAGAATGCAGTGCAATTTAAACTCCCCTAAATATCATGCTAAACTTCATTACCTTGGATGAAAGGTTTGTTTTCTCCTTTGTAGATCCTCTTCCACTTCYCTTGCCAAGATGGAAAGCTCAGATTCTAGTGATAAAGGAAACCTCGATCAATCGGAAGCACAACGCCAAAGTCAACTGGATCGGTTAGATCGAGAAGAAGCTTTCTATCAGTTCGTAAACAACCTGAGCGAAGAGGACTACAGGCTCATGAGAGATAACAATTTGCTAGGAACACCAGGTAGGTGATGCTCAGTTTTGTACTCCTTACTGGAGCTGCATGCAGGTGAAACGTGTCCTTTTACTCTTCTCCTGAATGTGTTTCACCAATTAGTTTTTTTTTTTTTATTGCTCTTGTCTTCCATGGTAGCTGTTTGCTCATTTGAATAATTTGAGGGGGGCACTAATTATTGGAGCAGCAATTAGGGTGAGATGAACTTAAGAGATATGGAAGTCTAGCATAATTGCAAGTTGATGGGAGCATACAGAGTTTACCTGGTTATGGCCTCTATTTTTGATTAAAAAGTTAATCTCTTGAGATGTGACTTCAACTAATGTAAACCATTTTCATACTTTGTGTTGCATTTATTTATTTATTAGATATTTAACTGGTATAGAATGAGGAAATCTGAATTGTAGAGGTCACAATCCAGAAAGCACTTCAGTATCCTGAATAGGTTGTATCTGTAAGATTCTTCAGCTTCAGTAAAAAAGGTACTTGAACCCGCAGTGTTGGGAGTGTCTGAACTCTTTGGCTACCTCATTATGTCAGGATTAGAAATTAGAAAAAAATGAGCAAAATGAGCAGTCACTTGTATCTTAGATTTTTCAAATGCAGTTTTGAGCTATGGATAATGCTTGCCATATATATGATTTGGAAATATTTTTGGAAAACTTTGCTTGTTTTCAAAGGTGAAATTACTGAAGAAGAGTTGCTGAGAAGGCTACACCAAGTTAAAGAAGGTCCACCACAGCAAAACAGTGATGAGAATAGAGGTATATACAGTATTTGTGAAAACTCTTAACTTTAGCGCCCCATACGGACCTTAACTTGAGTGCAGGAGTGGAACAAGTTAAGCCTAGGCAGGTGCAAGGTGAGCTTTGTTTCGAAACTAAGTGAACGTTATGTCTGATATCTGCTGCAGCGATCAGTTTGGGACAGATTTCACCCATAACACGTCTGTTACTTACATCAAGATAAAGTTTCTTCTTTCTTGCTTTATTTTTGTTTAGATTGCTTTCTTGTCTGTTTCATTCTGGGATGCTTCTGGCAATCCTGGTTTTTGTTTTGTTTCTCATTCTTCTTTCAAGGATGCTGTATTGTTTACGTTATCTCCCCACTGAAGATGTTGGTGGAGGACTCCTCAGGCTTGTCACTAGGGTTTATTCTTCAGTGAGTTGAGTTTGCTGTGAAGCTGTACTTCAAATGAAGGGTCAGAACAGACTTAGTTCTCTATTTAGCAGACATTAGCTTGGCAATGATGTAGGKTTTTTTGTGTTTTTTTTCCTTCCTTTTTCCTTCTCAAGCAGTTTATCAATTTGATGCATTGTGGTGCTAGATACCTGGTTGACTTTCCATTTACTTATGATAGATAATGTGTGTTGTTCTGTGGCTTGTTTCTTGTATGACCACTACAGCCTCTCTGTACGTAGTAGAAAAATGTCCACTCCTGTTCCCTTAAAAGAGCTCTAGCAGATGAGACTTGATGTTACAAGTGAAACACAATAGTGCATGATAGGATTAAGCACTTTTAGCTATCACTTATTAAAGTGAGTAATAATGTTCTTGGAAAAAAATCACTCCAAAATTAGCTCAGTACTCTAATTTTGGTAGTTCCCTGTCTTTTTCACAGGTGCAGAGTCCGCAGAAGATGTTTCAAACGGAGACTCCATAATAGACTGGCTTAATTCAGTCCGACAGACTGGAAATACAACGCGAAGTGGTCAGCGAGGAAACCAGTCTTGGAGAGCAGTGAGCCGGACTAACCCAAACAGTGGTGACTTCAGATTCAGTTTGGAAATAAATGTCAACCGTAATAATGGGAACGCAAATCCAGAAACTGAGAATGAGCCATCTGTAGAGCCTTCCAGCGGGGAGGATTTGGAAAACAGCCAAAGTGACTCTGAAATTCCAAGGTCTGAATCGCCATCCACAAGGCGGCCTGGATCAGAAAGGAGCRCGTCCGAGGAGCTAACAACTGAGGAAGCCTCTCCTCCTAGAGGGCAGAGGAGAGCAAGAAGCAGGAGCCCAGAACAGCGGAGAACACGGGCTAGGACTGATAGAAGTAGGTCACCTATTAATCCAGTGAGTGAGACTCCTCGCAGGGCTCATCACAATACATCATCTCAAACACTTGACCATTCCTCAGTGAATGAGGCTGAGGGAAGTTCTAGAACTAGGCAGCACGTGACCTTAAGGCAGCATACAGTGGGGACTGAGGTGCCAAGTGAAAACGCAGTTCTGTTTTCAGCCCCTGAAACGAGACCTGCTCCTCAAGCAGCAAGTTCTTCAGAAACTAATGGCAGCAGCGAGTCTGCGACCCCTGGGCAGAGGCCTCCCACTATAGTACTTGATCTTCAAGTGAGGCGAGTTCGTCCYGGGGAGTATCGGCAAAGAGACAGCATAGCCAACAGGACGCGGTCCCGGTCCCAGACGCCCAACAACACGGTCACTTACGAAAGCGAGCGGGGAGGGTTTAGGCGCACGTTTTCACGGTCCGAGCGGGCTGGAGTGAGAACTTACGTGAGCACCATTAGGATTCCTATCCGTAGAATCTTAAACACGGGCTTGAGTGAGACGACGTCAGTTGCGATTCAGACGATGCTAAGGCAGATCATGACAGGCTTCGGAGAGTTAAGTTACTTTATGTATAGCGATAGCGACGCGGATCCTAGCGGCCCYGCTCCAAATCCGAGCGCGGATGCTTCCGAGCCGCAGAACGGAGGCGGTGGTAGTTCGAGCAATGAAGGTACAGACACGAGCTCAGGGGAGGTGTATGAAGGTGGCAATGAAGGTGGTTCGACATCGGGTGTTAGGCGAGAAGGGCGGAATACTAGGGGCTCGGTCACGTTTGAAGAAAGTGGTTCACTACCATTCCTTAGCCTGGCACAGTTTTTCCTATTAAACGAAGATGACGATGACCAACCAAGAGGACTCACCAAAGAACAAATTGATAACCTAGCAATGAGGAATTTTGGTGAGAGCGATGCCCTGAAAACCTGTAGCGTGTGTATTACAGAATACACGGAAGGCAACAAGCTTCGGAAACTGCCTTGTTCCCACGAGTACCACGTCCACTGCATCGACCGCTGGCTATCAGAAAATTCCACTTGTCCCATTTGTCGCAGAGCAGTCTTAGCTTCCGGTAACAGAGAGAGTGTTGTCTAAAAGAGGTCTGAATTCCTGGCCAAACAGCTAGTGTAATAGTGATGGGCAAAGAAGTCACTTCCTTTATGGCCACTTTTTGAGTGGTACCTAAATGTATAGTAATGACTTGGAGTGAATCTTCTCTCATGAAAGCATTTTCTGAATTATAGCTTTTAAAATTGAAGCATTTCTTTAATTAGGGTTTTCAAGGTCTAGTCAGTTTGTGATAAATATCACTTGTCCAAAGACATCCACCCATTTAAAAGTATTTTTTCATTATGAAGACTATTAAGTTCTTCCCCTGCCCCCCAGGCCAATAAGCATCTTGTCCTCAAGCTTGTACTTACGAGGAATTCTTCTGAGAAGTCATCCCGGCTAAATGTACGTGAGTCGTGAAGGATTTTTTTTGCAAGAGATCTAGCTACCCGACTGAAAAAATAATATGAACTTAATTGCACACTTGAACATACTTTTAATTTTCATACTGGGTTAATATTGGACATGTCTGTGTAAATAACACTAATGTTAGCCCTTTCCCCATCACTATGGCACGCTGTAGGATGAGCTGTTAGCTTAATTGGGATATTTATCTTGTTGTGGAAATATAAGAATTGCCTATGCTTGTTTAAATAAAAAAAAATCTGTTTTAAAATTGTAAAGCTTTTTTGTAGAAGCTCAGTACTTTTCCAATGCACTGTTGTACTAATGCATTAAGAATTAAAATTGTACCATGCTTAGAAATCGAGGTTGCTTTTCATACAAAACCCACCACACAGAGAGCAAACTAAAATACGAGCTGCTTTTGTAACTGTGTACCTGTCAAGAGCAGTGCATATCTGTAATATTTATGTGAACAGCTACTGTAATATAAGAACAGTTGAATTAGACATCTTAATTGCATTTAAAAATGGAAATTAAATGTTATAATTGCGGTGTTTTGGCTCAGTAATGCCACCAGAAAGATGATAAAAATTAGAAACTGCTCTAATGACTGGTTATTTCTTTGGCTACTAATATGTAATAATACAAATGGGTATGTCCCAGTTGATCAGTAAGAATTATGCCCAATTTTTATCAAAACTTTTTTTAAGGTTTGAGGCAACTCTTCGTAACTCTTCAGCAGATAAATAATGACAGGTTTTCTCTCTCTCTTTTTTCCTCTAGTTCTCCACGAGGTTCAATCATATGGGTACATTCTGGATCTGGTAGTGAATGTGCCGATAGCCAGTGTTAGTAGCATGTGACTAACGTGCCACAGAAGAGTAATTCTAAGTATTAACTGGAAAGCAGGTCAATGATTAGAGTGTAAACTTATATTTGAAATTTCTAATTGATTACTGTAGTACACTGCTGGCCATGGGCAACATGCACACAAAAAAAGCTCTTTATACTCCTGTTGTATGGAGATTAAAACTGGTTAAGTTTTCCATTAAAAGTAAGTATGTGACATATTAATGGAGAATTGGAAAATGTACCTCAGCACTCATCAGTGTCAAGGGCAAGCTTCTCCTTGCCTTGTCCATGGGCTATTTAAACTATTCTTTCTGTTCTGTTCTTCAGTGATCTTTTCAAGCTAATGAGTGCAGCGAGAGAACATTTATTTCATCTTCAGGGCAGTAGCTAGGAAGGGATATGAACTGCTCTTGCTGGCCATATGGGAAGTGTTGCTTGTTCCTCTGGTGACAAACAAAAAACACCAAAGCTGGCTTTTTTTTTTTCTTTTCCCTAATTAAAACACATCTGTAGTGTTTTATGGTGATGGTTGCGTAAGAGCTGGTCTCAGCTCAAAGCCATTTTAACTTCTCATCAGCTCGTTGAGGAATCCCCCGTGTCCTGAAGTTCCAAATTTTCTTTTTCTCCCTGTGCATTTTGTGGTGGTTGGTTCAGTGGGAAACCCTGCCTGGCTCTTGAGCTCGTTTCCTCCTGGTGGGACACACCATTGTGGCAGAGGGCTACGGGTGGTCTTGGTTTTTGGTGTTTTTTTTTTTTTTTAAGCAGAAGAATAAATAAGCTCGTGCTTTTAAATTTTCCCTCTGATGTTCATCACTGTAAGCTTGGAAATTAGCTATTAATGTCAGGTGCTGGCCTATGATGAATGTAGACAATGTACTTCTATGCCAAAATTTCCTCAGCAGAATGACACTTCTGAGTTTCTTCCAGCTGTGTATGCAGAGCAAATCCGTGCTCTCGGCTGCAGCTCCCAGGGGCTCCACTGCCTTACTGCAAAGTAGAAGTACAAGGGAAAAACCAAAAATTGCCTTTCTCTGTGGCTGTGTTGTAGATTTTGGGACTCGGAGCTGCATCTCCGAGGACTAAGGATGGTGACCAGAAAGAAAGGAGCCYGCTAGTGCTAATTGATGTGAAGCACGGCTGGGATACGCGGCATCCGGCATAACCTTCTCATGTTCTAAGTTTCCAATAACTGTACACTTCAGTAGAATCAACTTTACGGTTTTGTTATAGCTTAATAGTGGCATGCCTTAACATTTTATCTTTATGTAACGATAGCAAAGACTAAATAAAATGTTGGCGGTTTCCCAAATGGTACCAAGAACCCATAATTTGACCTCAGTGAAGATGCCCTCGGCTGGTGGGACGGTTTTGGGTGCTCCTGGAGGCTCCATTGGGCTRTGTTGTGCCCTGATCTCCTGAGGTAACTTTGCTGCTTTTAACATTATGTTGGAGCTGRGAAAAGCCAGTGTCGACACCTCAGTGGCTAACAGAGTGGACTGAATTTTAGCAAGGTTGCAGTTAGCCTGGTGTACTGTGTGGGAATCATTTTGGTACCAGGCACTTGTGCTTATGGCATCCCCAGACTGCTTGTTTGACATTGCTCTTGTGGGCAGGATGCAGCCACCTGACTCGTGCCTATTGCTGCCTTAAGGGTTAAAAGGGGTGTTTTTTTGGTCATTTCCTATGGCCGGGTGGTTGGGAGCAGAGTCACTGCCAGCTTTGGAGTGCCACCTGGTGGGAGCCTCTCCTGCCCTTCCTGCGCAGCACGTGTTTTTTTTTTTGTTGTTTTTTTTTTCCTGCCTTTAGCACTTAATTCATTAATAGACTGCAAAGAGTAATTCCTGAGACTCGGCTTCCCTTTTACATGCACCTTTTTATTACTGAGGTTGTTTTTCTCTCTGTGCAAAGGGCTTGCGGCAGTTAATAGATGCATTTTCAGGATGACCTGACTCGTGCAGCTCCCATGTGCGTTGAAGTTGCTCCCTGAGAGCTGGAAGGCTTTCGGTAGGCAGCGCTAACGYGCGCCTGGAGCAGCTGCACGAGCCCGATAACACCCCGGTTTGGAGGGAGCCGCAGTCGCCCGCGGTGTCAGCTTGCAGCTGGGTGCGTCCCAGCGCCACCGTCACCCCGCGTCCCCTTGGGCAGCCGGGCCGGGCGAGTACACGGGGTCTGCAGCACCCCGACCCTGGTAGATCTGCAGCSGGTGTCTGTGGCCACCCGCGAGATGCGACGTGGGGCTGCAGCAACGCAGGGCTAGGGGGAAGGAGACRTGGCCAGCTCTGCCCCTTGCTCCATTGGTGGTGCCGTGGGGCGTTTTCCCAGTCTCCCAGGGAGATCCTGGCCATGGCAAGGCGGGGGTTCATCCGCCTGCCCTAAGCCACAGCTGTACCTGGCACATCCCTGTTACAGAGACGCACACGTTACAGTAACCACGGCTCCCCGGCCTCTCCTGGCAGGAATGCTCCCCAGGGCAGAGATCTCCAACTTTGCACTCTTATAAATGGATTTTTTTTTTCTTATGGGGAGAACAAACTATTCAATTTATTTAGATTGTCTCATCTGCCCCTTAAGTACCCCAGGCCCTGTCTTGGATATCTTTTTCTTCCTTTTTTTTTTTGTACAGCACTTTACCTCTGTTTATACTGGACTCATTTAGTGCACAAACGTTACTCTGAGGTCAACAAAGAAGAGTTTGAGCAGACTCGTTAGCGAACGTTTAGGAGGAGTTTACACCCTGTGTAAGATGTCATGATGCAAATTTCCAGAGCCTCAATAAAATGCATGAAGTGATTGTTTTGTGCTTGATCATCACTCCTTGGGTTTATTCTTGTTACAGGGGGAATGTGTTGGAGTCTGTTGTGAGGGATGTGATAGGGACCGACCTCACTGGGTAGCCCCCAGCTTGGGGCTGGGTGGAAGGAACTGGTCTTGTGTCTAGCTAAGTTCCCAYGGGAATTGATTGCTCCTCATTGTGCCAGACATCTGCACATCTGTCAGTGGGCAATACGGGAYGCCAGCATCCCTGTGCTGTCCTTCACTGTGGCATTTACTAGGAGCCAGTGATCTGGTTCTGGTGCTGCAACTGCGGGGAACACACTGTGCTCATCACGCTTGCTGTGCCTTTCATGAGCTCTCCCGGAGGAGAGGCCACCTCTCCGGCGGAGCCGCGGCTTCCCGGTGGCCCRGATTCCCTCGGGAGCGCCCGGCCTCGCTGCGGCACCCTGGCTCTCGCACGCCACGATGGCCCCCAGCGAAGCAGGGAGCTGGCCAGGAAGAGGAAGGATGTTTTCCATGCTTTGTCCAGCACCAGCAGCCACCTTTCAGCTCCGAGGCAGGAGGTTGTGCTGCCTAAGATTGGCTATTACGGTAAATTTTATTTATATGAATCCTTTTAATGTATATTTTGTATATGAAATACAAGCTGCTTAGATATATGTGTATATATGCAAACTTTATAAGCATAGAATATATATAGCTATGGTATATATATAGATATCTAGATATATATAGATAATATAAACTACAGATCTATTAAATATACTAGATAGAGATATATCTGCTTTCTCTATACTATATAGTGTGTATATACGCACTATATGTAGATACAATATAGATATATTCTAGATATCTCCTAGGTATATACTCTCTCTCTAGGAATATGTAGARCTGTATTAGACATATAGCTTGAATTAATAGCTGCATCACATACATATCTATATAACTAGGTCTACATATAATTATAGATATATCTCATTTTCATGTATAGCTAATGTATGTAATTTTAGCCAATGTATGCTAATATATATTTGCATATGTTTAGTATCTAATATATAGACTATACACATGCATTACAATTTTAGGTGTGAATGTAAACTATAGATCTAATTATGCTGTACTATAGATCTAATATGTATAGTATGTATATATACCATGTATATACTTATACCATGAATAGAGAGGTATATATAAACTGTATCTTATCACATCATATAGGTAAATACAAGCTTATATTTGACACCTAAGCTATAAAATACATTAWTGTAAGTTATAGGTGTTAATGTAAACCGAGTATTTGCATTATTGTAAGTTATAGGTGTTAGTGTAAACCAAGTATTTGCATTAATAGGGCAACACTTTTTATTGTATAATAAAATGATGCACTTGCGGCTGGGCGCGAGCCCCACGGGGCTCCCATCCTGCCCCTGAGAACTGCCGAGGTTGTGACAGGTGTGGTGGGCGGCTGCGGCCAGGGCTTCTGGCGCAGCCCTCCTGCCTCGGGAGTGCTTAGATATGGGCATCGTGTGTGGAAACTTCAATAGCTCTGGCCAAATCTGTGGACAACCGCTCGGCTGTTGCATTATGGTTGCAATAAGAACATCCTGCTGGGATTTGCTTCGTCTTCCTCTAATTCAGCTCTTTCTATCGATCTGAAATGATGTGTTTTTCTTTCAGAAACTTTCCTCTTCCCGTGCAGCCTTTCCCAGTCCTGAGCACCAAGCAATCTGCGCCTCGTCCACGGTGAAGGCTTCGAACGAGCCCTTGGCCCAACCCTTCTGCGTCCTGCGCAGCGCCCGGCGCAGCAGCGGGAGCAAGAGGTGCCGCGACAGCAGCGCCAGGACAGACACAGCACCGCCCTCCGTCTTTTCCAACCGGGTTTATTCTACAGGGCTCTTGAACAACATTCAGAAACATTTACAAAAATGTGCTATAGATTTTTTTTTTCTGTATACTGAGACTCAGAAGTTCACATTCTGAAAGGACAGGCGTACGTTTAAGACAYACACGCAAAGACTTGTAACTTCCAAATACAAAATTTTAAGGGCATATTGAGTTATAAGCAGACTTAAAAAAAAAGAAGAGAAGAAAGGCAGGGGTGCCCGGTGGCCCCGGTCGCTCGCAGCTCTCACGGGCGCTCCCAGGCGGTGAGAGCCGCGAAATCCAGCGAAGCCCCAGGCAGGGTTATTCCCACTGCGGACGTGGTGCCCCTCGGGCTCCGTGGGCGGAATGAGACACACTGCGAGAGTTCAGCWTTGCACCTCCCTGATGCAGTTTGATTTAATGTGCTCAACAGCATTAAAAATCGAAGGGGTCAGGCTGCTAGAAGCCCCCTTGAGGGAGCAGAATTAAAGTTTGGGACCAGGTGTTTGCGGCCCCATCCTGGGGGATGCTAGAAATGCTGCTGAAAAGACCCTGGGATTTAAGACCTCGTCAACTGGGAGCAATAAAAAGAAAACAAAGGCACTGAAGCCATGCAGAAACTGAAGCCATGCCAGGGACTAATCCACCATATACACCACGATAAGAAATGTACACAAAGCTTCGCTCCTCAGCAAAACCAGCACTCATCTGGGACTCACACATGCCGAACCCTCCAGCTTTTAATTATGGTGGCAATCAGGACATGGGCCTTCCCACAGCTCCTACCCGGGGAAATTTTAGGACCTTTAAGTCAAGAATTTGTGGCAGTAGAGGCACAGCCTTCCAAACGCACACGGGCCCGGGAGCTCGGGGCGAAGCGCGCTGCGATGGCCCTGTTTCACAGCCACCACGTGCTCCGTCCGGGCGCCTTCGGAGCCACGCGTGCTCCCTCAAGCAGCAGGGGTTAAACACGGGGCCTCGGTCTGCAGCGGCAGGCACGCAACGAAAGGAGAACAAAACGGAAAGGAAAAAAAAAAAAAAAAAAGGCAACTGTGCGGTTTTAACAGCCTGGAGCTAAGGATTGGGAGCAGTGATGGCAGCCAAGCGCGGCCGCACGAGCTGCTGGGACACGTCCTGCTCTCGGCACGGTGCCTCTGCCTGCAGCTGCACTGATCTCCCCCGGAGGATGGCCTTAGAGTCACAGAGATGATTCGAAGCCCTTCATGGATTTCAGATGGAATAAACCAGCCCCAATTAACCACGGGAGCTACAATATAAAACATTTCCTCCTGGGGCTGTGTTGGTGGCTGAAATGTAGTGGATGGTGCCATAAAGGAGCAGCCTCTGGAGTCCCAGGGAGACGTTGCCAAGAAGAGGCTGAACACGGCACAGCACGATGCACCCGTGCTCTGCAACGCAGACACAAAGGGCATGAGGGGCATGYGGGATCCTATGTACAATCCGCGGGCAGCGGGATTTGGGGAACAAAGTTCTGCTTGGCACCATGAACCCCCTCAGCTGCCCGCATCCCTCTGCAGCTCCCAGCTTGCAACGAGCGGGATCCACGTCGGGAAGAGCAGGACAAGGCGGGCGCTCCGGCGCTGCTGAGTGCCCGCTCGTCCTTAAGAGCGTGCTGACAGCTGCAGTGCTTCGCGGTGCGTGCCGGCACGCGTGGGAGGGCAGCGGAAAAGCCGGGGAGACAAAGATTACAGTGTGACCTGCTGAGRTTTTATTCGCTTTTGTGCCGGGCTGGAGCGGCGTTTGCTCCTTGGAAGCGGCCGCCTCCGGCAGCCCCTCTGGAGCTGCGCTGGGAATGGACGGGCTTGCTCAGCTGGGACATGGAGGGCGCGAGCCAGACACCCGGGAGGTTCAACRTGCCCTGCCTGTGGCCGGCTATAAAACAGTGTTATCAGCTGTAAACCTCTGTCGTGACACATAGAAAACTGGGAGAAGGAYGAGGCGCTCGATCAACGTTGAATCTTGGTAAGAGTTCTCCGTAGAAAAACAGTTAGAGGAAAAAAAATGAGGCTTTGAAATCAAAACTGCCCCGAAAAAAAGCTTTTCTACTAGTTAAGAGCATTTAACTAGAAGATTTTTTTTCCTTTACAAACATAGTGCATCTGCAATCATTGAGAATTACAGTCCGTTTAGAAAAGGGCCTGTGCTTAGGCTGTCGAGAAGATGCTGGTGGCAATAGTGTATCTAGGTGTGCGTGTGTCAGAGTGGAGGCCCGGGCGTGCTTAGATGTGCGCCTCGGAGGCCGGGCAGCCCGGGAGCAGCTCTCCGTTCATGACCGTCTCTGAAACCAGCATCTTGTCTTTGCCCGAATCCAGGCGCTGCTTCTTGAGCATCCTCTGATGAACCAGGGGCACGACGGCTAGCACCAAGCCTCCGATGATGGGGGGAACTCCAGCAAAGTAGAAGGCAATGTGGTAATTCCCAAAATGGTCTTTGAGGTATCCTGAAAGAGAAGATCAACGTGAAAGAGAAGAGCAACAAGGGCAGTCTAACCACTAGCTTGTCTCCTGCCTCAAGGGAGGACCTCAGCTCTCCAGCTCTGCTAACCAGGCTTGAGGAGACTTGGTTTTTAAACTATTTCTATTCCAGACTGCTCCTTGGGCTCCTCAGTCTAACAGACACGTGCAGACCCCGTGTTGTGGCCAAAACAGAGCAAAATCAGACGTATTTTGAACAACCCTGCAAGCAGGTTGTGATAGTGCCAGGCAATTGAACATTTTGGGTGGCACTTCTGAGAGCTTTGACAAGCACCAGGTGCTAAGGAGAAGAGGATACGAGCTGCTCCTGAGCCCATGGACACTTTGTCCATTTTGGGGCGTAATAGGAAAGACACATGCTACTTATTAGAGGCTATAAGAGAGCCCCTGAAAACCAAAACAGTCCGCGCTGGCGAGTTCAGCAAGTTCTCACACAGCCCGGCGTCTGCGGGGAGTCACACATTACTGCTCCTGCCCTGGAAAATCTCTGTGAGCGTCTCAAGCTTGCTTGGGAACGGAGCCTATGCACCGGCCCCCTGCCTCGGCTCCCGCGCTGGAGGATCCAACACGGAATGTTCTGCAGCAGCGGAATAACGGAGCCGCCGCCGCAGCCACCGAGCTCCTCACGTTGGCACCGAGCCCCACACCGGCTGCCAGAAGCAGGAAGATCAAACGTGCTCAAACATTTTTAGCTTCACTCTCTCCGATGCAGATGTTCTGCTGTTCGAGGGCCAGTTTCTGCAAAGGGCTGGCTTCTAAGGGCGTTCGGGTTATTGGTGCGCTCCAGCAGGAGCACGAGCCTTCACATGACTCAGGTGTCTCCACCTCTAATTCAATAATCCAGGGCCTGAATTTATCAGCTAACGGGCTGTCCCCAGGCCTCGCATTATACAGGAGTTCCAAAAAACACGAATCTTTTTGCATGTTACTGCAAGTAATACTTCTATCTATTCAGTATGTTTTTTTTGTCTGTACAGTCCACACTGCATTTGCTCCTCTGCTCAAGAAATTCCTTGCATGCCATTCCATACCATCTTGGGAATGAATCATTGCCTCCTGATTTTTAGCTTATCTTTCTGGGAAATGAGCTCCTGTGCTCATACTGCTTCTGGGCCTCTCTCGCTGCTCCCTCGCCAAAATATGTGCCCAGGCAAAAGCATCTGCTAGCGTCTGCTCCCTCCCCACAGCTGGGTCCAAAGGCTCTACCCACCTGCTATTGGCGGACCAGCAGTCATGGGCACGGCCATGAGGCCCATGAGGTACCCTATGGCCTGGGACGCCTGCATGGGCCCCACCAGCTCGAAGGCTATGGGGGCCATGATGGTGGTGAAGAACCCATCGCAGAGGCCAAGGAAGAGGCAGATAACGATGACGCCCTCGAAGCCTCGGCACTGGGGGATCATCATGCACATGAGGCCCAACAGCATAAAGGACGCAACCTGGAGAGACAAAAGCAGAAATGGTCTTTAGGTGGTCTGCAGAGGAGGAGGAGCTCAGGGTTTCCAAAGGCTGCAGGACTATTGAGGAGGACTAAGAGGAAGCTGTTCTGCACTTTCCTTGTAGTGACTTGAGGGTGTTTCATCTTAAAAGGAGAAGGTGAGGTTCTTGGGCAGGTAGCACAAATACTTCAGGAGAAACAAGTCCTCAACCGTGTAGCTGCAGGTCCTCAGCTGATGCTCAGGCCCCTACCAGGCATCATGGAGAGACGTGTGGCTGCTCTGGGCATTGCTGTGACTTGGGTGGCTCATTTGCTGTCTGGTTCTTTCTCCTGCTCCCCTTCCAGCCATGCCTTCCTGGCCCTCCCTGCCACTCTCCTTCATGCCCTTCACTTTTGTCCTGTTGTGAAAAGTTCCTAAGCTGAAGTTTGAAAGTTCCTAAGGACTGAAGACCTTAAGCACAGTGAAGAGCACTATTTAATCCCAACATTTGATCAGTAGGAGGTGGATTTTTTATAGTGCTTAAATTAGAACAGATTTTTATTCAAAACATCCGGTCACTAAACTAAGCTCAAGCATCTTGAACAGGAGCTGCAAAGCCAAAGCTGCTTGTTTACACAGGTGATGCTCCAAGATCCAGGAACAGAAGATCCATCAAGAACACACCTCGAACAACTGAGAAGTTTGTGGGAACAAAGATGAGATCATTCAAGGACATCTTAGCCTTTGAGCACAACCCTGGAGTTGGGAACATCTCACAGCACAGAGGCCTGCGTCCCAGAGATGACATCTGAAGGAGGACATTACTACCCATTGCCCCTGGTCATCTTTTCACCCCTTTGGATCTCTGCCAGGACCACAGGACTTTGCTTTATGCATCCTGCTTCTTGGAATTGCAAATTCCAAACCCAAAGAAACTCTTTGATTTCAATTAACAGCAGGACTAGCATTTCTTCATCTGAACTAGAGAAAGGCTTTAATGCTGCTGAGTTTCTCTTTCCTGATCAAGGGCTTCTAAGGTCTCTTCTTCCCCAGGGAAAGAGCCAGGCAGTTACAAGAGCAGCTTTAGCAGTTCAAGACCAAAACCATGCTTTAAATGATGGCAATACTGAACAGATCAACAACATGACCGTGTTCTCTAAGCCCAGCAACACTGCCATCAACCCTCTGCTCTTGTCTCAGAGAAGTCCTTTAAGAAGGACCTGTTAAGAAGCCTTAAGAAAGATTATCTTGTGGATTATCTGCTAGATTTCAGCAGCCTGTTTATCAAAACCAAAAGAAGGTGACAGGGTGTCTAGCAGTTAAGGAAAGAGTCAGGACTGGAGGCCGCTATTGCTRAATTGATATTGTCACCTCCGACTTGAGGTCAAGCGTGTAACTTTCTGTTCCTCTSTGTGTCCTCCTGTAAGACATGTTGTTCCCCCACGGGATATGAGGGTGTTAGCTAGTGGTAGGAAAAGATCTGTCATCAGCAGTTCCTAAGATGAGTACCCCAAATAGCTGATCTACAGTACTTAGCATGGAGCTACATGAAGGATCAAGAAGAACTTACTTGCAAATAAATCTTTTTTAGTCCAGGAATGCAGTCACCAATCCGGCCTGAAACCAAGCGACCAAGCCCTGAAGTGGCTCCAAGGCAAACCAAGAGAATCCAGTCATTTTTGTTTTCCTTAAATTCCTTCTCCACATATTTTATCTAGGATGAAGGAAAAGAAATAAGGCCGTTAATCCTCCCTATGCTACTTCATCTCGTACACCACAAATGGATGAGCTGGAATGACCTTAAGCAAAGATTGTTTTGGAAGGAGCACACACTTGTAAATGCTGAGCACGTGTGTGGACTTCTGTCAGAGGACTCACTGCTCTTCAGGATGGCTACGATGCTCATGCTCCCACCAAGCTGACATGAGCTCACCTCATCCACACATTGCAATCCCAAAGACCAACAACTCTTTGTCTCTTCTCTCTCATTACTGATCCTTCCCTGGCAGTTGAGTGTGACAGAAATGCCGCCACCTTGTCCATGGAGTCATATGAGTCCAGCAGTGGAGAGCAATTGCTCAACAGCCACTTGATGCAGAGGTGGTTTGAAGGTAGCAATCAGCGTGGTGCTTTGCATGAACATTCAAAAGCCATCTCCCCCATCACTATTCCTGTTTACAAGAATGCCTAGAGCATTGTCTTAATTTCAAGGCTTTTGGCTGCTCTGTCCCCACCGGTTCTTTCCTCCTGTCCTCCTGCAGCTTCCTACCTGCTCATCACGCTCTCTTTTCTGCTCACAAGTAGCCCTGTCACTCGGGGCACAGGCACCCCCCTCCCTCCCAGCCCTGACGGTGCTCTTACCAGGTGCAGGTAGGGTACAAGGTATCCCAGCACAGCAGTAGCAATCCCAAAGGCCCAAATCCGATAGGTCTTTCTCCGGAAAACCCTCAGGTTGAAATACTTGCGCATCTGAGACCAGCACTGCTGCTGCACGCTCCGGCTGACCACCTTATCTGGCCCATCGTGCTGAGAGTCACAAGAAGGTGGCAAGATGGGCCGATAGGTCAGGGACAAGAATATCTGGATGAACATAAAGGCACTGAGTACTTGGAAAGTGTGCGCCAGCCCAATGGCCTTCCCAATTGTCTTCAAGAAGAAGGGGAGGGAGACGGAGAAGAGGCAGCTGCCACCGGCCACGATGCCGTTGGCCAAGCCGAGGCGGCGTTTGAAGTAATGACCCAGGATAACCAACGAGGGCTGGAAGGCGAAGGAGCTGCCGCAGCCGAAGAGGATCCCGTACGTGAAATAACGGACTTCGAGGGACCTAGCAGAGAAAACAGAGGCACGGAGCTGTGTTACACGGGGGGCAAACASACTTTCGCATGCAGTCCCGCCGAGCCGCGCGTCAGGCCCGAGGGCTCGCATGCCATGAGCACTGCACAGACAGCCCGGTCTTGAGGAGCTTATTCCCCAGACAAAGCAAGGATTATCCTCATTTCACAGCTGGCATGTTAAATCTCAGAGAAAATGGAGTCTAGCCGGGAGAGCTTTCTGCAGTGCGGCGTGCAGAAGGCGGCAGCCAGCTATGCTCCTTGGGAACGTTACCCAACTCGAGCAGTTTTTAAATCACAGTAAAAAAAAGCTTAACAACTAAGGCAGGAAGGGTGTATTATTTTTAGCTAGAAATCCATTTTTTTTCCACTGAAACAACTAATTGGAAACACTCTACAGCCAGTGTTTAAATGCAGAAGGCATCAACCTCCCTGATTATTAGGCACTTAGGACGAGAATATAGCGTTTCCGTCCAAATTCCAGACTGGTTAATTATGTTCTTCATCTCAGAGCAACTTCAGCAGTTTCCTTTAGATGTTTAATAGGTTTCATTTTTACCTTACAGAAGTGACCGCATTTGAGGTGGGAGTGAAATGGCTGCTCTGCAGAGCATGTGTTAAAGCACTTGAGCCCCTTTGGAAGGAGCCATTTCTCTGCTGTTGACCAGCTTTTCCCAGCAGCAGCAGCTAAGAAAGGAGCCTAAAGTTAGAWAGTGCAAATAACCTCTTGAGTTCCAGCAGGTTTCTCTGCAGAAGAAGGATTTTTGCCTGCCTTTGCACAACACATTCAGCTGCAAGCTTTGCCACCAAAACGCTGTGTGGGAGGAGAGCACGATGGAAACACCTAGGCTATYAACTGACCTGAAGATGCTGCTAATTCCAGAACTCAGAGTTGCTTGCATGAAAGACTAAACACCTTCCCCAGAGCAAGAGAGAAGCTGAGAAAATGCTTATGAGAGCATCATTTATTCCATTACGAGCTCGTCTCTTTAGCCAGCTGAGCAGCAAGCCGAACGTGATCATCGTACGAAACTGCTCGAGGAGGAAGGGCTGCCACAAAAGGCAATTCCTAGCTAGTCCAGGACTCAGCTCCATCAGAAAAACGCTCTGCTAGAAGTGAGGAGTGGGATTGCACAGGCTGCTCACACAGCAGTCCCTGGCAGAGCCCCGAAGGGGACAGGGACATCACGGGCGCCAGGCACTGACCCACTTACTGGGGGCTGTGGACACTGCAGGGATCCTGACCACCCACGCACCAGTCCCGGTGATCCCAGTTAAATCACACCAGCTTTCAGGACTGAGGCTAATCTTACATTTTGGATAAGGAGAGGCAAATGCCACAGGTCCCATCTGCCCCACGCTGGCATTAAGACCTTCCTGCAAGATGCCACAAAAGTGGGGGCTTGGTTCAGTCCTTTATCTTAGCCGGGGTTTTCGATCCCGTTGGTTGGGAATGAGCCAGCTGCTCGCTGTGACCTGATGGGAAGCGTGGCGGCGTCTCCGGGGGATAATGAGGCCGCCGTCCAACGGCTGCCTCTTGCTCCCAGCTCGCCTGAAGCAGCTCCTGCTCAACCCCACCGACCGAGCCTCTGGGGTCTTTCCCACGGCGGGACATCYTTAGCATGGCACCAAGACGGGAAGGGCAGCTCAAGAACCCCGAGGGGGAATGGTGAAGTTCAGCCACGTGCCAAAGTCTCATACGCGGTAAGGAAAGGCCGAGTGTGTGGTGAGGAGCAAGGGTGAAGGAGGTGCAGGAAGCAAGAGCCAGCTGGCCTGGCGAGAAATCCTGTGCGTTATTAACACGGAGAGATGAAAGGAGGCCGGAGCAGTAACTGCTGCAGAGCACGAGAGCTGAGGAGAGGTCCCTGCTGCTGTAGGGCCATGTAGGAAACTTGGTGTGGTGGGAAGCAAAGTGGGAGGTGAGATGTCTGGGGGGCTCTGTGACCCCCCTACAGCCAGATCTGTGGTGGGAGCTCGTGTTTCACTATCTCTGGGGCTACTCTGTCCTGGCAGAGGCGAGAAGAGCTCACCAGCTGCTCCAGGAGCCCCTCAACGGCTCAGAGGACACAGCTGATACACGGTGACATCCCAGGGAAGAAGGAGAAATAGGGCTAGGGAAGATGAAACAGAAGAAGAGCTAATTATTCCCCACCACAAAACTCATAAAAGCCCTCAGAGAGGCCAGGGGAGGGTTTGGGGTGTCTGGGAGACGTCATGGACAAGTCTACCAAACTAGCCAACATTTCCACTTCTGACCTTCTCCRCCTTCACACTACAACGTCCCACTCCAAACTGGCAGGAAAGGGGAGCGTGAACCCAGCGGACACTCACTCGSCCAGCAGCAGCCCTGGCTGGTTAGCAGTGCACCAACGCGCGCTGAAAGGCGCCTAGCAAAGGCTGGAAAGGAAGGATAAGCCACTTTGCTCCTCTTGCTGCCAAGCTGCGTGCCAGCTTCCCAGCTGCAACAAATCCAGAAATCCCCAGCTTCTCCTGCTGGTCTCTGTTTTCCGGCATGGCTTGTTTATTTAGTGTTTTCCATATGGAACGCCCAGCATTTTGGGAGTAGGAGGCTCACGCTGCCACAGAAATAGGCTGCCGAGACCAAGTGTCCCCTGAGCGAGCTTGGCCAGGCAAGGAGCAAGTAGTGCCAGGAGGGGTGACAAGAGCCACCTCAAGCTTGGACCGATGAAGGATTGGGGTTAGGGTCAATGTGCTGCATGATCTTTAGGACTTCTTCAACGGAGTTAGCCTTGGCTTTTTGATGCCTCCAGGTTCCATGCATTTGGGCCAACCTGTGGCTTGCTGCAGTGCCTCCTCTGCATACATGATCTCCATCTGAGGCTCTGTAGAGTCTGCAACAACAAGCTAAAAAGGCCTCCTGGTTGCTGTGGGCAAGTGGGAGTCGCTAGCTCTAAATCTGGGGCCTGGGCTCCTTGATGCAGACAGAGCAGCCCCGCTGCTTGTCCTCCGATCCTGCTCAGCTTTGGCCAAGGCAGCTCAGTGGAAAATCCTCCCTTCCCTTCCTGCAATACAGCTGCAAAGGGGTTTCATTCCTCCCTTAAAAGGCAGCCAAAGGAGTTTCAGCTAGGAGTAAGAGAGCAGGAAATACGGATTTCAGCTCTGACGTTCTCCTGGAAATTATATTTTTCTCTGCGTGCCTTTTTTTTTTTTTTTTTTTGTAAGCCCAACACAACAATCCACTGGCAGCGCTGTGGTCTCTAGAGTGCTTCTCCTTCGCACGAACACTTTACAATAGGGGGAAAAAAGAGTCAAAGTTTTGTTGATTAGAGGGAAAGAAAGATTAGTGGGGAATTGCTCCGAGCGTTTGATCCTGCTTGCTATCAAGGGTTCAGGGGCACTTTCCCACAGGATTGAGCAGACTTTCTCCAATTACTGTTATCTTTCTGAATACAAAGGGCCATCATTTGTGGAGTTAGAGAGAAGGTTGCTTTCTTCCAGGCAGCTGTTCATGCTGTTGAAGGAGAGGGTTGGAGTTTCCCAACATGCCCAAACTAGGGCAAAGTCACATGAGCTTTCTGCTGAAATGGCTCCTCCATCTCTGTCCTTGGTCAGTGAGGGACTTTGCTGGGACACGGGTGTCCCCTGCCCCTGGGACTGGGGAGCAAGGGGGTATTTATAATTATTATGAGGCTTGGTGACACTGCTGTGTTCATTCAGGGTTGCTAAAGCTCTTCCTGCGTCACGCTCCTCCRTGCCAGGAGCTCCTCGGCGGGGAGCAGCCAGGAGCCACATCACATAGCAGAGCCTCCAGAGCAGCCTCCACCCTCGCACCGTARCAGCGGGGCCTCCCGCAGCCCCATGGAGACAGCTCTTGGCACGCTCTGGCCCGCCGGACCCTCCTGCTGCTCTGGGAACAGYGCACACACGCACATCTCTGCAGGAACCCAAGGGCTGGGACAAGCTCGAGGGTTTCATCAAGCGCCAGTCTTCAGGGTAAAAGTCCCCCTTGCGCTGAGCTGGTTCTCATTAGAAGCCTGCAATGGAGGCCGACCATCATGCGGCCGAGCAGCTGATGGCCCATGCTTTCWGCACGACATAAAACTCCCCAGAGACATCTCCTCTCCCAGCATGAAGYGTTTGAAGGCCTCCTCAACCATGGCCGGAGGCCGGCCTCGCCGGCGCCAGCAGCCAGCCTGGCACGGAGGCGGCTCCGGGCACGGCACAGCCGGGTCGTCCTTTCTGGAACAAGTGTGCGTGTTTGCTTGAAAAAAAAAAAAAACCTCTGGGAGCATTTTAATTAAAACAATATTGATTTCAACTGAAATCCAGCTACTAGCAATGTTTCTATTTAGGCAAGCTTGGGCAAATGATATTTTGGAGGATGTCTCCACAGTGCCCAAGTATGGAGCTCTTGAGCCTACATCTAAGGAGAGCCACATAGGATGAGGACACCAGGGTCACCTCTTTTGCTTCCCTACCGACGCAAATGTGCTGGGCTGGAAAAACTGAAAAACTACCAATCACACCAAATCAGGTAGACCTACCATCAAAATGTGCCTTGGTGACAGGTTGCCAATGGAAACGTAGGGGGACGGGACTAGCCATGGAAAATACGGAGCAGCAGTCATTCTGCGTTGTGTCAGGAACAGCTGGCTTTGAAGCCAGGCCCAGCCTGGGAACAGCAGAGASTACTCCAACCCCCGTCTACGCTCCTGATTTCCAAGCTCCTGCATRCAGAAACTTTTGGCCTTCCTTCAGCACATTGCACCTGAGTGAGCACCATTAACTCTGGCCAGGTGTAACCAGTCAAATATCACCTCAAATTGTATTTTACTTTCAGTACCAAAGTTAAAGTTGTTYGCAAAAGATAACAATTTTTCCACAAGTGTCTCTTTGCAGTAGCCAGCGAGTGGCATGGCAACTTCTTGMTCCCTGTCTTCAAGATCAAATGATGGAGGTGGAAACTTAAGAGCACATGAGCAGAAGAACTCCCCAAAACCAAAACTGCATAAAGCCAAGTTCCTCATTCAGGTAAAATGAATCCCCTTGTTATTCAAGGACAAAAGAGCAGCTCAAGACTCAATTTGGACTGAGACATGCTGTGTGCATGAGGGCTGTACATGCGCTGCAGTGATGCCAGGAGACCTCTCAGCTAGATTGAAAACACCTGATCTGCACCAAAAGGCAGCAACAATGTGTTTTTCAGCAGGAGATTTGGGGAGAACAAGCAAAAAGAGCCACTTGCCAAGGGCAGTGTGACCTCCCAGCCCGGCAACTGGCAGCCTTACTTGGTGAACGAACTGCAGAGGAGTCCGATGAAAGCAATGGCAGCTCCCATGGCTGCTGTTGTCCTGCAGCCGATCCGGTCTGTGAAGATGCTCACGATGGGAGAGCAGAAAAAGATCATCCCCATGGCCAAGGCACCAACCCATGCTGGGAAGAGGGAGAGAGAGAGAGAGAGAGAAGAAACACGAAGGTCAGGATTGTTTAATGAACATGTGCTGACTAGAGAAAAAACAGAGCACAGAGCAAATCAGGGACAGATTCCAGCTGTGGAAGTGGTCTCAGCAGAAAGGCAGACCCGTTATACACTTAATTAACAAAAGAATTCATAAATAAGCCCGTTAATGCTTTGTTCCTTGCTGGTGGCAGCGAGCACTACMCCCAATCATAGTGAGGCTTAGTGCCTTTTTGCTTTTATTCCCCTCTGTGGGGTCCCTATGTGTCCTAGGAAAGGACCTTGGCCTGCAGCACCTTGTTCTGGTTGCCCTTGCAGCCTGTATAACGACATCTCCAGTGATGCTCTTCCTAAAMATGAGCTGGCCAAGAGCACTCATGGATTCAGAGCACTTGTGCCCACCTTTTGTCTACGAAGAGCTCAACAGCGTGAGTTATGACGCTGTGTTTTTAGGCACCACAATTATCCACCATTGTTCTCCACCCCCTGGAAAGCCACAGTTTCTTACCCTTCCCCATTTGCCACGAGGCTTTTTCTTACAATGCTGAGTGTGATTTTATTCATTGCCTTGCTCTTCCCTAAGCCACCGGTAACAGGACGTACCCAGAGCTGAACTAACAAGCCTTATTAATTAAATGGCAATGCTATAAACAACACATACTAGCAAGCAGCTCACGATATTCAAGYGATGGGACCTGGACGTCATCAAGAAATGAAAACCAGAGAAATGGCAACACTTAAAAGGACAAGGTCCAAGCCCTAACAAGAGCGATTGGCATGGTTCAGAAGTTAAAAAAAGGAAAGCCACCACAGTCGTGGGAAGGGACAGCTCTCCCTGATTAATGTCTCACCACTACTATGATGTTCTTTAAACTGCATTCAGAAAGCTCACGGAGGCCCACAAAGCTACATCAGGTTAAATTACATCCCCGGCTCTGCTGGGTGATATCCAGGCAGGAGCATGACCTCATGTCTCCTTTCTATCTGCTTCTGGAGAAAGCTACTGTCTGTCTCTCTGTCTTTTTAAAGAAACTTTAATTGCTGTAAGATCAATTCAGCACTCACTTTGCTCCCTGCCCTCCACCTTCTTCTTTTCACGGTTTCTTTAGCTTGTTTCTACAGGAAAGGCACACTTTCAAGAAAAGCAGTGCAGTAAACACAAATGTGCCTGCAAGCTCCAAGGAGAAGCAAACTAGAAATGCAGAGCAGGAGGTGCTAGGCCTTGACCAAGCAAGGCTTCCTCTTTGGAGTTTAGGGCTCAGAGAATTGCAGGAGGGAGGGAGGGAGGGAGGGATGGATGGATGGATGGATGAGAAAGGAAGAGCCAACACTCTGAAACAGACTGATGGCCATCAAGCCATAGCAGGAGGAGATCTGCAGAACACTGAATGGTGAGATTGTGAGGGCTGGGGAGCATCTCCATGTCCAACAAGCACGTGATCCTGCACTCTTAAGCTGCTGGGGCACAGATGGCCTTTTCACATGAGAAGGAGGATGAAGGTCCAGTTGCATCAATGCTGGAGGCTCCATTTCACAGACAACAAAACTGCAAAGCAAAGATGGGGGAGACTGCTTGGATCTGCTTGGTTCTCTTGCAAATAGGAACAACTGCTGTCTCCTCACACAATCCCACGCTAAATCCTCAGTCGCTGCCACACGACAGTCCTCAGCTCTGACAGCGCGCCGTGATCAGGACTGCTCCTCACCCTCCCTCAGAGTCTCAGCTGCCGCCTGCACGTGGGCTGCTCTCCCTGCACACACAGCAGCTCCCAACTTCCCAGGCACCACGAGGAAGGAGYGACTCTGTGATGCAGGAAAAAGCTCCCTGTTCCCACATGGATGAGCCATAAACGGGCAGGCAGAGCAGCCCAGTAGACCCAGGCTCTCCAGGGAAGTGTCACCAGACAAAGATCTCCCTGACCCTGGRCTCATTCCACCCTCATGCCCCCACGTATCTCGATGGCACTATGTTTTAGCCGCTGCAAGACGTGGTTCTGCAGTCTTAAGCGTTTCCCCAGAGGTGACCTGTGGGGATCGTCCCCCTGRCCCAGGCAGTGTGACCAGCAGCATGGAGCAGGGACCAACGTGGGCACCTCGAGCCAGCAGCGCCCGCGGCYGGCAGTCAGACCCTCCAGCCGTCCGCCCTGCACGTGTCGCCACCCGCTGACAGATCTCTCTATAAATAAGAGTGCGGTGACCTTTGCGGCACGGCTCGTCTCCTGGGGACCCAGTGACCCCCTGCCCAGGCTGTGTCACCAGCTCGCTGGGAAACACGGGGGCCCAGCGGCCAAGCTGCACTGCTTGCACCCAGACCAAGAGCTCTGCAAGCCCATTGAGACCCRCTCCGTAACAGCCTCCAGCAGCCGTGGGGGTTTCAGAAAATAGCCAGGTCCCTATTAAAAGAAAATCCCTGTTGCAGAACAGCCTCTCCAGCCTCTGCCTTTCAAAAGGGACCACACAAAGAAGCCCTCTCCAGCCTGGGAAGAACTGACCCTTCCAAATTAATTATAAGTTCTCAAGAACCCAATTTACCCTGAAGTAGGGCTTAATAAATTCYGACCCAAGTGAAAAAAGAAAAGCGGAGGCCTAGCGGGAACCTTTTGGGACTCACTCGGATCCTGTCGCARCACAATATGAAATGAAAAAGAGAGAGGGAGAAGGAGCAGACCCCTCTCTAGCTAATTTTCTTGGTTATAAACACAGCGCGCAGTGTAATGAAAGTCCTTCTAATAGGATTAGATGGCAGCGCTCCAAGGCGCCGTCCAAAACAACTACAAAAGGGGGTGAGGGGTGGGAGAAATGCCAGAATGGGAAAGGCTCGTTAAATTGGATAATATACTTTCAGAAATGTTCCTTCGACTTCAGCCAAGGCAGTAAAATGCTTGATGGCCCCATCATGTTTGAAGTTTGTTATTTTTGGAAATTGCTTTAAGAAACAAGGAAATAAAAGCATAAAGCAGGTATTAAATTTAAAGGGCCAGATTCTGATCTTAATAACCCAGAGATTTGCATGCAAATGAGCAGTATCAATCCCTGGCCCAAAACRCACGCTCACCTGGGGGGGTATCAAAGCAAATCCGGTGTGAGCGGCGCGACGACGGGAAGCGGCTGCACATTGCAGGTTGCAGGGGCAGATAGCGCTCAACTAGACCCGGCAAACAACAAACAAGATTCCCATGGCAAATTGCTCTACCGTGCAGAAACAACTCACCACAAGCAATGCATAAAAATAGTTCTCGGTAATAACATCGAGTTAAAATTAGTAAGAATAACAGCCGCACTTCCAGAGCACGCTTTTGTCTCCGCATCCCAGCCAGCCCTCCCGGCAGCCTGGGAGGCTGGTGGAGATCCAGCGCTCGGAGGCGCGGAGCTGCGAGGAGCCTTCCTCCCCGGCTCCAGCATGAGGAAGCGGCCAAGGCCCARCCCAGGCTCCGTGTTTTTCAGGGATGCTTAGAGATTTGCACCGAAATAACCTCCCAGGAGTGGGTTTCACAACTGCCCTCGTATTTTCTCTGGCGGGAAGAAGGACGTGGGAGCAGGAGGGAACGGTGCCAGCACAGCGGAACTGCAGAGAGGAAGGCTCTTGTATCGCCCCAAGTTTTCTTTTTACCGCATATCAGAGAGAGGCCAGAAGACAGCAATGGTGAGAAATCACAGCGCAGAAGAAATCTGATTTCCTGCAGCACTTAGCACCAAGCCTGCCCCGACAGTCATGGAGCTGGAGCCTCCAAACCTGCGCTGAACAGTACAGGAGCTAAAGGAATGCATTTTTGGAAATGTGCTTAACATGGTATTCAGGTGTCTCTGAGCTTTCCTGCATTGCTGCTGATGCTGACGGCAGACATCCCCCTTCCTCAGTGGGGAATGCGCTGGGTTTAATCAGCCATCGTGTTCACATTAGGTTAACAGCTCCTCAGACGCTGGAGAAGCTGAGACTCAAATCAAAGCCCATGCAAAAGAAAAGGGGAATCTTGTTTCTGATTTCCCTGGGTTTTGGATGGGATCATTAATTCCTAGCCCTGCCACACCTCAGAAATGCTCCRTGTGATAACCGTGCCGATACCCTTCGGCACACAAGCGCAAGCCCCCACAAGACACATGCACCCTTATCAGCAGCGCAGYGCGATCCAGTCCCGCTGCAGCCTCCTCTCAAGGGAAACGTGCATTCGATCCAGCTCGGAGCTGGCTTGGGCTCCACTCCAGCACGCCGTAGGAGCTGGACGTGAACCAGGTTCAGACTCAGTGGAGCGTCAAGGTGCTGCGAGCCTAAGTGGAAGTTGGGGTGGAAGGGGCTCGTTGTGGAGGTGGCTCTCGGTGGGACGAGGCAGCCCGCCGGCCACCGAGGCCACGCTGCGGGCAGGGCCGAGCGGGGCTGCGGCGGGAGAACAACGTGGCCTTTGTGCGGCGGCGCCTCAGGCGGACGCCGGGCCCGGCGGCGCGGCCGGCAACGTCCCGCTCGGCACCCGGCCTGCGGCCGCCAGAACAGCTGAAGATGAGCACGGAGCTGCGCGGAACGAGGTCGTTGAATGTCTCCGGGCTGATCTCTGCTGGGAGCCCGGCCACAACGGCCCGCTCGTGCTCTGCCGCCAAGGCCTGCTCTCCGAGGGATGCCTGCTGCAAATACCCAGCCCTTCAGAAGTCACTTGTTAGCTAAAAATTCTCTCTTGCAGCACACCCCTTTAACGTGAGCCGAAGGAAGTGGCTGAGCATCTCCAAGGAGGGAGCAGATGGAGCAGGGAGATGGAGGCACCGAGGCCAAGTTGAGCTTTCATTTCCCTGGCCCCGCTCAGCTGAGGCTCGCAGGAGTCAACGTTCTCAGCCCATCTATCCTTGGAGTTGGCAGAGAAGAAGCTCCCGAAGGGCCGGGGCTGCCTTCGATAAGCCATCCGCAAACCAGGGAGGAAGCCAACGCAGGACAGCACGTGCTTCTGCATGGCCTGCAGCTGCACCGTGTTGTGTGTGCTCAATGCAAGCAGTGCTTCCTTCGTAGAGAAATCCCTTGCAAATCCTGCACCCTTCTTCACAGTTGCCTCATGACATCTAGGTGGGCTTCGGCCCAGCCCTCAAGGGAGGAGACTGGTATCAGATGTGCTTCAGCTGTGTTGCCCCAGTTGGTGGATGACACCAGTCCTTGGGGCTGGGTAGACATCCATCCATGGGACAGTGGGATGTAGGGGCTGGCATTATATGGTGACCCTAAAGGTCCTGTGAACACCAGGTTGGCGTTCCAACACACCAACGTAATGAGCGGCTGCACAATGCAATGAGTTCAYGGCACCAAGATGCTGGAGGTGATCAAAGAGCTTCAGGCCAGAGTGGACTCTGGCCAGACGCTTGACACGCTTTCTTTCCAACAAGGCCATCTCCAAAAGATGCCAAACTCCCTACCCTGCCATTAGCTGAGAATAGGTTTCTGGGAGTCATAGAGCAAAACAAACTGGGAACCAAAAACAGGAGTGAGGTAAGAAACAAAAGGGGAAAACGTAATCACTCCAAGASTCAGATCCAAATTCCCTCTGGTATTCAGCTCATTGTTAAAGCTTTCAGAAAAACATCATTAAAAAGCATACCGTGAGGTACACGCAGTCTAGTCTATTTGTTCCTTTAAAAATTAATCTCCTGGGAGACAAAAGGAAGGGACGTCGTTCCTAGTGATGCAGTTTTCCCACTGACCCAAATTCCTCTGTCTGGATGGAGCAAGGACCAGGAGATGACTTCAGATCCGGCCCTGGTCCGTGTAGGAAGTGTCTTCCCTCATTTCCCTCCGTTTCTCCCCCTTGGGCGGCTTTACTGGGAAGGGGTTGAATGCCAACAACTAATGCTGCAAGCACTGAGCTTTGCTCAGATGAGGAACTGGACAGCAAAAGATGAGGCACCAACATCTGTTCAGCCACATCTTACTTCCAAAACAGTAAGTAATTTTTCATCTTGTGCCAGGGTTGGAAATGCTTCTCTGGGTATAGGTAGGCATCTAGAGCCCTGCTGACTTACACACCGCATCACACATCTTCAAGAGTCTTCCAGCCTTACTTGGTCCCCATTCCCTGGTAGCCCAGGAGCCAAAACAGCCTTGCATGCTCTGGGAGGTAGCAGGTCATAAAAACTCTCCATACAGTCAAAATCTAGCAGATGTTTTATCTTACTCCCTTTACAAAATAATCATCTGCATCATTTTTTTGCTCACTCAAAGTAAAGCCTGAGTTTCCCCTAACAGCTCTAACCCACTTGACACCCAGCRTGAGTCAAGTCCACTCTGGAGAAGATCTGTCAAGATGTGAATAAAGGCAGACGCAAAGTCATGGCTTAAGGAGGTCGCCACGGCACGTGGAAGGAAGAGAAATGTGCGGCAGCTGAGTCCTGCCAAGCAGGCAGGCAGACGGGTTTCCTCCGAA
Organism: Nothoprocta perdicaria; assembly: GCF_003342845.1. Lineage (NCBI taxonomy): Eukaryota > Metazoa > Chordata > Aves > Tinamiformes > Tinamidae > Nothoprocta > Nothoprocta perdicaria. The sequence continues at coordinate 6,042,443 of NW_020455415.1, read as the reverse complement.
GGACAAGCGGTGCTGCAGAAGACAGCTTGCAAGCACACCGACATAGTCCATCTGGCTCCACTGCATTAGAAGACATACAAACTCATTAAGCGTTTAGCAAGTCCCGCTTGGTAGCGTTTAGCTTCAAAGTGAAGAGCTTGTTTATAAAGCTTTGCTAACTTATTCCCCCTCCCTTCCAATGGGCTCAGTAGCAAAACAACCTGGCCACTGAAATAAAACAGATCGTTCAGACCCAAACCCTGCCTCATGTGCACTGCCCCAGCTCGGCACAAGCTGGGACATCTCCTGCTGTCAAGCTGACATGCAGCACACGTTCCGTTCACAAAGGACATTGCTTCATCTGGCAGTGCAGAGACAAGAATATTTATCGGGGTTAATGGATTACCATTCATCAACCAAGCCATATTTACAGACCACACAGGGTCCCTTACCCTGCTGCAGGTGCAGCTGAGCTGGAGTTGGATGACCCGCTGCAAAGCAACAAAGTCAATGCACTCTGCATGTCCCATCATACCATGCTGACCACAYGTGCCACCACGATTAGACCAAAGAGCCACGAGTCTTGAAGCTGATGCGACCCTGCTCCTCATGACCATCCACCTCATTTCTACGTCAAATTCAAATTTGCTGCAGCTCCACTAGACTCAGGGTTGCCAACAAGAGCATGTGCATCCAAACTGGACCAACTTGTTTCAGAAACCCCTAGCACCTTTAGCTATGCAGATGCACTTCTATCCATTGAGCGACATTTCACTCATCATGGAGTTTTACAATTCAAATCTATAACAAACTTCACTGTCTGTTTGTTTTGTTGAGAAAAAGTAACAAAACTGCAAGTCAGGACATGGCCAGGGGTGACCTAAGACCTCTTTTCAGTATCCCCTTCTTAGTGGTATTACAGGGGACATAGTAAAAATGTGGAAGGCACWGGCTTGGTCCCAAGACCAAGAATAACAAAGCTGAGTGCGGAATATAAAGCAGAGTGCAGAATATAAAGCATGTCCATCCAGTCTTTGCCATAGAAGACTTCTAAAAATTTGTGACTGTTTCCAGAGCCCAGGGCATTGGAACAGAAGAGGCTGGAACTGCACTGAGCCCCTCTGTCTCTGGCAAAATCACATCTTTCCTCATCTGAGCTCTCCCATCCGCCTCTTCCAAGGATGCAGGGAATATTAAAGTGCAGGGAATAGGAGAGAGATGACCCCAAGGTCCCCTCCAAGGCCTCGGCACTGCAGACAGGGATCATGCTGCCGCTGTAACTGGTTGCTGAGCAAACGGCAGTGACTAAAACCCGAGGCCTCCCTTCTGCTGCTCGCTGCTGGTGCGCGCTGCTCTGCCTCGCCTGCTGCACCGGCTGGGTCAACCTCCTTTAACCGCTAAGTGGAGGATCTCAGCTTATGTGAGAGAAAGACCCAACACTAGCAGCCCTGTGGCCATGTTAAGTAGAGACAGAGACAAATCCATGGTTTTGCTTGGCAAGAAGCAGGCACAAAGTGTTTGCATGAGGTTTGCACACTGAATATCTCCAAAATTCAGCCCAAGCCACATTTTGCATCGTTTTATACCAAAACCATAAAACTGAAGCCTAGTTAGGGCAAAATGGTGTTCAGGCCCATGTCTGAACTAAATTATGTCTTTCCCCTCACAGCAAGGCTCCAGGAGCATGTACCAAAAGACATGATGTAAATATGGGAGGAGTATTTGTCCTTTGACTCCTGCCTGGCCTTGAATAATCCAGAGCCAGTCCAGAAATGCAAATCCTTGTGAAATTTCTCCAAAAGCAATAAAGCAGCATGTGCTCTGCAGATGAAAGCCACCATGTGCCCAAGCTGGGTTTTTATTCTGAGCACTTCTCTCAGCAGGCCAGGAAGGTTTTCTTCTCTGTGTCTCCTGGTTTACAATTTTTGAGAGATGATTCACCTACCACATACTAAGGTTACCAAACAAACAGAACTTATGGTTGTAACAGCTTAAAGTCAACGCTGAACAGAAATTTCTACCACACGGCCACCAGAACATATGGGCTCACAGTCACCCACGGTTGCAAACATCCTTCCATGATCCAGACCTATCAGGTCTTTGGRTATGTTGCTGTTGCTGTCTCTCGTGATGTTTCTTCACCTATGCAGTGTCTCCATGCTCGAGCATGCAACAGATTCCTCTGTGCCAGATCTTCCCAAGGCCAGCCCCCAGTGACCACCCATTCAAGTGGGAGCTCCTCAGGTTTGATGGCTCTACAGATGTCAGTGTGAAAATACCTAGTGCCTAATGCAACCCCTGCCTAAATGAAACAGAAGACACTCCTTAGTATGGAAGAAAATAACAAGTTTTAGAGCCTCAGCATGGCCATATCACCTCTGCCATCTGCACTTGTGCTGTTCCCTCCAGCACGAGTTCCTGGGCATCAAAACGAGCTCAGTGGCCAGTGGAAAATGTCCAGAGGTTTCCCTTGCAAGTGCTATACCCATCATAAAGACAACAACGGACCCGGCTCTTCTTGTGGTCTTGTCAGGGGAAAGAGAAAATTGGCTAAAAGCAGGTTCTGCAAAGCCATTTACTGTGCTGTCAAACATCTCCCGCTACACCTCACCGAGCCCTGGCTGCTTCTCATCCAGCAATTTTATGAAAAACAGAAAAGTTCCACTTTAATTGGTGAAAATTCCCTCCTCCTACATGCGGAGCTCCAATCTGCAATTAGCCTTTCATGTCAAACAATGTTTATTCCTGATGGAGTTTATCTTGGCACAAACACTCGCTCTGAAATGTGCACACATTTGAAGGCTCAAGCCCTGCTTTTAATTCTCTAGCTGCTTGTTAATCCGCATTGTTCCCAAGCCCCTTTTGAAAACACACCCACAGTGAGAATAAAGATTTAACAAAAACAGAAAAAAGATCTTCCCGAGCCAGGAAGGGCAGTGGCGGGCGCTGAGCGTTGCTGGCCCTGTCCCGCAGACCCCGTCCCGCTCCCTCCAGCCCCTGAGCCCCTCGCACCGCGCACCTTCCAGGGGAGCTCACAGGAACACCTCTTGCCGGTGCCATTAGCCTCCTTGTTGCCAAAAAGCAGGCGCTTAATCCCAGTTTTTTCCATCTTTCACTTTTTTTTTTTTTGCTAATATTTTTCCTGGCTCTTCAGATCTCTCCCTGAGCCCATTCAGTTCACCACCCTAGTGCAAAACAAGTCCCTCTTATTCTTTCTGCTGGATTTTGATGGGTTGGTGAGATGAATCAGCTGGTACAGGGATCTGATGAGTCTCCAAACTATCCCGAAGCAAGTGGCGAGGCGGGGAGAACAGAGACCTCTCCACCCTCTGCACACCCTGAGCGACGCAGGCAAAAGTGGAACTGCAGCCAAAGACTCTTGACTGCTGACCTTAGTGTTCAGCATTTTATAAGTGCCTCAATTCCCATCACCCTACCTAGCATGCAAGGAAGTGGCATGAACATGTCACCTATGCAAGCAGACTTTTTTTCCCCCATGGCAAAAACCACTAGACAAGTCCAGAACAACCTGCTCTCAGCTGGTCCCACTTTAAGCAAGGGGCTAAACCAGCAGCCTCCAGAGCTCCTTCCAACCTACACCGTCCTGCGATGCAGTGCCTTCCCCACCAAGCGGTCCCAGGCACCTTCACCAACCTGCCCATCACCAGAAGCAAAGAGCAGCCCTGAGTCCTTCCAAGTGTGATAGTGTCCAGTTAATTAAGAAGAAGCAGGAGTGGAAGGGCCTTAAGAAAGTCTATAGACCAGGTGGGTTCAAGTCCTGCTCCAAATTCTCCGTCTCAGTATTTTGGGTGATCACATTTCTACCAAGAGGGGAATGAATAACATATCTCCCTTATGAAATGAAACGGAAAGCCAAGCTTCTTCACTGTGGTCGGTGCATACCTCAGCCATACCTGCCTTGCTGCCTATAAACTCACTGCAAATGACCTGGACTTTTTTGCCTTATAGAGAGATAAGCACATGTTGATCAGTGAATGGCCATGGCTTCTGGACAAGATGCTTCCCTGTGCAATCACTTGCAGTTTGCAAAGTTCTTCAAGAAAGCTCAAGTTTCCTTTCCCTTCTGCCCTTTTGCTGYCCCTCAAAGTTTCCAGCTCCTCCGTTTTGGGAGCAAACAGTGAACCCAGCTTTCCTCGGCCCTTTGGACGGGCCCTGCATTCCCCACAAGCTCAACGCCACCCAACCGAGCGCACTGCCCAGAGCTAGGCCGGACCTTGCAATGCCTAGCATGGCTCAGCTGGCCTCCTGGGCCAGCGTGCTGACTCAGCAGGATGCACACTTCAAAGAAACGGCTCATCGGTGCAGCGGGACAGCTCCCAGAGCTGACCATGCTTCGGTAATTATTAACTGCACTGTCTGACCCGCTACTCCCAACGGCCCGAGTCAGCAGTGTCCCCAGACATAGGCTGCTGCTTGTTTGAAATGTCAAGCCTTTAGAAAAGCCACGACCTGAGCAAACTTCACCGTGCTTTGACTATGATTAACCTTTCCTCCCAGCGCTCAGCTCAGCAGTTACGTCCCAACCACTTCCCACGCAGCCTGGCCTACTTGCATGTGCAAGGACTGTCACCCCTGGAGAAGCGCAGCCCGCCTCCCGCCCACAACAGCRCTGTGGTGACACTCTCCATGTGTCATTTCCTCCAAATTGCCACTGTGGCAGGTGGCAGACTGGTCTCCAGTTGCTGCACCAGTTGCTTGCACCACTGACACAACTAGGAAGAAAGCRAGCAACTGGGTTGGAGGGCGAGGCTTAGGAATTTGCTCCGTTGCTTTACCTCCCATGTGGAAATTGCCTTTCTGCAAGGCATGGTCACTCATCCAAACCCTTGAGTGCTTTCAGCTGCCTGTGTAATCATGCTTTGTCCTAAAACACGCAATGTTTCCTTTGCACAACATCTTAGGCCACAGAAGACAGTAGAGAGCTGAGAAAGGTTGGAAAACCATTGGAAAAAAAAATCCATGGGTAAAAGGCATCAAATGAGGCACCTCTGGAATTGCTGCAATAAGCAAAACCAGCCCATTTGCAAACAGGGTGAGGATGATGCAACACGGTGGGATGGAGGCAGGCGCCAGCCCGGCTCGGCTGGGACACCCAACCAACCCCAGGCAGGCGCCAGCCGGGCCCGGCCCAGGACCAAGACTGGAAAGCCAGGTTACAATCCCAGTCCAGCCACTGGTTCCCAGCAACGTCTTGGGCAAGCGGCCTCACTGACACCCGTCTTGTGGAGCCTGTAACGCAGGGCTGAGATGAGCATTGCCCCTTTTGGGGGGCACTTGAGACCCTTCAGGAAAGGCGAATCCCAAYGCCTCAGTTCTGGGAGCCCCTCGACACGTCTGCTGGGAGGCCCCATGCTGCACAGCAGATGTGGGAAGCTCACCTGCGCTCCAGCTCACTGCCAGCAAACCCACGCAAATCAGTTTTATAGCACTTCCCTGGAAAACAGCAGCTCTGCTTTCTTTGTGATACCCTGCCAGAAAGCAGAGGTCATGGCTTCCTTCCAGAACACGTTAGAGAAAATGGCAAAGGAAAGCTGCATCTCCCAGGTCTTGGCTGAGCCAGGGCAATGAGAAATGGGCCTTGTTATGTCAAGGTCAGTGGTTCATCTCTCAGCCAGGTGCAGCATATGCTGAAGACACGATACAGCTCTACGAGCAACCATTCCTAGTGCAAAGCCCAACACTGTAACCTTGATTGCATCTGCATCTGTCAGCTGGTGAAATTACAGCCAAGCCCCCAGCTACGGCACGGCTGCAGAACCTCAAAAATCTCCAAAATTACTGTAGCAATGAAGCAGAAAGACAGACAGCTGGGGAGATTACAGCCCTGCAGCAGTTTGGGCAGAAAATGGGAATGTGGCTGCCCACCAGCCAACCACATTTCCTGGCCACTGCCGTCGGGGTGCATGGCGGGTCCCTCTTGGGGACTGCAGATGGTGACCCCAGAGTGCTCCATCCCTTGGAGAATGAGCAGACCCTTTCTACCTTCCCTTTGCCCACCAGCAAACCCTGTCTTGTACTGTACGGAGCAGCCTACTTGGAGGACGGAGTGCAGTTTGTGGAGTGGAGTTCGGCTTTTTTGGGTGGTTTTTTTTTTTTTTTTTGTCCCATATTCAAAGAGACAGCAAGGTTTCCCTCCTCGCCAGACCTCTCCCAAGCAATTTTCTGTTTCCTATTAAGGGAGAGAAGAAACCCTTCATCTCAATTCCACATTCTTTCCCACTACAACTCCCATAGGCTCTGGTCAACTTTACATGAAAAATGAAAACATCCAACCTGCTTGTCCACGATATAGTGAAATACATACTGYCAGGGAAAAAAAACAGAGCAGGAGTTGGGAGGGCCACAGAACGGAAAACGACACCCCCAGTTTGCTCTTAAATCTTCTGCACAAGAAGTTTTTGACCCCAGTTGCTGGCATGAGACGGATTTATCCCAGCTGAATTCATTCCACTTGCCAGCTAATAATTAGCTGTTAAATGAAGCAAAATAATAATAAAAAAACTCTCTTTTTTTTTCTTTTCAAAGGGAAAGCAAAGACGCTGAGGAGAATAAATGGAGGTGAAACCCTGCATTGCTCAGACTCATGAAGAGCTTTATTCCCCTTCTGGCAGGGCACTTGACAACCTTCCCTTTCAATTAATTAAGGGATACTTGGAAAGAAGAACATTTCCAGGCCCTTGCCAGTCCTACCCATTAGCTAAGAGACACACAGTATAACTGAGAACAAAACCAGGAGGCCCTCAAGAGTCCATCCAGCTCCTCCTTCTGGCCCTGGGCAGAAGTGGACAGCCCAGACCCCCAAAGCACCGTTTTTCAGACTTACAGGTGCCACTGCAGCACCTCTATGTTCTGTCCCACCCCAGATCGCACTAAGTTGCCCCTGGCAGTTGTTTGTCCGCCTTTTCTTAGGCCTCTCTGGTGGCAGTGGTTTCAAGCCTTCCTTAGACAACCTTTTACAACATTCAGCTACCCATGCAGGAAGAAATTTCCTGCCTTGATGTCTAACCAAAATGTTCCCTGGTGCAAAATGTAAATGCATCACTTTTAACCTGCCCCTCGCTGGGCAAATCTGGTGTTTTATTGGCTTTTCAGCAACATTTACAGAGCTGAAGGCAGTTACGTGTCCCCTTCCATCCTCCGTTCTCTGGCAGGAACATTCCCACTTGGTTCTGCCTTGCCTCCCTGGCCATGGTTTCTGGACACCTAATCATTTTTCTTTCCTCTTCTCAATTCCTTCCAGTTGGCCTATGTCTTTCTCCATGGGTGGTGCTCAATAGAGACATAGCAGACTGCTTCCCAGGATCAGTCCTGTAGCGGGAGGGCTTCTCATGTCTTGCATACGCCTTTATTACATTTCCTTGTGGATGGTTCCCCTCTTTTTTTCACTGCAGTGTGACATTACCGACATGCTGCTGTGCCATGTGCCCAGCTCCCCTCCAGAGGACCCTTTAATAATTAATTGGCCCTTGCCTCATTTCGTTGACGCTCTCCACACAAGCGCAATACTTTGCCTGCTTCTTGTCAAATCACATCCCATTAGTGATATGATCACATCCTATTTGTAACTGAGCCATGTCTGAGAGCTGCCAAGATTGTTTTGAACTCACATCCTGTCTCCCAGAGTGCTTACAGCCCCTCTCCATACAATTCATCCAACTTGTTAATAAAAATACCTAGCATAGAAATGCTGCTCTGGAAGGTTTTCCCTGTGTTCCTCCTTAAAACCTASAGCAGAGAGCACGTGCCCCCCTCAAGTGAATAATTCTGAGACCTTCCCCAAGTCCCAGACACTATAGCCCAGGCTTTGGAGATGACTTGGATATCTAGACTGCACTATTGCACTTCCACTGATTAGAAACTCGAATACCCAGAGGCCATGAAAGATATCATGAGATAAAGCAGGACTTTCAAACACAGGAGAAACACTGGGTTCAGACCCAACCTCCAGACCTCAAGAACTCTCCATGCAGTGTCCCAAAGCAGACGATTTTCCCTGGTGGACTTCARACTAGTCTCTGTAACCTGAAATAGCCGCTGGTCTGCAGCACTCACGGAGAGCTCAGAGGAGGAGCGTGTGGAAGGGCGACATCTCTCCACCCTAAGCAGCATCTTGCTCCCCAGGGTGATGACAACTTCCCAAATGTGCTCTGGGTAGATATGCGGCATGGGACAGTCCCCTGAGCTGGTGACAGCACCTGACAGAAGATGGGACCGAGTCATACACGAAAATTTGACCTCTTTAAGTTAATGCAATTTCAAGGTTAGTTATTCAAGGATATATTTATCCTTGAATCTAGTAAATGGATTTTTTTTCTCTAACCACAAGCATAGATTTCTCCTATACGGACATCATATTCCTGAAATCCATGGCCAAGCCCTACATTAGGGCTTGGAGGCCACAGAATGCCTGTCTGCTTTGGCTTTCCAGGCCAGCATCTCCACCACCGTGACATTCAGCATCCTCAATTTCCTCTTTTCGCACACCAGTCTCCAAAGAAACCTCACGTTGGCAGTGCCAGGAGCAAATTGGTTTATTTTAGGCCACTTTTCAATAAACAGCCTGCAAAGGCACTTCAGGAAAAAAAAAAAAAAAAAAAAAAAAAAAAAAACGCAGCCAGAAACCCTCCGATTAATGAGTTGCAGCTGCAGTGACCCCGAACCACCATGGCCCTGGCCCTATGGTTGGCTGTTGCCCCGCACAAGCAGGACAGCAGCCACCTGGCTGCCATGGGCCATTCCTTTGGATTATGTTGGGTGAACCAGTGTGACATTTTTGCCAGCGATAAGGTGTCTGCTGCTGGGGTGCACGAGGCATTTTGGTTCCTGCCTCTCCTTCCGAGCAGTGCAGAGCTTGGAAGCCCTCCATGGCTCAAAGCGCTGTCCAAGAAGAGATCTTGCATTGACCCGCTCACGTCACACTAAGCGCCACCAAAACACCAGAGCAAATGCAAAAAATGTCCACTTAGAGCCGCAATATCGGGCARTCAGGCCAGTGGCAAGGTCCACGAGGGCCCAGGCATCTTGCCTCCTCACCAGCTTTCTCCCTCAGCTAACCCAARGAGAGCTGCCTTGCAGAGTATTATCAAAATATTTCAGTTATGTAACTTATTTGCTTACAATTAACGAGGCCCCAATTTCCCTGCAGATGGGCTCTGCCCAAGAAAAGAGGATCTATGTGTCTATAAATATGAAAGTCAACACAGTCGCAGCAGCTGCTCCCAGCACTTTCCAAAGGGAGGCCCCTCTCCAGCCTCCGCGAGGCCTCTTTTAAAGTTGTTTTGCCCCCGAGCTTCGCTCACAAACGAGGTAACACCTAGTTTTATAGCACTGTTACATGTGGGCTCTAGGCACGGCTTTGCAGAGCCCGCATCAGCAGTTCGTGCTCCAGAGCTGGACCAGGACCCACCCCAAGGAGCCACCGTCATCCAAAGCCACCCAAGCTGCACAGTGCAAAGAGCCAGGCTCTCTTCCCRACCACCAAGTTTTCTTCCAGAGAATTTCCCCCATCTCTGGAGCAAGGAGCCTGCTTAGATGCTGCTCTTGAAGCATATTGATGGGGAGAAAAAATMCCTAAGCTACACAAGACTCATGTGTTATCATTACACCAAAGAGCCAGAGGCCAAAAGACGGATGAAATATCCTTGYGGTTTTAATCTCTTTTTGTTTCCTTATATTAAAGCACGCATTTCAGAACACCTGGATATCCCAGAAAAAAATACCCTGCGCCGCAATTAAGCAAATCCGATAGCTGCAAGAAACCGAAGCGCAGCAATATGTATTTTGCATTATTTGCATGAAGAAGCGGGTCGCACCCCTTTGCCAACAGCGCGTTACTTTTGGCTGACCCGAGCTCATTTGAAAGTTTTTCAGACGCCCGGCAGAGCCGGCAGCCGCCGGCCGGGGGGCAGCTTTGCCTGGCAGGACGGCACCAGCGCCGGCTCCTCCAGGCGCCGAGCGCTCCGAGAGCTCGCCATGGACTACGGACACCCACTGCAACGCCCGGGACGGTCAAGACGAGGCTGAAGGAATGCTGCGTCCCTGAATTCATAAAGATACATATAGGATGTGTGCATGCTCCCACATACGGATGTGCATGCATAGAGTGCATGTCTATAGTGCCTATATCCATGCGTGTGCGTGCACACATATGCATACATACAAATGCATAGATGTAGGACATGGAAGCCTGGGGGGTTGGCCTACACGATGCCTGCGCAGAGAGGCAGCGGCGCAATGTTCAACGGGAGCGAGGGGAAGCGGGGACAGCCCTGGCGCCACCGGGTGCCTTGGCCACCAACTGTTCTAAGCCCAAGTGAAACATTAACGTGCTTCCCTCGAGAGGCACCCGCACTTCTTGTGCATTAAGGGCTTCCAAGTGTCATCAGCAACAGAAARGGAGGTCCATAAAGCTTCTGTGGGYTTAATTTGGTAATCCTCTAATTCCAACTCAAAAACCATATGTCCTACTGCCATTGTTAGGGACCATCAYGTTCCTTCGTCATGAAAATACTGTATTTCTGGGATGCATGCAAGAAAGAGCAGGCAAATTACCCTATTTCAGAACACGTCAGACCTGTGATTGATACTGGTCTWGCCCTTAAGATGTTGCTTGTCTTGCTTTCAAGCCACTTATCTTCAGTTTCTCATGCAAAGTCTATGCATCCCCCTGCGTCTAGGGGCAAAGGAAAGAAGCAAAGCCAAGCAGCTTTTTGGAAGCATTAGCAGAGCAGGAGACTGCAGCAGAACAGGGAACACAGGCTCAGCCCAGATCAAGTGAAACCACCTTCACCCTCCTCTTCCTCTGCATGACTTCCAGCACAACAGACGTGAGGATCTGAACATAGGCACGGAAAGTCTGCCTCAGAAATTCACCCCAGCGTATCACTTGGCTGGCGAAATCCCACYGCCAGTGTCACAACCAGCTGCAGAGACACGTTCGGTCAGACACCAGCCCATCTCCTCTGCGCTGCCATCAAGAAAACCATGCTGGTGGAAAGGCATCTTCTGCCTTTGAAGGATTCGCCAGCTCCTGCTGCCTGGACTAACATCTCAGACAGTAACACCAGACATGGGGTAGTGGAGAGAAGCAATGACTGGAGATGAATGCAGCAGTGCCACAGCAGCCCATCACCCCAATGGGGGTGCAGCAGCCCCTACGCAGAGCTTGGCTTCTCCAGCATCCCCAGCCCCTTTGTGCAGCACTGCAGGAGTGTTCAGGCAGCTGGCTGCAGTCATTCAGAAAAATACCTCAACCTCTGCAGTCCATCCGACTCCCAGGGCAAGGCTACACCGGCATTTTTGTTTTACAGCTTTCTAACGAGGCGTCATTGAAGCGGCCGGTGACTGCTCGTGCGCTGGGAGAGGTCCCAGCCGAGCGCGGGACGTTGGCGCCTGTCCCTGTGGCCCCGCGTCATCCGGGGCTGAAATCGCCTCCTTGTCCTCAAACAAAGCGCACCCGCTGCCGCTCGGGATGCCCGGAGCAAGACCTCCGCCTCCGACTGCATCCCTGGATGGGAGCCAGGATGGAAGTGCAGACAGGTTGGCTTCTCTGCAACAAAAGAGCCAGACTGCTGCCCTGACCAAGGACAAACACCGTGACGCTGCGATGGCAAAGAGCATGGGAGCCCAAGCAGCGAGGATCTGCACAGGGCAGCTTGTTCAGCACAAGCTGAACACCGGGCAGCTGCACTTTAGCAACTCAAGGACGCAGGATGGCCACGGAGGCATAAAGGAATCAGTGAACGGAAAAGCCTAGAAGATCTGTGGCCAAAGCGAGGAGGAGAGGTCACGCAAGGCTAGCAATGATTCTGCTGAAGCCACAAGGCTGAAATCTTGGTGACTGGGAGGAAAGGAAGGCCCAGAGCTGCTGCTGGAGCTAGGGCCTTCACGAGGACGGTACCCTGTCCTGCCACCAGCACAGCTCCAGAGGAGCTGTTGAGGGGATCACCTCCACAGGTCTCATTTTCAGCCAGTGACACTCACAAAGACACCTAGATCAGCCCATCCACCACCTTTTCAGACCCTGCGTGCAGCCAGGTAGCTTTGATCAGCTCAGCACAGCTGCAGCTGGGACTCAGGAGCCTCCTGGCCTCCAGGACAGCTGCTCCATCCTCGTGGAACACATTAGAGCTGAGTCGGTTGCAGATTATACGACATATATACATATATATATAGAGAGAGTAACATGTCTAGATAGATAATGACACTTGCTGCATCCCGCTTAACCAGTTTGATCATCAGGTATGAGCCAAAACTTATTCATTAATTAGAAAACATAAAAGGAGATTGACTCATCACCAACCCTGACTAATGGGGAAAACCACCACCAACCTACACCTTGTGAGCTGACTATAACGAGGCAGTTTTTTAATCGCTCTCCTGAATGTGAATATCCAGGAAGGCTGCCGGGATCCAGAGCAGAGAGTGGGTGATGAACTCCTGCAGGTGCATCTTCAAGGCATCACGTAGGAAAGGCCGCCCCGTGTCCTCAACAATGGACCGAGCTGCACCAGGATGCTGCATCTGGCTTTGCACGACTCAGGGAAGTCTCCCCTTGCTTGGCCCTGGTCTCTGGTGGCATCTCTTACTAGAGAGGCCACCTCAGCACCTGGTCTTGCCAGTTGGGAGCTGAAGAAAACAGAGAGCCACAGGAAAACCATGCTGAGCTGGTTGTGTTGGGAGGCAACAAAATACCCACCTACCAAGGCTGCCTTTGAAGAAGCATAGCTAAAGGGACCATGAAATAAGTAATAAAAAAGAACAGACATACTAAAAAGGCTAAAAGTTAGAAATGATGAAAAATCACTGGGCAATGGCTCAGCTAAAGCCTGAAATTTGCAACAATAGCTTTTGAAGCAGAGGAGCTATTAAAACCCCTCAAGATGTTTCTTCTCTTGCTGCCCTGCCTGGCTTTATTGTTTCTGCAGCTTTTGGGGATTTTTTCCCCTCCTTTTTCGTCCTACACTGAAAGTCTAAACAAAGATCTCCCTTGAGCAGAGAGCTCTCAGACACCACTTCAGAGGAGCCCTCTCCGCCTGCCTCTCCAAGCAGCCTGTTCTCTCTGTAGGGCAGGAAAGCTCCCGGTTTGGGGATGCATCTCCTGGACAGGTATCTGCTTGGTGCCCCAGGCAGGGAAGCCAGTCGGCTGCACTGGCTGCTGAGCCACACGAGGGATGGGGAGAGGGGAATGCTGCCCAGGAGAGGGGAAACTGAGGCGCCAGAATCACAGTCTGGCCTCCGAGGTTTGGCATTGCTAACAGAGAGTTAATCGCCAACCACAGAGTTCACATCAGGACCTGAAATATCTCCACTTTGGAGCTGTTTGGTTGATGAGCTGAAGCAGGGTAGAGTTGAATGACTTAAAAAATATGCAAAAAAATTAAAAACATCTGCTGTGGTGTTACCTTTTGGCATACATTTAGTTCTACAAGAATCCCTTGCTTTGCTTTGTGTTTGCCTAGCCCACCAGCAGCAACTCCATGCTGAGCAGCTCCCTATGCCCTAAAGCTCGTGGTACTGGAAAAGGGACACCCCAATGTGTGATCCCTTTGGTGGAGATCCCCGTAAAGGGCAGAAGTTCCCACATGTTGCGTGTGGAAGCCCCATGGGGGCCAGGGGCCTCACTACAGATGCTTCATCTACAAGGGACATGGACTGCTGTGGGACCTGGACACGTGGCAACGAAGACCACACATTTTGGGTGCATTTCACTGAGCACGGCTGGCTTGCCCTTGGGCTTTTGCATGGCGGGATGGATTCAGTGTGGTCTCCTCTTCCAGCCCAACACTGTCCCCAGTGTGTCCGCCCTGCCCTTTGAAATGACGGATGTCCCTTGAACCTTGGCCGTGGCCTGCTGTGTTTGCAGACAACTGCACAGGCTGGGCCGCAGGCTCTGCTGCCACCCACGCAGCCCCGGACCTTGAAAAAGAGCCCTGTTCATCTTCCCCACAGCAGGAATCACAAGGTGCCTTTTAAACAGAGAGGAAAGCCAGGAGGCACCTGCCTCTCCTGCAGAACTGCCTGGCCCAGGGTTGGTTTTGCAGGATCATGGCATGTTTGGGGCCCTCTGGACATTGGTTCAGAGGGTTTGGGGTATCTCTAGAGAAGGAGATGTTCTTTCTTACTTCTCAACTCTGAAAGCTTGACTCATCCATGCAACGAACCCCTGCTTCCCACCATGTTTGGAGAGGACCTTGGGATGCTGGTTCCCCACCAGTTCCTGGCCAGTGCAGACACAAAGCACCCAGCGGGGCAGCAGGACACTCATGAACACTCTAGCGGGCAGGGAACTGCTTCCAAGACCAGCTACAGACGGACTTATGGACCACACAGTACAGCTAAGCGGGGCTTTACCCCTGGGAGAGCTCAGGCTCCTCCGCATTAGCACTAAGCTCACCCACACAAGCACCAAGGCACGAAACCCGTCACATGTCGCAGAGAAAGCTCAGGGAAAGGAATCCACGCTTCCGAGCCGGGTGCGGGCCGGTGCAGGGACAACCCTGCTGGTATCCCTATGGACATGGCTTCCAGCGGCTCCCCTGGACACCGGGAGCGCCACCCGGCCCCGGGAGCAGCAAGAGCGCCGCAAGGCCTCCCGCCCCCGCCCCGCCGAGAAAAAAGAGCGCTGCCGATATTTCCCCCTTGGCAAGGCTCTCCCGCGGCGCGCTCCCGCTATTATCCGCTGCAATTAAGCGATAAAGCTGTAATTGCCTTATCTGATGGAGCCGGGCAGGGCAGCGAGGCACGGGCCGGCCCCTGCCGTGTTTGCACAAGCATCCCGGCTTGGGCTCGCGGGCGCGCGCCGCACCGCACGGCTGCTGCTCAGGGCAAAGCCTGCTTATCCAAAAGCCTGCTCTCTGCCCAAAGTGCAAGCCTGCAAGCTGCCCCTGCCCTTCCCTAGCAAACCCTTTTCCATAGGGCTAGCGGCTATCGCGTGCAGCGGCAATATCTTCCCGGGAGCCGTGGTCGAGCTGGAGCGGGGTGTCCGGCAGCACCCAATCCGAAAGGACAAGGTCTGGCCTCTCCTTGCCCCGACGGCCCCCGCGGCTCCAGCAGCCACAGGAAAGGTCCAATGCAAATGCACCCGCACGCCGCCTTCCCCTTGTAACAACCCAAAGTGTTACCAGCAACACCGTTACAGATCTCTATCTCCTTGCGAGAGCTCCCAATTTGTTTTTCTTGGAGATCATGCTGCATTTTATTACAGCTGACACCGTAGAGGCGAAGGAGATGCTCTGGGCCCTGAACAAAAATATCCCATTTAAACACGCAGTATTATTTTCTTGGAAACAGCTTGCCTTTGACTTTAATTAAGCTCTCCGCAGGCTCGCGAGCTTGGCGTGCTTGGCTCCGAGGCAGGTTTAATCCCAGGCAAATTCTCCCCACCCCCTAGAGCTCCCAGCTCCTGTTTACATAAAGCCTAGGAAAGAAACGTGCTTTGGGGAAAATAGGGATTAATAGCCAGCCTGGGAGCAAGAACGTCTTGCCCACTGCTGTCACCTACTCACCTACAGCTGGGCAACGAGGCGGTCACCTGGGGCTGCTTGCAGCAGTCGTGCCTCCTCAGCTGCAATGCATGCATGAGCGCAATGCATCTGCAGCAGTGATACACCCTAGGGGCGATGCATCACAGTGGCGATGCATGTGTGGGTGCAATGCATCCACAGCAGCAATGTGCTGTGAATATGATACATTTGCTCTGCACGGGGCCGAACAAGGTGCCTTTGAACAGACCGCTAAGGACATGGTGCATCTCGCTGCTGGAAGTGGCTGCCCAACTCCTGCCCCCAAGCAAGCCAAAGGGCTTTGGGTTTTGCAGCAAAATCACTGGAGGCAGAAGGGGTGAGATCTCCCTGTGGTGCCTGGCTCTGCCCCAAACCTCCTGTGTGACCTGCGACGCTCAGCGTGCTGGAGCTGCGGCTCTGCACCCATCAAACAGGACACCCCCCGTGCACCACAGCCCCCTTGGCTCTGGAGCTCGCAAGCTGCAGCGCGTGGGCAGAGACTCCGACCGAGGGCAATTTGTACCCGCTGAGCCTCCCGCAACCTCGCCGGGCTCCGGGCTCGGCTCTAATATCAATAATTACACCCCCTATGGTAGAAGCACATTAGGATGATTGCAACGTTAAGCCCTCAAAAGTTGGGAAATCCCAGAACCAAGCTTGTCCGGGCAACCTTAATTCATTGCCTTGTGCATATACATTATGTAATTACAGAAGATCTTTAATCACACACTACGTTTCACAGAGGACCTGATGCAGATAGTGTGCACCAGGCTCGCTTAACACCCCGCCGCGGCGCTTTCTGCTCCCCTCGCCCTCCCACGCTCGCTTGCAGCCTTCAGCAACCAGGCGCTCCAGCAAGAGAGCAGGGGTCTCTTGCAGGGCTTTCATAATCTGGATAGCAACCAGCTACTGCAAGGGACCTCATGCACTTGGGTTGCTGCTGCTCCCTGATGAGATTTTGCTGCTGGATTTTGCCTGCAATCGGCGTCGCCGGCTGCAATCGGCGCGGCCGCACTGCACGCCGCAGGCTCCGAGCGGATTGCAAGGCAGGATTGCAAAGCGGATTGCATTGCCCGACCTGCGCGCACGGCCCCGCTGCGCCTCTCCCGGCCGCGCACTCGTGGCACCCGGCAGGACCTGTTGTGCGAGGTGCCCGGCAGGGATTTGAAGCGCGTACAGATGCGAGCGTGTTGCAGCAATTCGCCGCCCGCGTCATGCGGGTTTTGCAACCGCCCCAACTGTCTTGGGCTGGATGAGTGGGAATCGCCCCGAGTGAACCGGGCTCCCCCCGGGTTGCACGCGTGCCGAGGGCCCGCACCAGGAGGGGCCCGTGCTAAAGCTGACGGCAACGCCGGCTGTGTCCGGCACCGCGCGCACATCCTCAAGGGCTCCATGCCAAAACGCAGCATCTGCTGCCAGCAAGGGATGCACTCATCGATCCTTCTAGGAAGAGGAGGAAAAAAGCGAGGGCTGCAGCAGGCGTGGCGCTTGGGCTCGCGCATCCTTGGCATGCACAGCGTGGGAGGGCGCACGGTGCCCATCCCCTCCATCTCCAGGGCATGAAAACCCAGGAAAAGCGATTCCCCACAAAAACCACTGGCTGGGAGAGGCCTCCTCCTCCAGTAGCATGAGGAGGAGGCCACTTGCTTGGCCACATCCTGCACACTCGGCTAGTCTGAAAAACACCTGCTGAGGACCCTGTGCCTGCTCAAGCAGATGGAAAATGTCCCAGGCCCAGGAAGCCATGGAGAGACCATCAGGATGACCAAGGGATTTTGGTGAAGCTCTTTCCAAAACTTAGAGGACCTCTTAACTAGTTCTCCTGGACACTAGCTTAGCGTGGGCCAAATCCCAGGGGATTCCAGACCCTTTCCCAGTGGTTTCCAGACAGGCTGCCATGGAGATGGAGACAGGGAAGCCACCTCCATACACAGCTGAGCTCTCCTGCACCTCGTTTAAGTCCCAGGCTT
Source organism: Nothoprocta perdicaria (assembly GCF_003342845.1). NCBI lineage: Eukaryota > Metazoa > Chordata > Aves > Tinamiformes > Tinamidae > Nothoprocta > Nothoprocta perdicaria. The sequence continues at coordinate 6,024,970 of NW_020455415.1, read as the reverse complement.
GAGCACAGACGCACCGTCAGTCTCAGCCATTGACGTGAACTTAGCCCAGCTCTGGCAGGGATCCCAAAGAGCCGCTAGAATGAGAATGCAGAAGGTTACACGGGCTCTGCCTCCGAGGGTGCCAACCGAGAGCGCGAGCTCCCAAGGCAGAGCACACATTCCTGCAGACACAGCGGCTACCAGCGGGATTAGCTCCCAGCGGGATTAGCTCCCCATTAGCGCTATAATATCCCCGCGTGTTTGCTGCCACCCATGCCCCAAGCATTAACTTCCCCCTCCTCGCTGCAGGTTACCAGAACAGGTTCCAGACATTCCTTCGGGGACTTTCCAAAGCAAAGGGCCTTGCTGCAGCACAAACCCAAGCGGCACGTGGTGCACAGCGCTGCCAGCCCTGGTGGGCTCCCTACATCACGTTGCCAGCTACAAGCAGCCGGCTGCATCCCCAAAATCTGGGTTATTCCCCTTTCCCACAGCTCTCCTAGAAAGCCTATGGATGAGTGTGCAGCTGGCAAGACCTCCGGTGCCTTGGGTTCTTGGGCCCATGGTCCCTCATCGTCTCATCTGGAGACGAACGCTCCTAATGCTAAGACATGGAGGAAGGAGAGCTCCCCAGTGAACCCTCTGGGGAAGCCCAAAGCCTCCAAAGACCCGACACAGATTTTTGCTGCTCCAGCATCAGCTGCCACACCAGCCCTCAACCCAGGACAAACCCTTTGGTGCTCCACACTCCCGACCTGCCCATGATGAGATGGGATGATGACTTCTCCTCCCACTTGCCCTATTCCCCGGGCACACGGTGAGATTGACCGACGTCACCTGGCAAGTCTTGGAAATCCCAAGTGGTTTTCCAAGGTGAGTGCGAGGCTCCTGCAGCAGCCCAAGCCCACGTTCCTGCCCACAGCACAGAGATACCAGAGCATTGCTCAGCACCAACCAGCGGCACAACACGGAGAGTGGAGATGCCTGTGGACAGAAGCACTGCCCCGAGGAGACAAGTGGCAGAAGCAGGAGGCAACACCCGCAATCGTCATGCACAAACCATCTCACTCAACTGGAATTGCTCCCAGGGCACCGCAGCAGGGATCAGCAGGGCTGGTGTCTCCTTCCAGGTAGAGAGTTTCACCTAACCAGACAGTCCAGGTCTATTTTAAGGTCCTACAGCGCAACTGTCCCGGATCATTTCACGCCGTAGCATTACTTGGCCTGCTTTCCGATGGCCAGGATACACCATCTCCGATGTCCCCTTCCCCTGTCACAGCCCTCCTCAGAAAGGCCGCCCGTAAAAGACACCTGATTTACGCCGCCACTCCTGGTGCCGAAGTCCCGCTCCGTCGTGTTGACTTGACGTATTCCTGGAATTCCCTGCGAAGGGAAAATGAAACCGCTCCTCTGCTTCCTGCTTGGAGGCACTTCCACTTTCTGTTAAATCCCTGTCTGTGCTCAGCTTCCCGAAGCTGCACCAGGGATCCTGGGGGGCTTTGGAAGGGAAAACCGAGTGATTTTTGAAGAAGACTTAACCAACAAACAACAAAGCAGAGCCTAAATTTGGCATCCCCAAATGCTGAGCATTTAATTTCAGGAGAAGTCTCACTGCTCACATGGCGATGGGAGAAAGCGTAGGGAAAGAGTGTAAGAAATAGGAGAATCAGGCCAAAAATAAGCAAGAATTTCACTTTAAGTGTAAAAAACACTTTAAAGGTGTTTTTTTCTTTATGATATTTCAATATTTGTTTTCCTTGCTGTCTGGAAGTTTCTGAAAAGGTTGAGATGGGGTCAACTCACAGACAGGTTATTTTCCTGCAACCGCAGCAAGAGAAAAGGAAGCTTAAGGGACGGGAGATGCCTGTGGTCCCCAGGCAAGCGGCACAAGAGAGACCCTCCAGACCCTCTTTCCACTTACAGCGGGATGGCCAGAGCTGCCACTTCTCCAGGGAGATGCACAGCAGGAAATGCATCCAGTCAGACTGGGGATACGAGGACCTCCACGTATCCTCTGGGATACGGGTGCCATGATCAGCCATCACAGCATGCAACTAATTATTCTTAATTAATTTACTTCCTTGCTCCATAGGGTTCTGAGCTTGCAGAGACCTCGGAGAGGCCACCAGGCTCCCGCATGCGCCAGCCCTGGCTTCCCCTCCTGCCCTCGCAGTGCTGCTGTCATTAGCCAAGCAGCGGCCTCCCTCCTTCCTCCCGAGCCTCTCCCTCGCCCCAGGATGTTTAATAAAAACAGGAAGAGGCCACAGCACCCGGGAGCCTCTGGGCGCTTGGCAGGGACAAAGGGCCCAGGCATGGAGCTTGGCTGCCGGAGCACGGCGAAGGCAGAGCAGCTCCAGGCTCATCCCTGCCCACTGCTCCAGGCGGCTCATCCTCCATGGAGGTGGGAATTCCTCCTGCGAGGGGCTGCGCCGGGACCCATCCAAGCTGAGCAGATTGCACAGTCGGGAGCGACTGCTGGAGGAGGCGCCGGATTAAGAGGGGCCAATCCTCACCCCGAGCGCTCTCCCGCGCGGAAGGGCCGTGGAGGCGAGCGCGCTGCCCGCGCCGCGGGGCCACCCGCGTGCCGGGACACGTGCTGAGGTGGCCAGAGGGAAGCAGGGCCCATCCAGGCCTAGCGGGCGCTTCCCAGGGCCGCTCCACACCTGCTCGCCGGAGCTCAGCCCTTGCTTTCCGGCCAGCGCTCCCGTGCAATTCCCTCTCAACAGCGGCTTCTCCCGCCGGTCCCCCCGCCCCAGAAGGAAAACAAACCCAAAAGCACAGCGTGTGCCTTGCGAAAGTCCTGTCCCCGGCTTCACGCTGCTCCGGGCCACGGGCGCTGGTCACGGGCTCGCTTGTTTACATGTGCTTCGCAGTATATGTCTCTAAACAAAGGCGCCTATGCATTGGACGTATTGTTGCGAGCGGCTTTGTTTGCACAGCCTGACCCCACATCTGAACCCGGCGGATCCTGCGGGCCGCGAGATCAAACGCGCTAAAACGTGACCCTTGCAAACTAGAAAGCGGCTCTGATAATTATAGCCGGGCGCTGGGGCGGCTATTGTTCGCTCCGGGCCGGCACCGTGCGCGCGAGCGGCTGCTCCCGAAGGGATGCCCGGAACGCGGCCTGTGCTTCACCTCCAAAGCCCCTTCCCAGGCACAACCGGAGCACGATGGAGAGACCCAAGCTGGAAGCCGAGGGAGGAGGGAGGATGAGGGCACGGTGGGATCTCTGCAGGAAGCCGGCGCGCTTGGAGGGTGGCGCCGCCGCCTCCCCGCTTGGTGTTCGGTGCAAACCACTGCCGGGGAGGGGGAAATCGTGCAAGAGAGTGGAGGGAGGGCTGGCAGCACCGGAGCCGCCCCCGAGCTGCTCGGGCGCTGCCCTCGCCTCCCAGACAGGGAGGCTGCAGACGGAGATTAATTCCTGCTACCGCCAGCCCGGTGCATATGGTATCAACCACGGAAAGCCAGGGAGCTCAGCCTCGCCACTTGGGATGCTCTTCCCACCCACAGGAATACGATGGACCCACTGGCCTGGGAGCACGTCCGGCGCCCCGTGTCCATGCAAGGAATCTGGAGCACTTCTTCCTTCATGCCCTCTGAGGTCTTCTCGCAGCGGTACCCAGCCAAGCTCCCACCCCACAAGGTCCTGGGGCGAAAGCCGCAGAAAGGGCACTGCGTGCGGGGAGAGCGGCAGGACCGCCGGCACCCGGGAAGCGGAGCCGGGCAGCGGAGCCGGGCAGCGCGGCACAGGACAAGCCGCACTAACAGCCTCTTCCCGATGCACCCAGAGCCGAGCGCGCACCCATCACAGAAGCAACTCACTGACCCGCTGCGCGCTCGCCTGCGAACCCGCAGCCGCTCGCTCCAGAGGCCTCCGCACCACCAGTGAGCAGCCTCCGGAGCAGGAGGCGGATGCCGACTCCTACAGGCACTCTCTTGGGCACGTAGCTTTCACACCACCCAAACTTTCCTTGCTTAATTTCTTTTGTTACAACTGCTGCCTTTGCAGCACTGCCTTGGGCTGTCCAGATATGATCACAGAGCGCAGGAAACAGGCAACGGCGTGATGAGTTTCCTGGAGATCTGACACACACACACGCACCTCATGTGCCCCATCTATCACAGCAGTCAAAGCTACCGTGTGTCCCCAGCCCCGCTTGCCAGCTAACGGTGTCACACACTGAGTGCTCAGCCCTTAGATGTGGTCGAGCTTGGCCTTGATTTTATCTGCACACATTCAGGGCTGCAGCGCGTGAGCAGCAGTGTTGGGAGCAGAGGGATCACAGGTGGCTCTGCCGCCACTGGTCCCCAAGCGACACCTCCCACCGCTCACGCAGCCCGCCAGGACCGCCAGCCTCCCCGACCGCTGCCAGCATCCCGCTAAAGCAGCCCGAGTCGCGCCCGCTCATCCCGTCCCAGGAAGCAAGGTGGATTTTCAACATAAAGATGCACAAGATCTTTCTCTGCAGACAGCAGCACAGGAGCCCAGGACTGTCATCCTGACAGGCTCAGAGCCCTCTGCCAGCACCAGCTGAACAGAGGAGTGTTTGCAGGGAGCAAAGTCCCTTCTCCATGCCCTCCATGCCCAGCGCAGCCGTCAGCTCAGCCAGGCTCCCTAGGTCCAAGCGCAGCTGAGCGCCACACACCGTTTGCCATCCCCCTTGTTAAAGCCCACCAATATCACAGCCCCTTGGCCCCTGTGCAAGCACAAGCAGCTCGTGCTGCCGGGCTGCCCTTCGCAGCCCAACGGATGCGGCTCCTGGGAAGCGTGTGTGAGACAGATGCTCTCCGTGCAGCCGCCCCCGAGCGCGGCTCGTGAGATAAGGCAGAAACAGAGTTAAGAAAAACAAACAAACAAAATATGGATAAAAACCCAGGTAGCTCCCTCAATCAGTCAATTTGCATTATTACTCCCTCTATGAAACACACGAGGCCGGACTAGCTGCGGGCACGCTTTTTGGATGAATTACTTTTAATTGACTGCAGAGTAGCTCCGAAACATCTGATACTGTTGTAGATAAATATAGCAAGGGCAGAGAGGGGGCAGGGAGCAACCGCTGTTCAACGCATCCGAGTGGCAGCCTCCAGCTCGGCGGCAACGCTGCCGGCGGGGCCCACGCTGCCGCGGGCCAGGCTGCTGGGACGAGCAGCACAGCCCTCTGTCTGCCCGCTGGACACGGCGCAGGTAGGGCTGCAGCTGGAGGTGGGCAGGGGTGCCCGGCTCCCTGAGCGCTGGCCGCTGGCATGGGTGCCCCACGGGGCAGAGCTCCTGGGGCCGCTCACCTGTTTTGAACTCCAGCGTGGGGTCCTTCTCCTCCAGGCCCAGGTCGCTCTGCAGCATCATGTAGAGGATCCCGAAGGAGTTGTGGATGCCGAAGATGGAGCCGTTGCACCAGGTGGCGGCGAACACCACGACCCAGCCGAAGCCGCCGTCGGGGGGCTGGAAGGGCGCGGCGGCGCCCGGGGTGGCCGCGGTACCGGCCCCGGTACCGGCCCCAGCCCCGGCGCCGGYMCCGGGCCCCGTCTCGCCCTCTCCCGCCGCCGCCTCCTTGTCTCCCGCCGCCGTGTCGCGCTGCGCCATCGCGGCCGCGCTCCGGCCGCCGCTCGCCGCCCGACTGCCCCGCAGCCGGTCCCACATGCCCGCCGGCCCCGCCGCCCGGCCCCCCCTTCCTCCTCCTCCTCCTTCTCCTCCTCCTCCTCCGCCTGCCGCAGCCGCACTCCCCGCCTCCCCTCCACCGACTCCATCCTCCTCCTCCTCCATCGCCGCTCGGCCCCGGTTCCTGCCGGCGCCCCCCGCGCCCCGGACCCGCCCCCGGCGCTCAGAGGCGGCCCCGGGCCCCGCATCGCCGCCCCCGCCGCATCCTGCGCCGGGCGCAGCCCCCCCGGGGCGGGTCCCCGGCGGCGCCGCCCCGCGACGGGGCCGGGATCGAGATTGGGATCGGGGCCGGAATCGGGATCGGCGCTGGGATCGGCGCTCGGCCCGCGGCGGGCGCGTCCCGGGGCCCCCGGCGCGGGAAGCGGCCGCTCCCCGCCCGGCTGCCGCTTGGCTCATGGGACGGGAAAGGGGCTCCCGAGGAAGCGCTGGGAGGCGGTGAGGGGGGATAGGGGTACCCAGAGCCGGAGCAGGGGGTGGCTTCCCGCTTGCAATGTGCACTGACACAAGGGGACCTCCTAGCCCACCGCAGCCAGATGCTCGTCCCCACTTTTGCCACCCAGACCAAAGGAGGAGCTGGGAGCAGGCTGGCTGGGTAGCGCCCTGGAGCCTTGCAGGAGATCCCACTTGGCTCCATGCAGGTTTGGCCAGGGCAGCCTTCGGCTCATGGGTATCCTGCACCCGGCACCGTTTTGAGCGCGCTTTGGCAGTGAGCGCGGGAAGCTGGGCTGGCTCCCGGCTGATGAACCCAGAGCCAGGAGGGCCATGGGGCTCCCACCAGGCCCCTGGATGCCACTGGAGTGGGTCACAAGCTGGGGCTGTGACAGGGGGCCTGGCGACAAGCTGCTCAGCAGGATTATCTCTGTCTGGAAACCCCTCTCCCTTCCCTGCCCTTCCAATAACTGCAACCTCAGCGCCCTATCAAAGCCTGTCTTTTAACACGCTCGCACTGTTTGTGCTCTCCTCCGTGCCAAGCTGGAGCTGTGGTTCCTGCTTTACCCAGGTGCCTGTGCCGGTGTCAGATTCCTATCTGAGGAAAGCACTATATGCCAGCCCGGGTGAGCAGAGCATCATCCCTGCCCCTAGGGGTGCCTTGCAGCAAACCCGCTCCCGCCGCGGCCTCGCTGCTCCAGGGCTGCCTTTTTCTTTCCCTTCCTCTGGCCGAGTCTCCTCCCCGGATCCCCGCTCCAGCACCGGCAGCTCTCCAGGAGCTTTGGGAGCATCTTCCACTGCCCTCTGCCGACACGAGCCAGAGTTATTCACAGGCCCTGCTGCTGCCTGCATGACGGAGCTTTGAGATGGATTTTATTAACCATTCCTCCCCGCGGCGGGATTGCAAAGTTGCAAGGTGTCCCCATTGCAACTGCTTGCAAATGGGGGGGACCGCGGCGGCGGCCTCCTGCCCCACAACAGTGCGCAGTGGCCTCCCACTGGTGGGGATTTGGGAACATGGGGCGCAGTGATGGAGGTGCCTGGCAGCGAGATAGCCAGGCCAGAAAGCCAGAACCAGCGTATCCGCCAACCGCAATGCGGGGACTGACCTTCTCCCCCTTTGCACCGCGTGCTGAGATGCCACCAGGTGCTTCCTCTTCCTGCTGTCCTCGAGGGCGTTGGAGCTGCGCTGGGCCTCAGCGTCACAGGTGCTGCCTGCCACGATGCCAGCGAGCTTCAGCTCGACCCTTCCTAGGGCTGCAAAATCGGCCCACTCAAAGCTGCTGGCCAAGCAGTTCCAGATGTTCCAGATGCAAGAGAGCTGGACAGGGCAGATCCTGAGAGTTTTGCACCTTCGGAAGAGGCGGTGTGAGGAGGAGTGTTGGGTGGGAGGAGGAAGCCTCCTTGCACAGGGACCCCGCTCACCTGCCCCACGCTGAGCCCCGCGGGGCCGGGCTGCCGCAGCGCCTCGCCAGCGGTGCACAAAGGTGGCAGCGAGCCAGTCGTAAATTAATATTTTATAGAACACCGCGGAAAATCAGAGAGGCTAATTACAGTGATAATCATCTGGGCCTCGAGGCGCTTCCACGGCAGGTGAGAATTACCCGGGATTACCTCCGTGCTCCCAGGCTGTGCGGGCGGCGGAGCTCGCGTGGTGGGGGGAGCCGGGAGCCCTCTGCGCTCCACTCTGGAGCAGCCCCCTTTCCCGCTCGCGGTGGTTGCACTTCCCAAAGGGTCGGATCCGGCCGGGATGGCAGGTGCCATGCTGGGGCGACTGAGCTGGTGTATGCCGGGGGCTGCCGAAATAGGAGTCGTGGATGCTGCTGGGAGGCAAAGTAGGTGGAAATCCCGGGACACTCGGGACTTCACTGACAGAGGAGCATGTGAATGTGTCCCCCAGGACATGCCGTTCCCAGGGTTTGTTCATTAGCTGTGGTAATTGCTAATTGGAGTGCTTTGTCTGGGGAGTAGATGCACTCCCCATCTTTCTCATGGTTTAAGGACAGTCTCCTTGGGCTGTCTTTCTCAAGGCATCCCTGTCTCCAGCAGCGAGCTGGGCAGGATGGGCCCTCAGGCTACTCCCCTTCCTCCTCCTTGCCCCATCTCAGGGGTCATTGTTTCCCAGCCTGGCTCACGGAGGGGCCTTCAGCTCTCCCCTGGCCCAGGGCTACAGCACTAGGCCACAAGGGCCTTGCAGAACACAGTTGTCCACCCTCCTTGGCTCCTCACTGTACACCCTCCTGGTTAGCAGAAGACCGGGATAAATTGCTAGGGAATATCCAAGGTACAGCCCAGCGGAGCCCCAGTGACTACCACGGTGGTGCCAGCTGTAAGCACTCCATGACACTGCCCAAAGCTTACACAAGGACCTGGAGAGCTACTGCCACCAGCTCTCCCAAACGGGCATGGTGGGGAAGGCGGCAGGTCCTGAGAACATCCCTTTGGCAGTGTCCACCATATTCCTCCCTTTTGACCACCACTCGCAGCATGACAGCAACATTCCTCACCTGTACACTTGCTTCCCATGTAGCACGAATATACCAAGAGGTCCCTTCGATGAGCTACCTGTCAAAGTAGCACCCGGTGTGTGGCCCGGCACCCTCCTGGGTATCAGATTTACAGGAAAATAGCCCCCGCCACGCAAGGGCTGCAGTTGCGCGCCGAGTGCTCACCACACTGTTCGTATCTGCCCACGGGCTGCGTTTCTTTGCTCGCTCGCGTCTTGCAGACCAGATGGCCAAGCAACCTGGGCTCGGCCGGGCGCGCCGCCCGTTCGCCCCGTGCACCAGCAGGACTTGCCAGCACAGTCAGTGCCAATGACCCTTCACGGCTACCCTGCCTTGAGAGTGGCTTTTGGCATGGGAAGGGGTGCAAGGTGGGCCAGGTTTTAAGGAATGACGCTCCAGACATTCCTGGGGCAGAGGCCTGAGGTGGTTGTGATGCGATTGCAGTTTGTGGATGTTGGTTCCTGGCAACTCATGGCTGAAGATCCAAGTTCAAAGGGTCCTTTGGCTGATGCGCTGGGGGAGAGGGATTTTCAATCTGCTGCCTTGATAGTGGTTGCTCTCCAGTTCTTCCCTTACAAACCCAGCTTAATCCAGCCCTGGAGCGCACAGGAGAAAATCAAAGCATGACTCATCTGAAGCTAAACCTCAAACCACGCTGCAGGTCTCGGAGATGCTCTCGCACTTCCCCACGCTGCCTCCATGGAAGTGGGAAGGAGAAGCAAGTGCAGCTTCCGTCGTGCCAGCTCCTTCTTGCTCCAGCCTGGCTGGTTCTGCCCTCTAGCAGCAGCAGAGCTTACAGCAGCTCGCGCTGTCCCCGTGCTGGGCCCTTCTCCATGCACCCAAGGAAGCGGAGCTGCCACATGTCCCCAGAAACACCTGGCTGTCGCTTGGACCCAGGCGGGCAGCGCGGAGCGATTCATTCCCGTAGCTCTTTGGCCAACTTGGAAAATAACTGCTTGCCTCTGCGGATGGTCGATGGCCATGGAAAGGGACCTGTGGGTAGAGCAGAGGTGTCTGTGGGGATGTCACCCTGGATGGGGAGAGGGGACGGAGCTCTTTGCTCATGCACCTTGTTGTAGGGACTCCTGCTGATCGTCTCATCCCCCGGCAAAGCGGGCAGCAATCCCGACCCTCCCGGGACCCAAACGGGGGACGATCCACGTTAGGGGTGACCGTTCCGCGGCGTTTTCCCCAGGGAATGTGGACCATCACAATAAGGACCCTGCGCGGGAGCGGCCAG